>NC_136073.1:777303457-777625957 GCF_964261635.1 Lissotriton helveticus | reverse complement strand
GCATTTTAGGTCAATGCGCTTGCGCATTGACCTAAAAGCGCACAGGCACAGCGCCAAATCGCCCAGTTGGGTAAAGTCTGTTTAAGTCGCTATGGTCTCGCTCTGCTCAATGCGCATGCGCATTGAGAGGCGAGACCTAAAAAGTAGGGGAACGGACTCGGTTAAATGAAAGAAGTAGGGGCATGCCATGCCCTGCCGATCCCGCCCTCTTCGACCACTGATTTTAACACACTTGCTATACATTAAACACAAAGGAACAGGTTTACAATCTTTTCATGCAATGCAGCGCAGCAAACCAAATTTGCTGCGTTGTGTAAGAGATAGAGCATAACAGCTCTATGCCTACTAAGATGTGTCACTGTTTTCTTCTCTCCCTGTGCTGGCGCACTTTAGGCTGACTTGCGCCATGCACAGACTCTTTCACTATAGTGAAAGGATGTCTGCATGATCCAAGCATACTTTTTCTACAGAAAGGGGAGCCTTCCAGTAAAAAGAATAAGCTTTAATATTTTTTGCACTTTGTATGAGTACTGTACGGTGCAGCACACAGGTAAAGTTGGAAACGGGCCAACTTTTGACATTATGCCTGTCTCGAGGAGGCATACGTTTTAAGCACACATCCCTGTCTACCAACGTTAGTAGATAGAGATTTGCGACAAAACCTGTGGATGGTTGCATGTACATGCCCATGTACCACCTCTGGTATGCCCCCTTGATGGGAAATAAATCAAAGTAGTGCATTGTGCTACTTTGTATTACTTTATGCAAAATGATAGCAATCTGGGACTACCTAAACCCTTTGTATATTTTTCAGGACCCTATCTCAGACTGTGTGTGATACAATTTTTAACCCCTTGGCCGCGGCGGTAATTCCGCCGTGGCTCTAGGGGGGAGTGGGGGGGGCCGCGCGGCGCCGCCATGCTCGTGACGGAACCACTCCGTCACGAGCCACGGGCCTGCTGTGCTTGTGACGGAGTGGTTGCGTCACGGCCCCCATCCGCTTAATAGAACGCGCCGTGCAGGCGTGAAATTGATGCCACGCAGGCGTGGCGGCCCGGCCCCGTCACCAGCACAGCGTGTCCGTGGCTGGTGACGGAATGGTTCTGTCACCAGCATGGATGTGGTTAAATAATGACTTGCATATTCACAGTGCTTTAAGTTACGGGATCAGACCTTGTAGCACTATGAATACCCAAGTCACTATTCCTCAATGCACCAACCAGAATTCAGTTCTGTGATTGGTTACACACACACACCCACAGACATCTGAAGTTGATGCACTGCAAAATATTTGCTACGAGGCTGTGATGGAGACCACATCTGCGGTGCAGCCCAGGGCACATCAGCTGAATAACTTTGTGTGTCCTGGAAGCTGTAGGCGCTCAGACTAAGATACACAACAGGTTTAGGTGAGGGTTAATTTGCTTTTAGCCCAATGGCTGTTGCACGCCTGAACTGAACCCCCAAAATACATGCACTTTCACAGTGTTTTTGAGCTGAAGTTATAATAGCAAATGACACCCGTAGTGTAAATATTATGTTTTAAATATTCGTAGGATTGTAATCATAAATTATATTTCTAATTGTTTTCATTAACTTTTATAATTAGTTTTGAAATATTTATATAGTTTATTAAAGAAATGTATAGTTTAGATGTATTTTACATTATTTACAATGCTTGGGGTGAATTTACAGAATGTTTTGAGTCATATACATGCATATGTTTACTTTAAAATGTAATATTTATCGACTGTTAATTGTTACTAGATTTAGATGTTAAGACTGCCAAAACTGGGAGTGTGGAAGAGGTGGCACACAGGACAATGGAAAATACGCACTCATACCTGTAAAACTTCATTTCCCAGTCTCACCTGCAGAAGCCCCAGCCACTAGGGGACCACCACAATCAAAGACACTTCTACATATCCACCAAGTTTTGACCGACCCTTCCATCCACCAAACCAACCAGTGCCCGGTTTTCTGATGACATGCAGTACTGGGGTACAGCCACAATAAACCTCTAGCTGAGATGACAAACACTACAAAAATGTGTGGCTGACAACCCCGCTTCTTGATAATACATGGTACAGAGCAGATGCGGAGAAACCTTCTAGTGTGCACTGTATCAGCATTGCGTTTGATACTGCCCAACAACATTGTGTTTGTAAGACAGAGTAGGGGTCACTTACCGGAGCTTGCAGCGCGCCGTGAGGGAAACGGCTTCAGCTCCTCATCGTTTGTTTGGTCAGCCAGCGCCGTGAGGGAAATGGCTGTAGTCCCGGTTCACGGACTACACTACCCAGCAGCCCTGGGGAGGTCGCAGTCCTGTGACGCTCCCAACGCGCCCGGAGGCGCCATAAGACTTCCGAGCGCTCTTGGGGGTCACGTACCGGAGCTTGCAGTGCGCCGTGAGGGAAACTGCTTCAGCTCCTCATCGTTTGTTTGGTCAGCCAGCGCCGTGAGGGAAACGGATGTAGTCCCGGTTCACGGACTACACTACCCAGCAGCCCCGGGGAGATCGCAGTCCTGTGACGCTCCCAACGCGCCCGGAGGCGCCATAAGACTTCTGAGCGCCGAGCGCTCTTGGGGGTCACTTACCGGAGCTTGCAGCGCGCCGTGAGGGAAACGGCTTCAGCTCCTCATCGTTTGTTTGGTCAGCCAGCGCCGTGAGGGAAACGGCTGTAGTCCCGGTTCACAGACTACACTACCCAGCAGCCCCGGGGAGGTCGCAGTCCTGTGATGCTCCCAATGCGCCCGGAGGCGCCATAAGACTTCTGAGCGCCGAGCGCTCTTGGGGGTCACTTACCGGAGCTTGCAGCGCGCCGTGAGGGAAACGGCTGTAGTCCCGGTTCACGAACTACACTACCCAGCAGCCCCGGGGAGGTCGCAGTCCTGTGACGCTCCCAACGCGCCCGGAGGCGCCATAAGACTTCTGAGCGCCGAGCGCTCTTGGGGGTCACTTACCGGAGCTTGCAGCGCGCCGTGAGGGAAACGGCTTCAGCTCCTCATCGTTTGTTTGGTCAGCCAGCGCCGTGAGGGAAACGGCTGTAGTCCCGGTTCACGGACTACACTACCCAGCAGCCCCGGGGAGGTCGCAGTCCTGTGACGCTCCCAACGCGCCCGGAGGCGCCAAAAGACTTCTGAACACCTCCCGTCCCGCGGGACGCGCGCGGGCCGCGCCGGGCTAAGCCCGGGCAAAGGGCGGGCCCTCTGTGGCCCTCAGAGGCCTGGGGAGACTGGGCTGGGCCAGGGACCCTACATCTTTCCAACTGGACCTCCAATGCATTTTATTCACGTGAGACTTCATGTTTGTACACAGTTTTATTATATATGAGTGAGTTGTGGCTTGTATCCAGGTTTACATATTGTACATATTGTCTAATAGCTATTCAGGATGTCGAAATCCCAAATTGATAAACCTGCAACAGGTTCTGGCACTATCGATAACTACATGGTGAAAAAAGTTAGCCAGATAAATAATGAAAGGCGTGCCTCGTTAGGGAAGGGCATCTCGACACTGGATTTGCCAATACTGTCTCCTCCTAGGATGACCATAGAGGCTGAGGCTAATATGAGTGGAGGTACTAGAGTTGAATCGCAGACGCCCATTACAGTGTGTGTTGAGGTACAGTCAGATCAACACATCCTGTCAAGTGAGGAAACAGGGGAGGCCCTGCCTGTCATCAGGCCGGTGCAAACCTGCAGGATAGCACAACCAAAACGGGGGGGGAAACATAGTACTAAAAGAAGGGATATGGATGGGAAAGAAGCACATAGCCCTGCTATAAACCCTTTTGTGTTTACTGGTATTAATGATAGTGGTCTCAATTTAAATTCTGAACAGCTTGCTTCTTTTATTAAAAACTTGAAAGCAAAATTTACAGTGAAACTAGAGGAGATGATCAAACCACTAGCCAGACAGATTGAGACCCTGGTCACTGAAGTATCTAGGCTGGGCGGTCTGGTGTCCGCACACCTGGCTGCACCAATTAGCGGAAGGGTTAACGCCGTTGAAAAAGGGCAGGACAGGATGAAGGCAAATGATCGTCAGAATACTTGCAATATTGTTGCTGTAGCTACCACTGTGAACGAGGCATTAAGTACACCAGTCGTTCCAGTAACATCTGTTTCGTTGTTACAACCCAATCTAGCCCCACGAAGTGGTCCAGCCCCTAGACCCTCCAGGAATAATCGATACCTGAATTTACCACCTGACTGTGCACCGTTTGTGGCAGTACTGACTAATGTTCCATCTTGTGGTACTCATCTTGCCTCACCTTATGATGAATCTCATGCATCACTGAAAAATAAGACAGTGGCATGGCTTAATAAAAATTGCGGTTTTCCCACTTCATACTCAGATCAGATAATGGCAGTAAGGAGGGTGAACTGGGTAGGCCCGTCCAAAAAGATGGGCAATGGGGATTGCATTGTCATAAATTTTAAACATCCCCAACATGTGGCAACTGTCCTCTTAAGAGCATCCTCACTAGTTTACAATGAGAACAGTATTTGTGTGCGACCACTGGGGTACTTTTATGCACATCTGTGCAAAGCCACCACCCAACAAAGGATAACTAGGCGGGTGTTTGAACCACAAACTCCAGTTATGGACACACAATTCACCTATAACATTACTAACCCATGTGGCCCTGGAAATATGGATGTAACTTACAACAGGATTAACAGAACTAACAGCGCTGGACGCTATCACCATGGGTCTATTGTCAACACACAGAACCGGTATGAGGCCCTGTCTGGACTTGAGATGTGTGATTGACGGGAGGTACCTGCGGCTCAGGGCACTGTGGCTTCAGGTGAACCTATACACACAGAGAACCCACAGGATATGGCATCTGGTTGTTATGTTGTTTCATGGAATATTGCGGGCTTGGCTGCCAAAATGGCTGATGTAAATTGGGTTAAATATATTAAGCAATTTAAGATTATCTGTCTTCAAGAAACTTGGCTGGTGGGGTGTGATTTGTACCTGGAAGGGTACAAGGCCTTCTATGTGCCAGCTACTCCATCAAGAAGGGATAGGCCTAAGGGGGGACTTCTAATTTTTGTTTCTATTTTAATCCCATGTAAAATGCGTAGAATTGAATCACAGCACACTGGAGTGTTGGGCTTAGTTTTATACGGAGAAAACTGTCGGGCAGGTTTGGTGAACTTTTATAATGCAACTCATGATAGTGCAGGCTCTAACCAAATTTCTGTATTAAATTCTTTCATCACCACTTTCTTGAAAGATCTTGGTCATAATTTTATAATCAAGGGGGATTTTAATGTACATCCTTGCGGTGATCCATGGAAAAAATGCGTAACAGACTTGCATTGTGAACATATGGGAGGCATACACATGGAACATACTGTGGACGGGGAACTATGTAATGACCTGATGAATAATTTTGACCTTTCATCGGCGATGACAATTAGGGACCCGCTAAAAAGCTTTAATATTCCTACTTTCAATGGGCATGGCAGGGGCACCTTCATAGATCATATGTTAGTCTCTCTGACGATGCAGATTTTCCTGGATTCATTCAGCATTAAGCTGAGTGAATTTAGTGATCATAACCCTTTAACAATCTGTCTAAAGGGACCCTGGGTTAAAAAGGGAAATCAGATCGGCAGCACAGGTAGGCTGTGCACAACAGATGGGAGGAGGCGACTTAAATGGTCAATGGTTACCCCAGATCTTCTCTATAAAGACATCATAGATAAATGTACTGAGGACATTAAAAATTGTACCCTTGAGGGGGGGGGAGCCTAGACAAGTTCTAGCTGCTTATCAAAACTTATCGGAAAAGGTGTCAGACTTACTATCCGTCCCCGTTAAGAACATGGTGAAAGAGGGTCCCAGGTGGTTTGACCACGACTGTACCAAAGCTGCACGTAATCTTAGGTCTGCTTTGTCAGCCACCCCGAGAAACCGGGAAGGTGTAAAACTTTATAGAAAAGAATACAATGCTGTTATCGCATCCCGCAAGGAGTTTTTAAGAAGAGAGGCTTGGGATGAAATACTTGACCCCTCCACCTTAAATTGTAGCACCAAATTTTGGGCGCTAGTAAAAAGACCGTTCTTGGTAGAAGAACCGGGTGATGGACTAGATTGCTGCATAACTAAGGAGGAGTGGGAAACCCATTTAAAAAAACTGTATTATTCAGCGGACCCTGTAATAGTTGATCCTCTCCCTAATGCCAGGGGAGGAAAAATTAAATTTGATAAGAGTGAGGTAATGGATGCCATAGAGGGACTAACAGCTAGGAAAGCCCCTGTACCTGATGGAATTCCACCGAATCTTTATAAATCAGATCCAGGTTTTTGGGCACCAATTCTGGTAGCTGTATTTAATGCTGCCACCATAGTGGGCTGTCCCCTGTCGTGGGGATTGTCGACAATTGTCCCTGTGTTCAAGAAAGGAGACAAGGGCAGCCCCCTTTGTTATCGCCCAATATCACTAATAGACTCTATGGTCAAGATTATGGGGAGAATTTTACTGCAGCGTTTATCAAGCTGGACAACTGATAATAATATTATGTCCATTTCCCAATATGGCTTCTGTGAAGGCCGGTCCACCATAACTCAGTGCCTTAACTTGTTCCTCATATTGAGCAAATACACTGTTGTACAGAAGGGAGCTGTCCACCTCGCCTTCATGGATCTGTCATCGGCCTTCGACTGTGTTAACAGGGGAAGGCTGTGGCAGACCATGAGGGAGAAAGGCGTGGACATAGGGATTGTGGACTTTCTGGTGGAACTGCACAGCGACACCAGAGCTAATGTTAGGTTTTCAACTAATGGGGAAACCACTGGCAATTTTAACATTAAAAAGGGAGTGCGTCAGGGTTGCATCCTGGCCCCATTTCTTTTTAATTTTTACATTAATGACTTAGATGCTGCACTACAGGAGGTAAAATCAGACTGCCCCAGAGTTGGCAGGCGGGGCATTCCTGTACTTTTATACGCAGATGATGCGGTTTTAATCTCCAGAACGGAAAGGGGTCTCCAGGCACTTCTGAATGCTTTTAATAACTTTATGACTAATAGAGACCTTTTGGTCAACAACTCCAAATCTTATATAATGCATGTTGGCCGTCAACCAAAAAAGAACTTTATTTTTAAATTAGATGATGTTCTGATCCCCATCACTCAAACATTTTCATACCTTGGTGTTGTATTTGACACAAAGCTTAGCTGGGGCCCACATCTGGCAAGAAAGAGAGGGGAAATGACAAGGGTAAATGCCTCTATCTTTAATTTTGCCACTAAACTGGGGAAAAAGCCAAATACTGCTATGATGAAACTTTACAACGCTAAATCAATAGCTACCGCTGTTTATGGCAGTGAGATATGGGGCTATGTAAGTGGCGAACAGCTACAGGTTACTGAAAATAATTTTCTAAAACGTCTTCTCTGTGTCCCAGCTAGCACATCGAACCTAGCGGTACACGAAGAATGGGAAGTCAGTACCTATCTGATATACTTGCATTAAAACCACTGATATGTTCGGTAAAATTGTGGTTAAATCAAGACATTCCGCTAACCCACCTGATAGTGCAAGACCTTGTATCTCAAGATAACTCAGTGTGTGCCCTGGTAAAAATACCTGAAATCTCATTTTCTAAGGCTTGGATGTTTGAACTTGTATGAAAAACCTGGTGGGATAGAAAAGGGTGATGTGGCAGCAATTAAGCGGGCTTTTTACATGGACAGGAGGGCCCAAAGAGAAGAGGCTGAGCTTTCGAAACCTAACGTTAGGAAATATGTCATATTAAAAACCTGTGACACTATGGAACAGTACCTAACATGCTCCTTTACTGCTCATGAAAAATTTTTGTTGACAAGGTTCAGGTTTAACATCTTCCATCATCTTTTAATCAGACCAAAGTCGGACATTTTTAGTAAAACTGCTGCTCCCTGTGGCTGCGACGGGAAGTCTCCACAGGATATGCTGCATTTTATATTTTTATGTAGGTTTTATGAATACCCTCGAAAACGTTATCTTGTCACCCTTGTAAAGAAATTAAATTTTAAACAAATAAGACCAGCACTTGTGTATCTGCAGCTTTTGCACAGTGACAGCGTTCTTCATGTGATAGAATTTTTAAAACTGACTGTTAAATTGAGACAGTGTCTAGACCAGTGATTATATACCTATGAAGGATGATGAACTTCCTACTGATTCAATATGTATTTTGTTGTAAATTCAGCACTATTTGCACTTTATCTGTGATTTTGTGATTTTGTGTACTCACACATTTATGGAAAATGTATAATATGTCTTTTTGTAATCGTGATTTTAACTGTAAAATGTTTAATTGTATTTTACCTGTGTACTTTTATGGATTGAAATATATCCGAAATAAAGTCTCTATTAAATTGAATTGAATATTGACAGAGTAGGGCGGTATCGGCTTGACAGCCAAAATATTGTGTGTTGGGTGGGTGTAGTGCAAGGCTTCACCTGCTGCTACCTATGCTTCAGCCAGGGCCACTGGATTTATGCGGCAGAGAAGCAACAAATTATGTGGCGAGGTTAACTAAATCATGCAGAAAGAAAAGGCAAACGTTGAGGCTCTGTTACGTCCCTATTTGATCAGTGTTACAATGTTAACACTATCTGGGAAGAGGCTGTACCACTTTAGTATCAGTTAATCAGTTAATCACATAAATACCGTTATCAGCAAAAGAGAGATGACCTGTCACTATGCGGTAATAGTGCGGCAATACATGTGGAAGTATGTTTAGTAACTTTTGATTCATGTGAACTGGAAACGAACGTAAGTTAAATTCTGCAAAGTATGCAGAAGTTGAGGGATTATGTGGCAGGTTTGGCAAAACCGTAATTATGCGGAAAATGGCACGGCTGCACAATCACATTATACCAGTGGCCCTGACTGTAACTGTCGTGCACGAGACACTTTTTATACCATCGTCTGGGCAGGTAAAGCTTTGTCCACAGGCTGGAGCTGCCCTCTCTGGGAGTTGCTTGCGTACAGTTATCTGTGCCATCGCCTCTGTGCGAGAGGGAAACGCCCGATGCCTGCTCGGTGCCCCAGTAGCGCGTGCTACTGCACCAGAGCCAAAAGGTTTGGCACTTATAACACTGAGGGCCATATGTATCATCAAACTATTTTGCATTTCCTAAATAGCGAATTTTAAGGAATCGCTATTTAGGAAATGCAAAACGGTATGTATGTACAAAATCCCTTTTCAATAGCGAATCCTTAGCATTCCTAATTTGCGATTAGCAAATTGCTAATCGCAAATTACCCATTCATTTCCATGGGCCAGGAGGCCCATAGGAATGAAAGTGCAATTTGCGATTAGCAATTTGCTAATCGCAAATTAGGAATTTTTCCAAGGGTGCAGGGGTGTCTCAAGAACACCCTGCTGCACCCCTGAAAAAGACATTTGGGGGCATATGGCGCACTTACATGCCCTAAGGGCATGTATGGGCGTCATATGGCACCTTTTGTTTTTTGGAAAAAAGCTTTTTGAAAAGAATTCGCAAATTACCACCAACTAGAAGTTGGTGGTAATTTGCGAATCCTTAATGGCATTTTTTTTGTTTGATACATTGCATTTAAGGAATCGCAAAATTTGCGATTCCTTAAGTGCAATCGCAAAATAAGGAATAGCAAATTTTGCTATTCCTTATTTTGCATCAAACATGTTTGATACATACCATTTGTCTAATTAGCATTCGCAAAGGCCGAAATTCGCAGAATTCCGGCCTTTGCGAATGCTAATTAGCTTGATACATATGGCCCTTATTCTCTTGTTTCGCAGTCTCAGATACCTGTCAAGTTCTTTTCGTTGATCATTGGCTCTCGAGATCACGTGACTTAAATACTTACGCGCTCTTAGATTGGACTTTACGCTGGGAAATTTGGTTGTTGGGTGCTGAGAACCAGCGGCGTTGCCAGTGCGCGTCGTGTTTATTCCAGCCTGCGGTAACTCCATTATTGGGTCCGTTTTCCCACTTTGTGAATAGACTTTGCGAAATTCCCATTTCTTATTGTGCCATTTGTGTTTCTACCGCAGGTGCCGTCCTGATCGAGCTTATTTATTTATTAATTTTACTTCGGGCTGCGCGCTTGCAGGATTTGGAGATGGTCTTTCTCGCCTGGGCGAACTGTCCGGCCTGGCTATCGGTGCTGCTGGGCGGAGCCGTCCTCCTGCTGCTGCTGGAGCTCCGGAGGCTGTGGTATCCCTCGCAACGGCGACCCCCAGGGCCCGTCCCGCTGCCCTTCCTGGGAAACCTGCTCCAGATCAGCCGTGGGGACCCGTTGCAGGTCTTTGCCGAGGCAAGTGATCACAAACGCGCTTAAAGCGATTAAATCAGGTAGACCGGTGGGTTAGTGCGCTGGCTGCAGACATCTGTGGGCAACCTGAAGGGCATATGTTGTTGTCATCCTGTCCATCCACTGCTCCTTTTTCTTTGTCCTTATGCTTTTTTCTTTGTCCTTATGCTTTTTTTCTCGTGTTTTCTTTCACTGGTTTGTCTCCCCCCACCTGCCCAATCCCGTTGCTTCTTTTCTTCCGCAGGTCGGCTTTGTTATTCACCTCCTTCAACAGCCCTCGCGACGTTTCTGTTCCGTTTTGTAACTTTGCTCATGGTGTACCATTATTTTTTTTTTTAAAGTTGAAATAGAAACCGACATTCTGAAATGTAGCAAGGATTTTAAAACGACGCTTCACAAGGCCTGTTGTTTATCAAGCCAGGAGCCACCCACATGTTCTCTTATTTTTTTTTCTTTAACGTTTATTTAATGTTCACTCTCCCAGCTCACTTGCCATGCCCTTCTCATTTAAACACATTTGCAAGCCAGTGAGTCCCAACAGAGCACACTACAGCTCAAGCACACAAAGGCATGATGTTGGGGACTGGGCACGCGCCCTGGACATGGCCAGGCCAAGGAGCAGCTGAGGACACTGGCCTCAGGGAGCCTCGGCTTGGACACTTTGTTTCAGTTTCTTCAACAGTTGCTCCTTGTGTGCTCTTGCCAAAATAATTTAGTTCACCAAAAACGTTATTCTTCATTATTGCGCATGAAAGTGCTTTCAAATATGTGAGTTCAGAGTACAGTGCAGTGTGCTCGTGCCCAAATATTTTATTTCACCAAAACCTTTCTCTTCGTTTTTGTGCATGAAAGTGCTTTCAAATATGCGAGTTCAGAATGCAGCACATAGACTTTTATACATGACTTTAGGCCTTGCTGAGCAGAGGCTGTGCTTTCAACTAGGCTAAAACTCATTGACCTTGACAACGCCAGTAGCTGCGGATTTTCAAGACCTATTGGCTTTGCCAATACTTGGGTTTATGTTTTTTTAGCACTCCTTCAAAGTGCATGTGTTTTCCAGTGTGCCTTTTCCCTTACTCACAACACCCACTGACTCCATTTTGCTCCCCCAAGCTCATTTACAGTGATGAAGTAAATCAGATAATCAGTCTCTGGACACCTACTCCTGCTGATCATCAGCTAACATCCTAACTTGCTTGGCAGCTTAACTTCTGTCCTGAGAATACAGCCCAGATGCTAGAGGTGGGCAAGCCAACAAATTTACAGGGAGAGTAGAGCCAGAGCCGAGCCGAGGGTCTGGCTTGGATCTTAGAGCTCGTGCACAAGCTGAGCCGACCCTGTGGTGCGGGAGCCCCCGTCCTGCGGCCCGGCGAGGGTCCGGGCAGTGTTGGATTGGGATTCAAAATCGTCCGGGGCACGCTAAAAAATAGTAGCCCACATTTGCATATTGCCTTTCCTCAAAACAAAGCTTTGGCGAAATTTTATTTAAAAAAAGGTGGGGGGGGGGGGGTGTAAAAAATGCACGTATTCGTTTACACTGGTGACTGAAAACAAGTGAGGCCATTTCTGCTCAGGCCCCCTGCCCTGCTAGGTATGCATACATTAATGAATGGGGCCAACCCTGAGAGAGAAAGAAAGTGACACCTCTGCCTGTTGCTAAACGTGAGGTAATGAGCGCCCATCTGCCTCCAGAAAGGCCACTCAGACACCCACTGGGTCGCTGGCTGTATCCGAACAACAGCGCAACTACCCAAATCTGCCCCCCAGACTGTTCCAAAAGCAGCCCACAGTTGGAACTCGGCACCGACCCCTCGGGCATTGCCCGAGTGCCCGCGTTACCAATCCGACGCTGGGTCCGGGTGCCTGTGACGGGATCCATCGGACCAAGGGAGGCTCCCTCAACCTGGCTGGGATCAGAAGCAGGGACCGGGCCAGGTCAGGTGGGGGGGGGGGGGTGGTTGGCTAAGTCTGTTCCACTGCGTAGTAAGAGTTTGGCCCCTAATATGTGTTATGTATACCATATACGAAAAAACATGTAAAATTTGATAAAGTCGCTTCAAAGTTTAAAAAGTGTATTTCTTTTAACGTGTGGTAGCTTTGACATTACAGAAAAACGTATTAAAGTTGATAGTTGTACAACTGGTACGCTGAGCTCACATGTTCGAAAGTGCTTTCATACGCGATAAGGAAGGAAAAAAGAGTTTTGGTGAAATAAAATATTTGCCTAAGATCACACAATTTAAGCAGGGATGCCCCGACTTATCAGGGTTTTCCAGTTCCACTCTGTACAAAACAGCCAGTAATTGGGTATCTATTTGTTATTCCGTATGTTGAGGCTTTGTTATTACTTCTTGGGTGCATTCTGCAGTTTTTATAATGTATCGTGAACTCAACCCGAAGTATTCAACTGCTTTACCTGAGCACCAGTTACATTAAACAAGGCCATATGCATTATTCATAGGCATGGGGGGATTACGTGATTTGACCAGGATCACATGATACGAGCCAATGCCGAGACTCAATCCCGGTTCCCGAGTTCTATAGACTGCAACTCTGCCGGAACTCCCCACCCCCACCCCCGGCAGGGGGAGGGAGTGAGGCAGACGCCATGTGAATGCTCGGCTCGTTTTGGGCTCGAGGTTCCAACGTGACCTAAAGCTGAGCCAGACAGATCCCGGCTTCAGGCTCGAGCGTGGCTCCAGCTTTTCAGTGGCTCGCCCACCTCCAGATGCTGCAGAGGTGGCACACCCACAGCACCAAATGGAAGCAAGCTAGGAAAGGCTTTAGTCGTGTTTACTGTGGGACAAAGGTTGTCTGTATTTTTTTTTACTATTCATGCTACATGGTCCTTTCACCTCGATGAGCTGTAATAAAGGTGTACTGCAGTAAGTCCCAGCACACAATCTTGTGCAGCCCACATTTGAGATTGATTTGTCAACACGTGTGTTTGCTGTCGTTTTTTAGGTCTCGCTGAACCAACGCGCATGCGTTGTTCTGCGAGAGTATAGTGGGCAAAACAACTCTTGAAACCAGTGAGGATTGTCCCCAATGCATGTAACCGTGACGCTTCTCCAGCACACGCTTGGCAACACTTCTCAATCACACACTCACTCGCACATCAAAGGCTGCTCACTCAAACACCATATGCCTGCTCCCCTCCCCCGCCCCCCACGCCTCGCACCAGACTTCATTGGAATGCGCTCCGTGCATTCTCCCTGCCATTTCAGCCCTTTTAGCCTGTTTCCCAGCGCCCAGCTGGACCCTCCTTTCTCACCTCCTGTTTCCGTCTTCGTCTGTTTCCTCAGCCCCTCAATCAACTCTCTCGAGCTCTGAAGTGGACACTCCCCCGTCACCCTCATCTGCTCATCTCCACATTACTTTTAAATTCCAAGTCCCCTCTCTCTAGCTCACTCTCATCTCTTCTCTGGCGCAACCACCTCCTTTCTATCTTTTTCATAATCGGGTTGCCCCATTGAGCCATTGTTCTTGTTTTTTTATAGGCCGTCCTTGCCGCCCCAGGTGGGGGAGTGCTTTGATGTGGTCCGTGTGTGGCCCCTCAAGTTTGTTTTGTGCTCTTCCGCATTATATCAACTTTCATTTTTAGCTGCGTGAATGAGAAATACGGCTGGCTCCAAGTTTGTTTACAACGCATGCCCTTAACTTTTAAACGCGTCTCTTCTTTCCGTCCCCTGCCTCCTGCACTCTCGTGGACTCCGGTACATGTGTCTGGCACCTCTCAGCAGAACACAGGCTGATACAGGCAAAATGTGCCCCAACCTCTGCTCCACTGTAGCCAGCAACAGACTCCGCACCTTTCCCTCTGAGCTTTCAAAAGCATTTTAGAAGGCATTGTGTTCCCCGTCTTTTCTCCTGCACAGACCAGCGCCATGTATCCAATGGTGCACAATAGCGCTGCCAATAATGACCGTCTTTAGCGCCGGCACACAAGACGCAAACTCTGCCTCTGAATTAAACCTCTTCACAAGTGTGCAGAGCTTTCAGCTGCTGAGCCCCAACGCCAGAGAGTCAGCCCGTTCAATGTGCAGTTCGGAAACACCACAGCCATCTGCCCACCTATAGTCAGCAATCCTAGCTAATAAACTGCTTTGCGCACACCTAAAAGAGCACAACAATTCGGAAAGATGGGCTGCGAGAGCATAGGGAAGGCGCATATAATGCAATTCCATAAGCACCGTGTTTATTCTTTTAAACAAATAGAGGCTTCCATCAAGGTGTAACTTGCGACCCGTTCACCTAAATGTCTTCCAAATATTAAGTGCCTTTGTTAATCCGATTTTTTGTGACATCTTTGGCTTTCTCTGCAAGAGTGTGTGCGTGATTAATTATTCATGCCCGGAAATATTTCCAGTGCCACTTACTGAAATACTAAAAATGTTGTGTAAATTAATACACACCCATATGGTGCAAGCTGTGGGGGCTGCTATGTTATTGTGGGAGTGGCGGCTGGCTCAGGGCCCCTTTCAGGCGCCTTATTCGACCTAATGCCTTAGAACATCTGTGAGATACAGCAGTCATTCGCAGTGGCCCGCATCACATTTTGTTGGAGGACAGAGGGCCCATCATGTTGTGCTGCACCTCCGCCACGCATCTCCTTACACGAGCACACAATGTGGATCAAGCCCCATTCTGTAGCAAGAGCCCCCTCCCCATCTCCCTCAGTAGCCCACAAAGTTCACTCCCAACTCCCACTGTGTCCGGTCAGGACCTCGCTATTTCCCATATGCTGCGAAGAAATATCTCCAGCCCCCACCCAGTGCTCTGGCCCGCAGGCCAGCGCGGTAAAGCATAGCTGGCATCATATATGGCTTGGCACCTTTCAAGCTGATAGATGTGCACGGATGCTGCCAGCTGGAGATTTGCGTTTGTGTGACACAGGTCAACTCAGGTGCCAACATACGACTGTCGCAGGGAGCCTGCTTTCGTTCTCTTTTGTTATGCAAGTAGAAGCATATTACAACCAAAAAATGCCACCTTACAATGGTTAAAAGAAAAAAAACAGCATTCCTGGCAGCGCCCATATAAGCATTTAAGGGCTTAATTTTAACCGGTGTCTAACGGGACCCTCATTCTTTTCACGCTCCATATTGGCTCGGTTAACTGGAGGTTTGAGCTTGGGTGACACAGGTCAGCTGTTTTGTACGGTGTTTTTGCATACAATGCATATTTGTGTGCAGTGCGAGTTCTTTGTGTGGTTGCATGTACATTGCTCTATTTGTAAAAGAATAAACGCCAGTGCCCCACAGATTTCTTCATAAGCTCAGGGACCGCGCTATCAAAGGTTGGGGCGCCGTATAACAAGTGCCTGGTCTTGCTTCTACCTCCGGCCTCTTTAATCCACCAGCAGCTGCCCCCTGCCTGCACGTATTGTGTGCTACGGAATGCACGCATGCGTTGGTTGTGTTTACTATTGTGTTAGAGTTGTTTGGGATTTAAAAATGCTTTTACATGCATGAGTGTCTGACAGGCCGTGTTAGTTACTCTTTGCTGCGGTGCCTTGTTCTTTATAGGCCGCCCTTGCTGCCCCGGGTAGGGGAGTGCTTTTTGTGGCCACTCTACATTGTTTTGTGCCGTTCCGCATTATATCAACTTCCATTTTAAGCTGCGTAAATCAGAAATACGGCCGGTTTCAAGTTTGTTTACATTGTGGCCTCTGCTTCGGATTTGTAAAAGAATAAACATCAGTGCCCCACAGATTTCTTCATAAGCTCACTCCACTACTACTATTGTAATTGAGATACTATTTCCCAACCTCCACCCTCCCATTGTTTATGCCCTCCTCCCCCATAACAAAAATACAATACGAAATTAGCATTAGAACAGGCAGAGAAAAGTTCCCAGCATTGCATGGACAAAAAACTAGAACAATTTTGTTGTACACATTAAGCAGGCTGCACACAGGGGTCGCTTGGGTTAAGTGCTTTATTAAGAGCAGACGTAGAAAACCCAACCAGCAAGACCGGGACCAAACGGGCATCTAACTGCCGTTGGACCGAACGCTCAACCCGTGAACAGAAGGACATGTCACGAGCTCAGCGCGAGACACAAGCTGAGGCAGATAAAGGCATAGCGTGAATATAACACATCTCTTTTCCTTAAACAATAAACAATAAGAAACTAACAAAACTAAATTAGGTACGAACTTACTCCTACATAGTGTAAAAGTCAAATGATGCACAAAGATTACAATACCAAATTCAACTCTCAGTTTTTCCCTTGAGATCACATTGGACCAGGTAACCCCACACCCTTCCTTAAACAAGCCATATTACACAAAGTCTTTTAAATAAGCAGGTGCAACCCTTTTACGAAGTGGTCTGCAAATCTTTTCTCCAACAACCTTCTTAGTGGCCGGCACTGAAATTGTAGGCTTGTCTTTCTTTTGGTAAAGTGCTACCCTGCGGAGATTCCAAGTTTGTCCATTCTGTAACTTTATGTAGTTACCAACCACCAATTTAACTTGGTAAGGCCCTCTAAATTTGTTAAACATTTTCTGATTTCCGCCTGGTTTCACTTTAACCAAATCCCCTTCTGCTATATTAGTAGAAGTACTGTGATTTCTTTGCATGTTGCAATCTACCTTCACCACTTTCTCATGTAGCCAAGTGGGAATCAGTTTCGTACCCGCTGATCTCCCCCTCATTAGTTCAAAAGGCGTCATGGAAATGTTGCTATGTATCGTTGTGCGGTATGCCCACAACATTTCTTTATTTCTTTCTGCACTGAACGATTTGAGGCTAAAGCAAGCTGCATAGTGCCCTTAACAAGCCTGTTCACCCTCTCGCACAGTCCATTACATTGTGGGTTGTAAAGCGAAGTACGTAAATGCTTTAAACCCAAAAAACCAAAATAATCTTCCATGACACCAGAAGTAAGCTGTGTGCCATTATCCGTCAAAATCATAGAAGGGATTCCTTCACGTCTAAAGATCTCATCAAGGACCTTGACAGTGGATTCAGCAGTGATACTTTTCATAAAGGCAACCTCTACCCACCTAGAAGCTGAATCCACTAACACCAAAGCAAATTTCTCAGAATCCAATAAGTCATGAAAGGGACCTATGAAGTCGATGCAAACTTTCTGCCACGCACCATCCTCAGAAACAATCTGTCCCATAGAATCCTTACTTGTGCGAACTTGTAACCTCTTCTCAGATTCTTTGCAAAGTTGACATTGCTCAACCCAACTCTTGACCTGTGCATCTATTCCCGGCCACCAAAAATCAGCTTTAACGCGCTTGCTAGTGAGGGTTTGGCCTAGATGGCCCTCATGCGCCAAAGCAATGATACGGGGTCTAAGAGATGCAGGTGGTATATATTTTTCACTCCGCACTAGAATGAACTCGCCCTGCAAAGAAATTTCGTCTTGTAACTGTACATAAGGCCTAAGAGTAGGTGAGACCGTACTTTGCCTGGATACACCTTCCCTACACATCTTAATTAAACTTTCCATGACAAGATCCTTTTTCATTTCTTCCATCCACTCCTGCTTAGATATAGAACTGGGTAAATCACTCTCCAAGTCATCTAGAAATGCGACCACACTCTCAGTCACCATCTCTTTAGGCTCTATCTTAGTGTCCGGCAATCTTGATAAACAGTCCGCAACACTGTTGCACCAACCAGGTAAGTACTCCACATTGCATGTAAACTCTTGCACGCTAACTGCAAGTCTTGCCAACCTTCCTGAGCAATTTCTAATGCCCCCCGGGGCTAGAACCTTTAACAGGGGTTTGTGGTCAGTTCTAAGTGTAAATGAAATTCCCCATAAATACACTCGGAAATAGCGCGTTGCCCACGCAGCCGCTAATGCTTCACGCTGTATGACCGAGTAATTTCTCTCGGTCTCAGTCAGAGAACGCGAAGCAAACGCAACCGTGTTCTGTTTACCATGACCCTTTTGTGTCAGAACCGCTCCGATCCCAACAGAGCTTGCATCTACAGTGAGAATGGTGTGCAGTGACTGTATAAAACTAGAAAGTATATTGGCATCCAAAATATTTTGTTTGATTAACAAGAATGCATTTTTCTGTTCAATTCCCCAAGTAAAACCTTTCCCTTTTCTCAAGATGATTCTCAAAGGTTCTACTTTTTCTGCAATTTTTTTTTACGAATTTTGCATAGTACTCCACCATGCCCATAAAAGATCTCAATTTATCTTTATCATCAGGTTCAGACACATTACATATTTGGTTGTATCCCACGCCCAGACACATGGTATCCCAAATAATCTACTTCCTCAACAGCAAATACACATTTCTCCCTTCGCAACGTTAAGCCAGCCCTTGAAAGAGTGGTTAGGACTTTATCCAAAATTACATTATGATCATCAATGTCCAAACCATGAATCAAAATATCGTCCTGGAAGAAGACCACTCTTTCAATGTCTTTGAGAACATCAGTAATGATTCTCTGAAATGCACTTGCTGCTGAACACAGGCCAAAAGGAAGTCTCTTGAATTGGTAAGTTCCCTCCGGAGTGATGAACGATGTGAATTGCTTTGAGTCCGGATGAAGTTTTATCTGGTGATACGCGCTTCGAAGGTCCAATTTAGAAAAGATCTTTCCTCCACCCAAACTTAAGACAATTTCGTTTATATTGGGAAGCGGAAAGTTATCCATTATCACAGCCTTATTAAGACTTCGCATGTCCACACAGAAACGCAAAGATTTGTCCGGTTTCTGAGTGATCACTACTGGACTCAACCACTGTGTGGCCTCTACAGGTTCAATTATATTATCATCCAATAACTGTTTAATTATTTTTCTCACCTCATCCCTAGCAGATAAAGGTATTTTCCTCGCGGTGTGTTTTACAGGTGCAACGCTCTTCTTGGTTTTTATAATGTGTTGGTAACCAATAGCCTCTCCCAATTTCTCACTAAAGATGTTCCCATGCCTTTTGAGAATAGCTTCTAAATCCCCTTGGACGCTATAGCATTCATTTTCACCATCTACACACATTACTGGCGGATCTGCCCTCGGATTTACTCTAATGTTTAATTCGTACTGGTGTAACCACCCCAGTATTGCAGGACCATGTGGGGATACATAGACCTTACCTTGAGTAGGTAGTCCTCCCCTTAAACTTAATACTAGCTTCAAAGAACCCAAGGACACCAATGCTCACCCCTTGATAACCTCTCAAAATGATGTCAGATTTGATTAGATTCGACTTAGTACATGAAGAATCATACAATTTCCTTGGAATAATAGTATAAAGTGATCCGGTATCCACCATTAGGTTCAAAATACCCCCATTCACTTCAAAATCTACCTTAGGTCGAGACAGAACAACTCCTTCTGTTATCTGTTGGCTCCCAGCACATGTAATCATCATTACCTCCGCCTCATCATCTGTGGTTTCACTCTCAACCATAGCAACCTTTCTTGAACTATTGGTTCTACACATACGTGCAAAATGCCCTTTTTTCCCACACTTCAAGCAATCCTTAGACAAAGCTGTACAATTCTTTGAATCAGCTAGGTGAAAAGGGCTACCACATCTGTTGCAAGAACGTGTGGTTTGTCTGAACTTGTTTGTTGTTCCACTTTTATTAAACAAGGTTGTGGCCTTCCCCCCTTTATTTGCTTGCCTCCCTTGTATTAAACCAATACTTTCTGAAACATCACCTTGCAAAGCTGCAATTTCCTGACTATTTGTATGCCCATGTTGTATTCTTTTAAGTTATTTCATACATCTATCACTCTCTTCAGCAACTTTAGCAATAGTAATAGCCTCCGTCAGAGTAGGGTTTTTAGCTGCCCACAATTTTTCTTGTGTTTTCTTGCTAAGGCATTGCACAATCAACTGATCACGGATCATTTCATCCTGTATGTTTCCAAACTGACATTTCACTGAACGTTCTCTCAACCTAGAGACAAAATCATCAATTGTTTCATTTTCCCTTTGAGGAGCAGTGTAAAATTTATGTCTGCGCATTACCACATTTTCTTGCTTAGCAAATCTTGTATACAACCTAAACAGAGCGTCTTTATAAACATCATCAATGTCTAAAGGCGGACTTGGTAAATACTTGAAGATTCTCTGTCCCTCCTTCCCTAAGGCACCTAGTAGCAAAGCCTTCTTCCTGACAGCAGAGAACTTTGTGCCATCCAACGCTACAATATAATTTTCAAACGCTTCACACCAATCATCCCATTCCATGGATGGTTCACCCGGGAGACTTAGGAAAGGAACAGGGGCTTGTATGGTATTGTTTACGGTCATTATGAACCCTTAAGCAAAAACTAATCCCTACAGTAATGTGGTCAGTTTAAGCAACAATATTAAGACACGATATAAATTAGGATGTTAGTCTTTCCACAAGTGAGTGTATCACTGTTGTAGATTTACAATGTTCTTGATACACCAATTTAAAGTGTGTGTGTCACTGTTGCCACACTGTAGTTGTAATTGTGTGACACACTGTGTAAATAGATTATTTTAAAGTGTGTGTGTCACTGTAGTCCAAGTTTAACTCCAATTATAACTGTTTTCCTCAATTGACGCTAGTATTAATGTTAGTGGCACAGATTTCATTGCATTTCTTCAATTTGAAAGACTGCTCAAAGTGCGTTTCCCTTTTTAAGCACGTTTTTCCAACAGTGGGGCCCGCCGACAGCGCGTTTCTGCTTTAAGAGTATTTCCCTTTTAAATATAATCCATTAGGGGCGCTGTTGTCTGCGTTGACGGGCTGGGGATTTACAGTCAAAGCTCCGTCACGCTTCAAGCACAGTCAATCTTCCCCCGGTGAGTAATTTTCAACACGTACCTTCCAGCAAGCCTTACGCTACTTGTCTTTAAGTAAACGATCCCTCTTCGTGAGATCGCAGGCCGCTTTTGCCGTGGTCGGGTTTTCTTTTCCTGTCTTCCGTCAATTTTGACGCGTCGTTCGTCTGCCTCTGCCTTCGCTCTCACTCCGATGTCCCCATAAATGTTGTACACATAAAGCAGGCTGCACACAGGGGTCGCTTGGGTTAAGTGCTTTATTAAGAGCAGACGTAGAAAACCCAACCAGCAAGACCGGGACCAAACGGGCATCTAACTGCCGTTGGACCGAACGCTCAACCCGTGAACAGAAGGACATGTCACGAGCTCAGCGCGAGACACAAGCTGAGGCAGATAAAGGCATAGCGTGAATATAACACATTTTTTTGGTGTTAATTCTGTTTTTATTAGGGTCGTTCAGTTGTACATAAAGTTTGCTTGTTTTTTTGTAGCAAGGGCTCAAATTATATTCTCAGCTGGGGAGCAGAGTGGAGTGGACACCCATGGTAAGCAGGTTTCGGATGTAACAATACGGACCTTAGCAGGGCTTTCGAGAACCCTCAACGCAACAGCACCACTCAACGCCACAGCATCACTCAACGCCACAGCATCACTCAACGCCACAGCATCACTCAGCACCACTCAACGCCACAGCATCACTCAGCACCACTGAAGGCCACAGCATCACTCAGCACCACTGAAGGCCACAGCATCACTCAGCACCACTGAAGGCTACAGCATCACTCAGCACCACTGAAGGCCACAGCATCACTCTGTGCAACCATTCAACAACAACTGGTTCTAATATGTTCTCTCAATGTTTCAAGCTTTATTACAAATGTCACAAAAAGATGTTAACATTTCACTGCTGTTCTTGGATTTTCATCACAATAAAATACACTGAACATAATCTTCCCAAAAGTTATTTACAAAAGTTTAAGCTATTGCCATTAGAAATTACAATAACTTTTATTTAAGTATTAATTATAAAAAAATAAAAGCCATTATTTGTAATATTAATACATCTAAGTCATGTAAATACAACACATATTGCATTACAAATGCTATAGGTGTCACGTTTTCAAAAGTTAAAACTATTGGCATTGTAAATGACAAAGCTATTAATTTCGCTATTTTCAAAACCAACACAGAAATAAAATATTTGTCATTTACAATACCAATAGCTCAAAATTTCCTAATGCGAGACCTATTGCATTGCAAATGCTTAATTTACTGGTCTTCCGGGGCTGCAAAGCCTGTTTCCGTGATGGCATGGGAGAATCACCTAAATGTGAACGTGGGAAGGGACAAACAAGCATTTGCAATGCAATAGGTCTCGCATTATAAAAGTTTGAGCTGTTGGCATTGCTAATAATAATGCAACACTGGCAGCTCAAAGATTCAGTAATGTGAGATCTATTGCATTGCAATTGTTTTTTTTTTATATATAGCAGGAACTACACACACAGCCACACACACAACCACTCGAAGCATTGGCATAGCCAATAGTTCTCGCTTTTGGGACCTTCTAAGTATTTATTTATGCAGCATAATATCCTTTGTGCAACCACATCAACTGTTGCGTGGCTAAACAATTATAAGGTCCCAAAGGCGAAACCTATTGGCTATGCCAAAGTTTGGTGTGGTTGTGTGTGTGTGTGGGGGGGGGGGTTGTGGATGTGTGTTGTGGTGTGCTTGGGAGTGGTTGTGTGTGTGGTTGTGGTTGTTTGTGTGGTCATGTGTGTGGTTGTGTGTGTTTGGTTGTGTTTGTGTGTGGTTGTGTGTGCTTAGGTGTGTGTGTGTGTGTGCTGTGTGTGATTGTGTGTTGTTGAGTGGCCTCCTAATAGTGATCTATGAATAGACGGAGGAAAGTCTGCCAGTTTTCGTCATAATGCTGCAAGGGTAACCGCCTAGACTGAGTGTCGCACATGCAGCACTGTGTACTGATGACTTATTTGATGCATTGCATAAAAAGGTACCAAACTTCACTCTGAGTGGGCAGTGGTTATTTATTTTAATGACAGATAGATAAATAAAGACATTTTTATCGGAATACCATGCAGGCAGAAGGGCACATTTTTTTTGTAGGCTCTGGGAGATTGTGATTTGCCCAGAATCACAGAATGTGGAACCTAGACTTGAACTCGGTTCCCTAGTTCCAGAGTTTGCAGTGGCATGACAATTGTCACATCCCTTGTCAAGCAGTTTAAAATATGCATGATAACAGCACGTAAGTGCAGAGCTCCCTGAGTTAGCCTCTTCATTGCATGAACTGTGTCTTATTGCTGGCAGGTCTCGGTGGGCTCGCTTAGTGACCCTGGTCTGGTGCACTGCACCAGGGTCACTAAGCGAGCCCACCGAGCCACCTCTCCCATACCAAGGTACAGTATAGAATGCGCCAGCAATGCTTCACTCCCCTTTCCGTGTTAGATTCGTGTTTTCTTTTGTAGCTTTATGCATAGCATAGTAACGTGTGAAGCCTCACTAATGTACAAGTGACATGGTTTCATCACTTGAGAGTTGTTAATCCTCTTTTGTATCATTGAAGCAACTTTACAAAAAAGTAACTTCCCTTGTACGATGTCAAATAAATGAATGAAATGTAACTATAGCAGCCGCGCTCCTTTCTGTATTTACTTTGCCAGCGCGGTCTGCTTTAACTATAGCAGCCGCGCTCCTTTCTGTATTTACTTTGCCAGCGCGGTCTGCTTTAACTATAGCAGCCGCGCTCCTTTCTGTATTTACTTTGCCAGCGCGGTCTGCTTTAACTATAGCAGCCGCGCTCCTTTCTGTATTTACTTTGCCAGCGCGGTCTGCTTTAACTATAGCGGCTGGGCTCCTTTCTTTATTTACTGTGCCAGTGCAGTCCGCTTAAACTATAGCTGCAGCCATTTTTTTTAAATAAGCGTACTAGCCAATGGCAGCCTCACGCCTGGAGTGGTGAAGCATGCATTTTGCACATAAGAGCGTGCGGCCGCCATTGGCTAGTACTCCGTACTTGCAGATCTCCCGTGCTGTGCCCAACACCATCTCACCCCTTCCACTTGCCCGCACCCAACACCCCTCAGAGGTTGAGGTTGAGAATTTAAGCGTTTGGCATTGTAAATGACAATGCCTTTTATTTATGTGTTACTTTTCTAAACAGATGAATAAAAGGCATTGTCATTTACAATGCCAATAGCTCAAACTCTCGCTATTGTGAGACCTATCGCATTGCAAATGCTTGTTTAATTTGTGAATGGAAAATTTGAGAATACAGCAACAGTCAATAATAGCTTGTGCTATATAGCACTCCATA
Source organism: Lissotriton helveticus (assembly GCF_964261635.1). Lineage (NCBI taxonomy): Eukaryota > Metazoa > Chordata > Amphibia > Caudata > Salamandridae > Lissotriton > Lissotriton helveticus. Next base: position 777,601,557 of record NC_136073.1, on the reverse strand, counting down.
CTGAGCGACTGTATAGCCCAAATTTGATAGCATGATATGTATTTGTAAAAAACATCTTCACACTTTGGGGTATCATAACAGATGCCTCTTTTATTCACCTCAATTCTAACTAATTTCATTGACTTCGGAAGGATGAAAGACTAAGGGGCTAGTTACGAGGACCCTCCAGACACGTGGGTTACAGTGTTGATGGTCTAGACCCCACCGCACCAGCAGTCCGACCACTATATCACAACTTTGGCGGATGAACTGCCATTGCACAGGCATCAGGGCACCCTGTTGCCCATTTAGATGGGGATGCATGCAGTGGCCATAACATGTAACCCCGGTGTGCATGCACCCCAGTTACTGCACGGCATAGGCTTTACAGTCCTATGGAAACGCCAAACTGTTTTTGGCGTTCCCATTGTGGCGCTTGTTTTCAGAGGCACTGCCATGGGACAGCCAAAAAATAGCCCACCAGACACAAGAAAACTTGTAATCTGGCAGGTGGTGGGATCAAGGGTTTGGCAGTTTGGAAGTGAGCTGCCGGCGTGGCGCCCCGCTCCCACATAGCCAAACTAGTAATCGGGCCCCAAAAGGGACTACCTGGAGTCAAACCTGTGAAAATGAGGTTAAACAGATGCCCATAGGAGATGCATTAGTTCCCTGAGCCATTTTCCTGAGAAGAATGGAAGGGTAAGCTGACAATGCAATTATCAGACTGGTCACCAACAGATCAATTCAGCTTCCATGTGAAAACTTTCAACTCACAGTGGTGCTCGAACACATTTCTGTGTTGGGGTGCTGCTATCAATGTTACAATACTGCAGTTATAGGGATAGTGAAAAACCCAAGTATCGCAAACAAGTGTAGCAAATGAGGCACACCTATTCACCTATGAGAGTGGTAAGGGTTTAAAATGTAGCTGCTGGTGCATTTTGGAGCACACTGTTACTAATATATTTATCAACAACAGTTTGGTAGTGCACTGTCATTTACAGAATGCACAAGTTTCATTGAAATGGCCACTAAATTTGCAGAGATATGCAGTTGCACTGATAAATATATATAAAGCCCATAAATTGCCTTCCAACGAATATTTATCATTTGCACATCAACAAATAAAGTGTCTTAATTTGTTTAGATTCAATTTAAACATGTGCTTCAATTGCGCTTTCCTAACTGCCATTTTTTTTATGTGTACAGTTCATTTACAGGTATTTCAATTATGTTTTCTGTTAAAAAAAACATGACATCCTACAGCCTAACATATTACATTCCCTGTGCGTCAACAAGATTGCCATATAGTCCAGTTTATAAACCCTCTCAATTTCAGCCAGAGGAAGAGAAAGAGGTGCCAATTTGCATGTTATTCAAACAAAAGAAGAAATATGTCAGAAGACATAACCTGACATTTGATCTCTGTCTTTGAATGTAGAGGAGACAAGGTAAAGAAGCCTCTTTATAATTCATTCACCTTCTGAACCTCAGCATGTTGACTTTGACGGTGCTGAAGCACCCTCCTCATCCCTACTTTCTCAGCAATCCTTCTGGATGATGACCTCAGCCATTTAAAGATGGCAAGAACAGCTGTAAACACGGAAATCATTTTATTCAATATGACACATCCTGTAGATGAACAGCACAGGGGAAAAAGTATCACATCCTTAGGATATAATATCTATCGATGTGTCTTCATAGAAGTAAGAAACTGAAGTAAACGAACCTTGAAGGTCAATGGTACCCTTGTTTGAATAGATGTCTTGATAAACCAAATCAAATAAAAAATTAGCTTTATTCGGTTTTCATATTAGAGCACAGAAAAACCATAAAATCACAATTATACAATTACATTTCACATTAATATACAATTCATACAAATTTGATTTAAAAGTAAGCAGCATTTTAGAAGTCTAAAAATCATTAAAAACTTTGAGACATAACAACAAACATGTAAGTAGAGCAAAAATTATATATGCTTCCTATGTTTGATCGTACACTTCATAAATAGAGCTTAAACACTATGCCCTGCAATTATTCATGTCATGTACCAGTCTTAAAAAGCAGCTTATATTTTAAGCTCAGCATCAATGCATTTGGGGAAAGCTAAACTTAGCTATTCTGACCTGAAACCGTAGATGCTGGCTTCCAATCAACCACTTTTACTTTATTTTCAGAAACTGAGGGGGCTGACTGGAGACTCACAGTTAAGCCACAGCCAAGAGCCTTTTTTCTCCCTTCAGTAATGGCTGGAATCATTGCAATGGAAATTTTGATGGACCGATCTAACTATAGCTACACAGTCGCTATTGATGACAGATTAATCCTATATATCGATATACACATACACATTTATATATCTATGCATTGGAAGTGAAATTAAATGAGACCCGTAACCTATGTTGTTTTAGAGCAAGTGTGCTAGTTTTTCAAGTTTTTATTGATATAGACCTCTACTGAGATCCACACTATAAGAATACAATATATACTAGTTAATCGAATACATAGTGCCACAATATAAAAATGTAATATATACAGAGGAAATTGTTATTCAAATGACAACATCTTCATCCTTGCACAGCTCCCAATTTACTGTGTTGTGGGATCGTGGACGACTTTAATGTTCCACTAGCACACCTCGCCCACTCTAAATTGGGAAACATAATTAACATCGCCCTATCAGATCTGGATCTCCAGATTGCAAATCATGTAAAAGCAGATCCAAACGAATTCATACCGACTTATGTGGGTAGAGGACATAAGACAACAGTAGACTTCATATTTCTTTCCCAAACCCTAATGTCGACATTCAAAGATTTTGAAGTCATTGTCACCCCCCTTAGCGATCACGCAGCCTTAATACTAACTATGCCCATGCCTGCCAACCTTTCACGTAAATCAGAGATGGCGACCACTCTCAGGCAGAACAAGATAGAGGTCGGTAAACGTAATGGACTAACAATCAGATGGGCTAAAATTAACCCATCTGACATAACGAAAAAATTAGTAACGCAGTCCTACTCAAACATAATGAAATGCCTGGATCTCACAACTAGTCATAAAGAAGTCTTGAGAAATTTTAATTTAATATTAGAAGCTATAAAAGACCTGCTCACTACAAAACCTAAAATAAACCGCCCCTCAAAACCAAAGTGGTTTAATCATAACTGCACAGCGGCCTTATCAAAGCTGAAATCCGTTCTCAAAAATAATCCACGTGATGCGGCTCAGATCCAGCTGCTCAGGCGCCAATACACAAGGGAAAGAAAGCTGCGAACTGCACAACTAAAGCAAAAGCTATGGGATGATCTCCACCATGGTGCAGTCTCACAAAACAGTGAGCTTTTCTGGCGCACGGTCAGAACCCCATACCTCACAGACAGAGAGACCCCAAAAATAGAAGTCGCTATCGACGAAACCACCTGGGTCTCCCACTTTGAGGAAATTTTTAAGAATACCCATCCAACAGAATCCCCTCTCCCCAAGGTAAATTACCCTATCCTGGTCCCTTTTGATATATCAGACCTTATAGACGCTCTGCAGAGTAGTAAAACAGGCAAGGCACCAGGACCCGACGGGGTCCCGGTGGACCTTTTTAAAAGTAATCAAGATCTCTGGGCCCCCATTTTAACTAGAGTATGTACAGCAGCAGCAAGTGAGGGAATCCTAACATCCTGGACAAAATCAATAATGGTCCCCATTTTTAAAAAGGGGGACCGACAAGATGCAAAATGCTACCGGCCCATTTCACTGCTGGATTCTCTCGGGAAAGTAGTGGGGAGAGTGATTCTTGAGCGTCTCCAGCAGTGGACTGAGGACCGGGGCATAATTTCGGATATCCAATTCGGTTTCCGAGAAGGTTTTGGTACCCTAGAGCAGGTCCTTAACCTTACCCTAATAATGGGGAAATATACACAGGCCATCCCTACCAAGATATATATGGTCTTTGTTGACCTCTCCGCAGCTTTCGACTGCGTTTCGCATAGAAAGTTGTGGAGGGTCTTGGCTCAATTGGGAGTAGATCCACCCCTTTTAGATTTTCTCAAAGAGCTTTACACTGGGGCCACAGCCAGAGTACGTTTCGGCGTCAATGGTGAGTTGACGTCCCCGTTTAGCGTAGGGCGTGGGGTCAGGCAGGGATGTGTCCTGGCCCCCTTCCTCTTCTCACTCTACACCAACGGTTTGGAGGGGGAGATGTTGAGGGGGGCCCAGGACCTCCCACGCATAAACCGCCGCCTGATCCCAGCCCTGCTCTACGCGGATGACGCCGTCATCTTAGCGCGAACACCCAAAGAACTTCAGAACGCAGTGAACAGATATACGTCCTTTATGGGCAACCTAGATCTAAAAGTGAACGTAAAAAAAACGTTCGTAATGACTGTTGGCAGACACCGAAAAAGAACCTATCCAATAATCCTCAATAAGCAAAAGCTTGAACCTACCCCACACTATCCCTACTTGGGGGTTATGATAGATGACCAACTCTGTTGGAAGCAAGCAGTGAGCACAAGGGCACTTTTATTTAGGAGATCAATTGCAGCATTAATAACTTTCTCCCAGAAATTAGGCAAGAGGCCTCCAGTAGAGCTCCTCAAGATTTACAACGCCAAATGCCAGGCAATAGCAACATATGGTGCAGGAGTCTGGGGGTATACTGATGTTAGCCCTATTCAGAGGGCGGAAAACACCTTCTTAAGATTCTTGCTAGCCACCCCCAAAGGCACCTCAATCTACGCAATGCACCTAGAATTAGCCATACCATATCTAGAGGATTTAATTAAAATCGAACCTCTGATGCTGTGGCGCCGCATTTGGAAATCAAACAAAAATGCTCTGACTCAAGCCATCATCACAGATTCAATGAATATGGACAATTCTGTAAAAATAAAGTGGCTCCTATATGTTAGGAACTTTTTTACTGATTTAGGCCTTGAGAAGTACTATTCAGACCCGACATCTATAACGGACATTCCAAAAAAAGTTCTTAAACGACAAGCATTATGCCATTTGGAGTCGTTAAGACTAGCTTCCAACTCGACAAAAACGGCAGTGATCCATTCAAATATGATCCAAGTAGCCTTTGTCATTCATCCGTACTTAGAACTCCAAATGCCAACCTACGAGAGAATGCTTATTACAAGATTTAGGCTAAATATATTCTTTAGAATGGTCACCTTCCCGTCACAAAACTGTTGGGAGGTCATACTCCCGCCTTGTCCGTGTGACGGTATATCAATGCAGTCGCATTTGCACGTGATCTTGCTTTGTAAATACCACCAAGCCCACAGAAAGATCTGGCTTTTACCGATACTAAAATCTTGGGGATTGCGACAATGCAGACCTGCCCTTTTAAGACTGCAAATGTTGGAAACACCAAATGTCTGTTATTTTATTAGTAGTTTCTTAAAGTGTATCATGAAACACAGAACGAATCTTTAAAAATCTTGTCAGTGTGAGAATAAGCGGTACTTTGCACATTTTTGATTAACTTTTCTTTTTTTAACCATGAAATGAATTTTATTAGAAATATATGTAACAAGTGTATTTTTACTGTGTTTGCTATTTCGTGTACTTTTATGGTTTTTCCACTGTGAACAAGCCGAATAAAGATTTTATATATATATATATATATATATATATATATATATATATATATATATATATATATATATCTCTAAAACGACGGATTTTTATTTTTTTTTAAATGTAAAAACTTCATAACATGCAAATTCATCTAGGGGGGGCTCTTATGGACTCAATAGGTTCCAGAGTTCTAGAGATATTATATTTAGAGCAAAAGCAGTATGACAACATAATTTGTGCAAGTTAGTCAAATCCATAGTGCCACAGTGTAAAACTGTAGTATATAAAGAAGAAGTTATTATTCACAGTGGCAACATCTCTAAAACAACAGAATGAAAGATTTTACAAATATTTAAAGTTTATAACATACACATTTATCTCGGGGGGCTCTTATTAACTCGATCAAATCCACGGTTCTATATATATCACAGTTAGTGCAAATAGGTTGTAAACATTTAGTGCGTGCATCAAGCAATCAATTGTTGGGACAAACGAATAGGACATGTATCAAATCATGAATGCCTCCATTACAAAGATCACAGTGGCCAGATTTATCAAATATACCGCCCCAGCAAGTGGACTAATAAACACACATTGGCACTTTCATTACTAAAGAGCAAAGGTGAAATTCCAGTTTATCAGTAAATATGGCACATCTTATTCCCTCACGGCTGTACCTACAAGTACTTCACACATGGAAGCAACTGTTCTGATAGTCACAGGCCTCTATAATTTAATTTATTTGAACTTAATGCACAAATATAACCCCTTCCCTTTTATGTGGTACTGTGCTTTGATGGTTTTAAATTTTAACCGAATAAAGCTTGCTTTGACTAACCCCTTCCATCCTGGTTTTGTTTAAATATGTTTTTGAGAACAAATACATACGAAAAAAAATCCTTGGTAAAAACCGCACATGCAGATGCATAAAATGGCTTATGTAATTTGTTAGGGGCTCTGTGACTCATTTGAGGATTCACCTCTTCTGATTCATTGATATTTCTCATACTCGGCCATGGTGATAAACAGCATGTTACAGCATTTATTTATATTATATTTTTATATACATATAGGGCCATATGTATCATTCAAAATTGCGATCGCAAACGCTGAAATTCTCAGAATTTCGGCCTTTGCGATCGTAATTTAGCTAAGTGGGATGTATGAAAGGAAAACTGCCTCGCAAAATAAGGAATCGCAAAATATGCAATTCCCTATTTTGCGATTGCATTAAAGGAATTGCAAATTGTGATTCCTCAAATGCAATGTAAGAAGCACCAAAAAAGTGCAATTTGGCCTTAAGGAATCGCTCATTACCACCAACTTCAAGTTGATGGTAATTTGCGATTTCTTTGAAAAATTCACTTTTTTGCATTTTTCAAAGCGCAATGTGGAGCACATACATGCCCTTAGGGCATGTATGTGCACCACATGTGCACCCATGCTTATTTCAGGGGTGCAACAGGGTGTCCTTTTGACACCCTAGCACCCTTGAAAATGCATTCTCAATTTGCGATTCTCTAATTGCTAATCGCAAATTGAGAATATCTTCCCATTCATTCCTATGGGCCTCTTCGCCAATAGAAATGAATGGGGAGGGTTTCCCTAAATGCGAATCTCCATTTTTTTTGCAAATCCTACATACATCTCGTTTTACGATTCTCAAATAGCGATTCTCGAAAATTCGCTATTTGAGAATCGCAAAACCCTACATTGATACATATGGCCCATAGGCACTTAACAATTAGCAAACAATTATGGTTAAGAAATAAAACTGAAATACCATCTGAATTCTCCAATTATGTTTAGGCCAGCATACCATAACTTGTACAATAGACAAGTAAATAAAACTCAAAACACCAAATGCAGTCGTCAAGACCTCACCCTTGTTGTGATAAATATAATTACAAATAGGAAGCAATTCTACAGGTGAAATTGTGTATCATGTTACCATAAAAATGAAAAAAGTGATGCCTATGAATATATTATTTATCAGTTTGTGTTATGTAGAGCTCTTAGGTGTTGCTCTTACTTGTAAAAATAATTTGAGATCATTAACATTGCATTTGGTGTGCGATTTATGGTTTGTTTCGCTTGACATGTAGTTTAACCGTTTTTTAAGTAAATATCATTTTTTTTATATAGTAAGGTCTTCTAGCCAATACTAACTACAACTTTGCTTAAACCATGCTTTTTTGGTGAATTTCTTCCTTTTTTCAGCTTCAACCCCATGAATTTAATGGGATGAGTAAAAAACGACATGTACTAGAAAGCATATTAGGGTTCTTAACCCCTTCGACGCTGATGACGGAGCGGTTTCGTCATCAGCGTCGGTTGGGCTGTGCTGATGACGGAACCGCTCCGTCATCGGGACAGCCCTCGGGGGGAGCGCTGGCGCTCCCCCCCTGGGACATCGATTGTTGTGTTTGGTGCAGGGGTGGCAGCGGAAGACTTTCCGCTGCCACCCCCGGGCCCCCCACGCTTCCTGGTGACGTCAGCGCGCACAGCGTGCGCCGACGTCATCAGGAAGCACTGGACGCGCTGGAAGCCATTTGTTTCCAGCGCGTCCAAGGATCCAGGTGAGTGTTTGCTCTCCGGTGGGGCGGGGGGGGCGTTTCTCGGTGCCTTGAGGCATCGGGGGGGGGTTAACAGTGTTTCCTCTCCCCGATGCCCCAGTGCAGGGCATTCCTGGTACAGGATCGCGCACAGCGTCGCGATCCTGCACCAGAAATGCCCCACTAGACACCAGGGATGTTTTTTTTATGGCATAGGAAGCGACCCCTTGGGCAAGGGTCGCTTCCTTGGGGGCAATATAAATTTCAGACTTTTCTGCCCCCCCCGGGAGCAGATTGGGCGAATTTATCCCGAATCTGGACCCAGGGGGGGTAGAAAAGCCCACTAGATACCAGGGATTGTGTTTTTTTTTTATAAAGGAAGCGACCCCTTGGACAAGGGTCGCTTCCAAGGGCCTCAATATTTATTTGGGACTTTTCTGCCCCCCCCTGGGGGCAGATCGGCCGTTTTTTGGGCCGAATCTAGACCCAGGGGGGGGGTAGAAAAGCCCACTTGACACCAGGGATTGTTCCTTTTTTATAAAGGAAGCGGCCCCTTGGACAAGGGTCGCTTCCAAGGGGCAAAAAAATGATTTTAGACTTTTCTGCCCCCCCGGGGGCAGATCGGCCGTTTCTTGGGCCGAATCTGGACCGGGGGGGGGGGGGGGTAGAAAAGCCCACTAGACACCAGGGATTGTTCTTTTTTTATAAAGGAAGCGACCCCTTGGGCAAGGGTTGCTTCCAGGGCGCTAAATAATCATTTTAGACTTTTCATTGGCCGTTTTTTGGGCCAAATCTGGACCCAGGGGGGGGGGGGGGGGTAGAAAAGCCCACTAGACACCAGGGATTTTTTTTTTTTTTTATAAAGGAAGGGACCCCTTGGGCAAGGGTCGCTTCCAGAGGGCAATATAAATATTTTACACTGTTCTGCGGCTGTTTTTTTACAGATTCTGGACCCGGGGGGGGGTAGAAAAGCCCACTAGACACCAGGGATTGTTGTTTTTTGTATAGGAAGCGACCCATTGGCCAAGGGTTGCTTCCTTGGACCATATTTTTTCAAAAATATATTCCGCCCCCTCTGGGGGCAGATTAGGGTCTTAATTTGGCCTTTCTGCCCTCTGGAGGGAGCAAAAAAAAAACACTAGACACCAGGGAAATCTTTTTTTTTTTTAAATGGAAGCGACCCCTTGGGCAAGGGTTGCTTCCAGGGGGCCCAAATTCAAAAAGATTTATATTCTGCCCCCCCCCCATGGGGACAGACACCCCATTTGTGACATACCCTGTGACACAGCCTGTTGTATTGTGTATTGTTTTTTTTCCTTCTAAAGTGTATTGTTTTATTTTCTCTTTAGACTGTTGCAGTGTGCGGTTCCGTTACTGGTGGTTCTGCTGTTTGTGTAGTTGCATGTGATTGGTAAGAGACCTTCTTTGTTCAATTTTAATGTCAATGTTTTTTTTTTTTGCAAAGTGTGTAATAATACGAGTATGTTTGGTTTCTGTTTTTTGTGATTGTAAAACATGTTTTGCATTTGTGCTTGATGTGTACTTTGCTTTCTGTAGATGTAAGTTTTTTTCTAGCTTTCTAGTGGGATATCGTTGCCTATTTGCTGTGTCTTTGCAGAGTAGGTGCTGGTGATTGTGTGGCAATCAAAAAATGGGAATGGACACTGGTATCTACCATAACCGTTGGTTATATTTGAAAACCTTCATAGACGCTTTGATTTTGACGATGCGGTGTATCTTTTTGTCCGCCCCTTATCTAGCGTCATGGCATAGTCATCGGGTAGTCAAATGACGTGCTATATGCCTGCCTCACCCGAGGCAACCTCTGGTAAAGGTAGAAGTGTCCAGGAATTTCAGGGACAGCAACAGAGGAATAATGAGTAGAGCAGTCAAAAAGGATTGATTAAAAAACAGTGTCACACCAAAAACCAAAATGTATTTTAAAGAGGTGGGCACTGGTAGTTAAAAAAATTTACTGTGGTATATTAGATAATCGAGTTACTGGATTACCAAATGTCTCTAAAGATAGGTCGGTTTTTGTAGCTGTCTCTTGTAAGTGAATTGTATATTTTTTCAGTATATAGATTTTTGTGATAAAGGCTTACATTTTTTTACTTACTTTGCACAGTGTTGGTTGTTGAGTTGTTTGTGCAGACTCATTTCTTAGTAAGGATAATGGCTAGCCGCCGGATTACTGCTCAGCAAGTTGTTTGAATGTTTTTGATTCTTCCTCTGACCATGGTCCAGAGACTGACTCTGATTCTGAGGCAGAGGTGGGAGGTGAAGATTCATGTAGTGAGTTTTCTCTACACATGGCTTCATCTGATGATGAAGATACTCTGAGTGCTGATGAAGCTACTTTTGGTGCGGATGAAGTGCCTGTGGTTGCGGAGGACATTGCTGTGCCGATAGTGCAGCAAGAGGCATCTGGGCTGCAGCCTGGGGCTGCTAGACTTCCAGTTGGTGTAGTGAGACAAGAGGCAGCTGGGCGGCAGCCTGAGGCTGCAAGACTTGTTGTTGAAAGTTCTGACCTCTGGGTTGCCCCAGGCATGGTGCAGCCGGCATTGCCTGAATTTACTGGTGTTTCAGGGTGTAGGGTGAACACTGAAAACTTTTTGCCAATTGATTTTTTCAAGTTGTTTATGGATGATGTGTTTTTGGCAGAGATTGTAGAGCAGACTAATTTGTATGCAGAACAGTTTTTGAGGGAGAACCATGCCAGCCTTAAGCCCCACGCTAGAGCTACCCGGTGAACTCCCACAAATTTGGAGGAGATGAAAAAGTTTTTGGGTTTAACTTTTTTGATGGGCTTGCTTAGGAAACCATCAATGGCTTCATATTGGTCTACTATTCCCTTGATGGCAACAGCTATATTTCCGGCAGTCATAAGTCGTGATAGGTATTTGCTTCTGCTTCGGATGATGCATTTTGTTGACAATGGTTTAGCTTTGCCACGAGATCACCCTGATTGTGACCGTCTTTTCAAGATTCGGCCTGTCATTGATCATTTTGTTGATCGATTTTCTGAGATCTTTGCTACTGGGAAAGAAATTGCAGTGGATGAGTCTTTGGTGTTGTTCAAGGGCTGCTTGGTATTTAGGCAATACATTCCTAGTAAGAGGGCACGCTATGGAATTAAGCTTTATATGCTGTGTGACAGTCGGACTGGATATGTCTCTAATTTCAGGGTGTACACCCGTAAGGAATCCAGGATTAACCCCCCTGGTTGTCCGTCCAATTTTGGAGTGACTAAGAAAAATTGTGTGGGAACTTGGTAGAGGATTTTTTAACAAAGGCCATCATTTATATGTAGATAACTTCTATACTGGTGTGCGGTTGTTCAGGGAATTGGCCAAAGTGAACACTGTTGCTTGTGGCACAATCTGCTCTAACCGTAAAGGTTTCCCAAAATAACTTGTTTGTCAAAAGCTTGCTCGGGGACAGTGCAGTGCATTGCGTTGTGAGGAGCTTCTAGCTGTGACTTTTTCAGACAGAAGAGATGTCTACATGTTGACTTCCATACATGATGAAAGCACTGAACCGGTGACTGTTTGGGGTCAGGTTTCAGAAGCGCGCAAACCTGTGTGCATTTTAGACTATAATAGGCACATGGGTGGTGTTGACAGAGTAGATCGGAGGTTGGAACCGTATGCTGCTCTTCGTAAGGCTTACATTTGGTACAAGAAGTTGGCTATCCATCTTTTCCACTTGGCAACCTTTAATGCTTTTGTTGTGTTCCAGCAATCTTGTCCTCAGTCAAAGATGACTTTTGTAAAGTTTCAGGAGTCTGTAATAGGCAGGCTTGTTTTAGTGGAACAGGCAAGAGTTCCTAGAGTTGGAGTGGTGGAGGATGTTGCCAGATTGAAAGATCGCCACTTTCCTGATCAAATTCCTCCTACAACCTCAAAAGACTTTTCCAGTTGGAGATGTAGAGTCTGTTGGCGAAGAGGTTTGCGGAAGGAGGTTTGTATGTACTGCCCCGACTGTCCTTCTAACCCTGGGCTGTGTGTACCTGCTTGTTTTAGAATGTACCACACGCAAAAGAATTTTTGGGAGCATCCATGAGTGGTAAAGTGAACTGGCTGGTCTCTATTCTTTAAAACTTATTGTTCAGTTTCAAAGTTGCCATTTGTGTAGTGTATTTAGTTTTAGTTGTTGTGTTAGTAGATTTGCAATTTGTTTTTGTATGTTTAGTATGATGTTGGTTTGCGTGTAGTGTCGATTGTCTGGTGCTTGGCTGGCGGTGTGCGTGGTCTGGTGCTTGGTTGGCGGTGTGCGTGGTCTTGCGCTTGCCTGGTGGTGTGTTGGGATTGGTGCTTGGCTGGTGGTGTGCCTGGACTGGTGCTTGGCTGGCGGTGTGTGTGGAGTGGTGCTTTCCTGGCGGTGTGTGTGGACTGGTGCTTGGCTGGCGGTGTGCGTGGTCTGGTGCTTGACTGGCGGTGTGTGTGATCTGTTGCTTGGCTGGTGGTGTGCGTGGACTGGTGCTCGGCTGGCGGTGTGTGGGAAGTGACTTAATGCTGGTTACTACACACAGTGCTAGCTGAGCGCCACTCCATACAATCCATGAGTTTGTGTAGTTGCTGTGTCAGGAATGTGGAGGTGTGAAAGTGATGGGCCCGTGATTGGCGTTGTCTGCTGGTGGAAGTGTAGTAATGTGATGGGTCCGCGGCTGGCGGTGTGAATGTTTTGTATGTGTCACATGTATGAAAGGTGTATGAATGGTCTGTAAAGAGGTTGGTGCCTTGTCGTGGCTTTACAGCTCACGAGCTGTGAGTCAATGGTTCAGTTTCTCGTCCTTTCCATTATTAACAGTGTACTTCATTTTTTGTGAAATCACTCGCTAATACAATGGTATATACTGAACCATCACTCACCCTCGTGTCAAATCCAACCAGTATGTGTGTGTGTTTGAGGACTTGATGTCTGTGTAGTTATTTTATTTTTTTTATTTTTTTTGAAGCAGGACGCACCTTGTCACTTTTTTGTAAATGTTGTGATGTGTTGCTTTTGTGCTTGGTGGTGGGAATGGTCTTCTGTGTGTCAGGTATGAAAGGTGTGTGAATGGCCTGAAAAGCGGTTGGTGCCTTGAAGTGGCTTTACAGCTCACGAGCTGCGAGTCATTGGTTCAGTTTTTTGTCCATGTAATTGACAGTGCATTTCATTTTTGTGAAATCTCTTGTTAATAAAATTATATATACTGAACCATCACTCGCCCTCGTGCCAAATCCAAAATAAGGTAGTTTTGCTATAGGTAATATTTAAGTCTCCATCGTACAATTTGGGCCTTTTCCTGTTGCAGCCACTATGCCTACCCACACAAGTGGGGTACCATTTTATCGGGAGACTTGGGGGAACGCTGCGTGGGAGGAAATTTGAGGATCCACGCAGATTCCAGAACTTTCCACCACAGAAATGTGAGGAAAATGCATTGTTTTCCCCCATTTTTTAGGTTTGCAAGAGATTCTGGGTAACAGAACCTGGTGGGAGGCAGTGGAGTCACCCCATCCTGAATACCCCCGGGTGTCTAGTTTTCTAAAATGTATAGGTCTGCTAGGTTTCCCAAGGTGCCTGCAGAGCTAAGGTTCAAAAACTACAGGTAGGCACTTTGCCAAAAGAGGGCCTGTTTTCACTGCGAAATTGAGGTGCGACCACGTTGCGTTTTGCACCGTTTCCTGTCGCAGGCACTAGCCAGACCCAGGCAAGTGAGGTACCATTTTTCTCATAAGACTTTGGGGGACGCGCGGTGGGTGGAAATTTGTTGATCCACGCAGATTTCAGAACTTTCCACCACAGAAATGTGAGGAAAATGCGTTTTTTTCTCCAATTGTTTAGCTTTGCAAAGGATTCTGGGTAACAGAACCTGGTGGGAGGCAGTGGAGTCACGCCATCCTGAATTCCCCTCGGTTTTTAGTTTTCAAAAATGTATAGGTTTGCTAGGTTTCCCAAGGTGCCTGCAGAGCTAGGGTTAAAAAACTACAGGTAGGCACTTTGCCAAAAAAGGGCCCGTTTTCACTGCGAAATTGAGATGCAACCACGTTGCATTTTTCGCCGTTTCCTGTCACAGGCACTAGGCAGACCCAGGCAAGTGAGGTACCATTTTTCTCATAAGACTTTGGGGAACGCGGGGTGGGTGGAAACTTGTTGATCCACACAGATTCCAGAACTTTCCACCACAGAAATGTGAGAAAAATGTGTTTTTTCCCAATTTTTTCGGTTTGCAAGGGATTCTGGGTAGCAGAACCTGGTGGGAGGCAGTGGAGTCACCCCATCCTGAATTCCCCTGGGTGTCTAGTTTTCAGAAATGTATAGGTTTGCTAGGTTTCCCTAGGTGCCTGCAGAGCTAGGGTTCAGAAACTACAGGTAGGCACTTTGCCAAAAAAGGGCCAGTTTTCACTGCGAAATTGAGGTGCGACCACGTTGTGTTTTGCGCCATTTCCTGTCACAAACACTAGGCAGACCCAGGCAAGTGAGGTACCATTTTTCTCATAAGACTTTGGGGAACGCGGGGTGCGTGGAAATTTGTTGATCCACGCATGTTCCAGAACTTTCCACCACAGAAATGTGAAGAAAATGCGTTTTTCCCCCCAATTTTTTATGTTCGCAAGGGATTCTGGGTAACAGAACCTGGTGGGAGGCAGTGGAGTCACCCCATCCTGAATTCCCCTGGGTGTCTAGATTTCAAAAATGTATAGGTTTGCTAGGTTTCCCTAGGTGCCGGCAGAGCTAGGTTGCAAAGACTACAGGTAGGCACTTTGCCAAAAAAGGGTCAATTTTTAACTGCGAAATTGAGGTATGACCACGTTGCATTTTGCCCCGTTTCCTGTCGCAGGCACAAGGCCGACCCACACAAGTGAGGTACCGTTTTTATCGGGAGACTTAGGGTAATTCAGATTTGTAAATCAACTGTTATTACCTATTGAGTTTTCATGCATTTCTCCCTTCAAAATGAAAGACATTGTGTAAAAAAAAATCATTTTGAAAAATGACCAATAATTCTCATGCTAGTATGAGTATTCCCAATTTTGAAAATGTGGAAATATATACTGTTTCTAAACTCTATGATTTGTACGCAATTCAGAAATACATAGGTGTCTTTCATACCGATTTTTCCATGTATACATTTTCCCACAATAATTGCTCTATACCTGGTACATAATAAAAAACCATTGCAAGTTGCTGCTCAGTTTTTGGCTCTGGGTTCATCGGGTTATTGGGGAAACTACAAGTCCTGTATATCCCCACAACCAGGAAGGTCTAACGGATATAACGATATATTGCTTTCAAAGAGCTGACAAAATTACAAGAAGTTACAGGTGAAAACGTTAAGACAAAAGGCTGTTTTTTTCAACTAATTTTCAATTTTTCCAATATTTAACAGTTAATTTCTATAAAGAAACCTTCATGGATTTAGACAAATGACCCCTTACTGAATTTAGAATTTTGTCTACTTTTCCAAAATGTATAGCTTTCAAGGATCCATTATTGCTTTCGAACTCATTTTTTCCATTAACCAGAAGGAGGTTGGAAGCACTAAAAATAGCAAAAATAGGCTATGTCCCAGAAAAATGCCCAAACTGTGTGAAAAATGTTGGTTCTCTGACAAAAGACTGTCATTTCCTAAAAGCTGAGAAAATGCTGATTTCAGCCCCAGAAACCCTTTTTTGATAATATTTGCAAGGAAAAACCCAGAGGCTTTCATTTGCAACCCGTTTTCCCAATTGTTCTGAAAAAAACAAAATTTTTACTGCATTTTGCTTAATTTCTGGAACCCCTCCAAAGAAATCCACAAACCCTGGGTATCTTTAGAATCCCCATGATGTTGGAAGAAAAGGACGCAAATTTGGCATGGATACATTATGTGGTCAAAAAGTTACAGGGGCCTAAACGCACACTGACTAAACAGATTCCCATTTAATCGGAAAACTCTATATGCAACCGAGTAACAAGAACTGAGGTATGTCCGCTTGTTATGACAAACAGGGTACATTTAAGTAAGAGTATAATGTATGGCTCCTCTTAAGGATAAAACTTTATTGATTACAGATGCAACACGCAGAATAGTTTGTGCACGCTCACCGTCCAAGACAGTAAAGACAAGAATTTTACCATATTGGCAGGTATGTGCAAAAAATCGCCAAAGGTAAAAGAGATCAGAATTAAAGAGATAGCGCAAATGAGTGATAGGTGTTTCAATTTTTTTGTTTATAGATAAGGCCAATGTGGGAGAATAAGATGCCCTGATGAGAGCCCACAGAGACACCAGTGAGGCTTGAAACACGTCGGCAACCAGCTATTAATCTAGCTGGATGAAATTAAGGATCAAGATAACAGAGTAGAATTGATGCTTTATAAACACATAGTAGAAAGGAACATGGAAGGATTAAAAAACTTTCTTTACCCTATGTGAACAAAAAGAATAGAATATCTGTTCTATATTGGTTTGCTTATATGTGGTTGTATTGGAAGAAGTATTGTAAAAGTCTTATTCATTTGTGTAAATTTGTGTTTTTTGTACGGATAAGTATAATTTGTGATATATGTAAAGGTGTGTAGTATATGTCAGAAATTTGTGTCCCTTTATGAAGGCCAGAGTCCTTTAAAAAGAATTATGAGAATCTGAAAAAAACAGGGTGAATAAATAACCAAATCACGGAAAGGATATAGCGTGGTTTATTTAAAATGAATAAGTTTAAGTGACAAGGATACCAGGCAATTCACTGTTTAAACTATACTTTCAAAAAGTGGCATTTTCAAAACACACAATTTAAAAGCCATCTTTACTAAACAATGGTTTGTTAAATTCTGGGTTCAGAGAGCTAACCTTTATTTCTATATCTTGTCCCAATGGGAAATTATACTTGTAAGATGTTACAAGGAATTTCCCATTCTATCCTATTGGGCAAGATAGTCTTTCAATGGTGAAAAACAAAACTGGCAGTATTTCACTATCAGGGCATGTCACAAACACCAGTACATGTCCTACCTTTCACATACACTGCCCATGGGGGTACATTGGACCTACCATAGGGGTGTCTTACATGTAAGAGAAGGCAGGGTTAGGGCCTGGCAAGTGGGTGCATTTTCCAGGTCGACATGGCAGTTAACAAACTGCGCACAGACACTGCAGTGGCAGGTCTGAGATACCTTTTCAGGGCTACTCATGTGGGGGGCACAATCAAAGCTGCAGGCCCACTAGTAGCATTTAATTTACAGGCCCTGGCACACTTCAGTACACTTTGCTAGGGACTTACCAGGAAATCAAATATGCCCATCGTGGAGAACCATTTATAATCACAATTTCACAGGGAGCACTTGCACTTTGACACTGATCAGCAGTGGCAAAGTGCCCAAAGCATCTATCCCAGCAAAACATGAAATCCAGCACAGCATCAAAAATACAGGAGGTAGAGGCAAGAGAAACCACGCCAAAGATGCCAGGTCTAACATCCCCTTTTATCATTCAACTTCCACTCACCAACAATACTTCACATTCACATCATTTTCAGAATGTCACTGCATCAACTTCTCCTCTCACTACTCCACATAAAAAATACATAACACAGGGGTGTGAAATTCCTATAACCTGACTCCCCGGACATATTGTTTGGGGTCAAGGAAAACACGTTTTCGTGTTTGTTTTGTCCCTGGGACAAGTAGGCCAAACCACCTGCAGCACAAACTCTTTTGGCAAGTTTACAGTACCATATTATGGATCAGGGAAGGGCATTATCTACAGTTAATGCAATATTTGTATCCATGTGTCAATGCTGTCAGAACTTGTATTTATGGTTCATTAACACCTTCAATGCTACAGTAATTCTCCCCTGGTGCTGGTGACATTTGAATCCTATTGTCATGAGCATGGAAGGGGTTAATACAAAGCTTTTCTTATTAGGGTGAGTGCTTTAAGGAAATGTTGTAAGCTCGGGCTGCACTACTACTTATAGTGGTTCCAGTGTAAAAATATATACACACGTTTTCAAAGTTTAACAGTATGAGGCTGCATACAATGTTCCCAGAATGATCTCTAATTAATTGCAAACATCTGCAGAAGTTTGAAAACAAGATTGACGATCATTTGCTTTCAAAATAAAAAGTTCACAAAAAATGCAACTAGGGAGGAAAAACTGTGATTACATATGTTTGAAGCATCATTTGGTAAAAATGTATTGATGCATGTTAGTATTTCCAAACAATATTCATAATGGAAAATCGGTGCAAACAGTTTCAACAAGATAATGGGCAACATGAAAATAAACAAGCATTGGCAAAGCCAATAGGTCTGATACTAGTGGTTAGACTTTTGGGGGCAGATGTATTATACTAGTAGTTTGGGATTCCTTAATAGCGATTTTTTGTGAATTGCTATTAAGGACTCGCAAAATGCTATGTTAGTAGGAATCGCAATAATAATTGCGATTCCTTATGATTCGCAATTAAGGAATACCTTCCAGACATTCGCAATTTGCGCTGTACACATTAGTTACTCGCAAATTGTGAATGCAATTTCAAGAGTGAAAGGGTGTCCAAAGGACACCCTGTGGCACCCCTGAAATATGTATGCGTGCACAAAGGGCATGTATGTGCACCACATGGCACTTTAAAAAATGCAAAAAGTGCATGTTTCCAAGATATCGCTAATTACTACCAACTTGAAGTTGGTGGTAATTTGCGATTTCTTGAGGGAAATTCGTACAACTTGGGTGCTTCCTGCATTGCATTTAAGGAACCGCAATTTGCGATTCCTTAAATGCATTTGCAAAATAGGAAATCTCAAATTTTGCGATTCCCTATTTTGCGAGGGCCTTTTGGGATGATTTTTATATTCTTTACATGTATAGTATTTATTAGTTATCTAGCATTAGTTAAGCCTGCATCTTTCATTATGTTCTGTTACCTAGCAACGTAGAATCTTGAGCTTCAGTCTTCAGTTATTGAGTGGAGGCTGACCAAGAGAGACACCTGTTGGATCTATTGTGTTGATCTTCTTATAAGAGTAAATCTTCTTCCAATTTTACTCTGGATTTCTCGGATTTTATTTCATTGGATGCAACATAAATTTGGCTTCGAGGTGGAGAAGACAACACTACACGGACTCACCATTTTCTTCATTTTTGAGACTTTCATGATACTACAGAACTTTGTGTCATCTTGCGCTGCTATTTCAACTGAAAATTAGGGTATGCCTATTTACTTATCGTGAAACTTTCCGTGCTGACTTATGTGATTAATTGGACACTTTAATTGAACTTTATTTTCGCTGAAGATCTTCCTGCAGTGATTTAGTCATTTTTTCCAACCGTCATTCGAGCATTTCCAACTGTCATCTATCTTGCTACTTCAATAGTTTGTTAGACCTCTCTTGCTGAAAATCCTGCCATGATCAAGCGATTTTATTTATTTTAACTTTAATGATTGTGCCTCATTTTATTTAAATGTTATCGTTTTACTTATTTTGCTTCACATTTTGAACTTAATTTGACTTTTAACTACAAGAAGATTAACTGATGTCTCCACCTGTGGATTTATTTAGCCTGTTTCCTTTTTATCAAAAATATGGGTTTTCACTAAGAAATTGAATAACGTTCCTATCAGTGATTTTGTTTATTTCCAAGTTCGTCATACCTTCAACGTCCTACCGAAACTTTGGAACTTGTCATTCCATTTCCTACATCATAGGATAGCCGAATCTTCACCATCAGATTGCTGAACCTTCGTCCTCCATTCTCTGGATCGACCTGCTGCTGCCGCTTCTACGTACACTGGAACGTCGTTTTCAACTATTCTACGCATCATGCTCGGTGACACGCACACCATCTTCATGCACAAGTAACACGAGAGAAGTTCTCCTTATTAATAGTTGTTTGTTGACGGGTGGTCTTATGCGCGGTGACGCGCACCCCAACTTGACGCACAATTAACATGCCAGAAGCTCCTCCTTCTCATCGTTGTTGCTGACACGTCGTCTCTACTTCTTCTAACGCGCGGTGATGCGCACACAAGTGACACACATTTTCTTCAATTAAGTGTTACGTGAGAAGCGCAGTGACGCGCACACCAGTTTTTCTTCATTTTACAAATTTACCTCAGATTCTATTACTCACCTTGGAATTGCGCACGGTGATGCGCACACCATTTAATGATTGATTTAAGTTGAAGCAAATATTTTCACATTTTTTTCAACAATAGTAAGTATCCTGAGTGCATTTTTAATGTAACTTTCAAATATTCCGTATTTTAATTTACTATGTTGATAATTTGACAAACTGATAAATTAATTGACTATTTATGCTATGTACACTAGACAATTTAACACTGAACTTGCTTATTGATATATATTTCAGCCACTGGGATTTCTGTTTTCATATTTCCTTCCTCTATTTTACTTGTTTTACATTTTATTAACTATGGCTGTTCAAACGGCAGTACTTCCTTCTCCTTTTCTTCCTGAACCTGGTACACCTAAAATCAAATGAACTCAATGGTAAAAATCATTCAATAGCTACATTATTGCTATTGATGGTGTAAAATTCTTTGCTGTTAGAAAAAATGCAATGTTGTATAATTGTCTTGGCAATGAAGGTCAAATAATTTTTGACCATCAGCCTCCTATTGTTCGTCCACCTTCGGACGATTGGAATGAATTTATGGAAGCTGTTCTTGGTCTTGAAAAACATTTCAAAGATGAGCCAAGTATAATTGTTGAGAGGCACAAATTTTACACACGTAAACAACGTGAACATGAATCTATTGACAATTTTCTTGCTGAACTAAGATGCTTGCCTCCTCTTGTGAGTTTGAGGGTCCTGTTGAACAATATCTCAGAGATCAAACTGTTGTGAATTGTTTCCAATCCAATCCAATCCAAAAATTCTTTATTTCGGCCATATAGACCATAAAAGATGCAGTACAAGACATTACATACAATAAAATAATTTCTTTTTATATAAAAATACATAAAATAAAATTCACTCGCCCAGCGGGGAAAGAATTAAAAAACACTAGAAAGTTCAGGGGGCTTCAGAGTTTTTTTTCTTTCTAATCAACCATATAGCCATAAGAAATTTGGAAACAGCGAACACAATGTGGCCCAGGGTACTGGTTTTCAGGATCCTGTATGCCTGTGCATACTCTCTGAACCCTAGGTTCTTGCATAACGGCGCTATCCAATGTTTCCTGGGCCTTTGATATGCGGGGCACACAAACAAAATGTGGAGGTCATCTTCCAAGTGGCTGTTACAGCAGGGACATGTTTTATCGTCCCCGTTGGTCCACCTGCAAGTGTATGAGTTAATAGGGAGTGTGCCAAGCCTCCATTGAACAAACAGTTTCCTCGCCAGGATAGGGAAGATAAAATCCATAAAAGGTTCAAAAACATATGAATTTTTGGATTCTAAAAATCGCAAGGTAAGGGTGCCGCTGTTTTGAGCGTCCATCAAGTGTGCAAGGGACCTATCTTTATAGATTTGTGACAGGGCTTTGCGCGAGATTGTTTGACAGCCTCGCGCAGGGTCCTCCCAGAGGTTGCGGAGATTCATGGCAATCAGTTCGTTTTTCACAAAGGCAAGCCAGGGGATTTTGCCACTGCAGTTTAAGCTCATGACGTGGGTAAGATCCTCCCTATAGTGATTAAGTTCATTCGTAGACCAGAGCCTGTGCCAGAACTTCACTGGCTTTGACACAAGCTCCTCTGCAATAGGGGGGAGACCCATGTCCATTCTCAGAGGCTGAAGTGGCGTGGCACGTGGGAGAGCTAATAGGCGCCTTAAGAAACTATTTTCAACTATTGATAAGTCCTTCACCGCTTTATGCCCCCACAACTCACTGCCATACATGGCCGCTGCCTTGGCCTGGGACCTGTAAGTTTCAAGGGCCGGACTTATGGGCTTGAAGGAAGAAGTATTAGCCACCTTCAGAATTGCACCCGACAGTTGGGACAGTTTAACCCTAGATCGTACTATCTGGCGGTCCCATGATAAATTTTCCTGCAATGTTACCCCCAGATATATGAAGGTAGACACCCTCTCAAGGCTGGCAGTCCCCAGGGTGGGATTGGGCCTAGTTTTAGTAGGTGGGTTAAAGATCATAAACTTGGTCTTCTCTGTGTTCACCTCCAACCCGTGCTGACGACAGAAAAGACCAAATCCATCCAGGATCCTCTGGATCCCCATAGGAGATTTGGAAAGGAGGAGGGTGTCATCGGCAAACATAATTGCCGGTACCTTCCTACCTGCCAAACATGGGGCGTCGTTGTTCTTGACATTTTCCAGGTGTGAGATGACATTATTGATGAATAAACAAAACAGGGTTGGTGCCAAGACGCAACCCTGCCTCACCCCTCGATGGACGGGGAACCTGGATGATAAATTGCCATCTCTCCCACACCTGACCTGCGCATAGTTGTTCTCATGCAGCCTGGCTAAGATGTTAAGTAGCTGGGGGGGAACTCCTAGCTTTTCCAGCACCTCCCACAGTTTCCTGCGCGGGACTAGGTCAAAGGCTGACCTCAGATCCACGAAGACCATGTACAATCTTCCCCCCTCGATCCTCACCGTCTTCCAGTAGAGGAGGACGAGGCGGAAGATCTGGTCCATGGTCGACGTGTTTTTCCTGAAGCCAGCCTGCAAGGGACTCATGATGTCGTTATCCTCTACCCAGTCTAATAGATGGTTCAAAATAAGACGCGCAAAAAGCTTTTGGGGGACATCTATAAGGCTAATTGGCCTATAGTTTGCCGGACTCAGGGGGGACCCTTTCTTATGGATCGGCACTATTTCAGCCCCTAACCAGGAGGGAGGGACCGCCATACCTCCTAATATAGCATTAAAAAGAATAAGAAGGTACGGGCCCCAGATGTCAGGATGGTGTCTAAACAGATCACCGGGTAGCTTGTCCAGCCCCGGTGCCTTCCCCAGCGCCAAGCGCTCCAGTGCTATCTTCACCTCACCTAGGGAAAATTCCAGGGCCATATCTGGAGGACAGGGGAACTCCGCCGCCATCCCTTCGGGCCATAGAGTGGTTTCTTGATATAATGCTCCGAAGTGGGCCTCCCAAATAGAGGGGGCAATATTGGGTTCTACTGCGGATATAAGATCCCCTGTTCCGTTATTAACCAGGGCCCAGAATTTTCTAGAGTCTTTGGATTTCAGGGCTTCAATCAGTTCGTGCCAGTGGTTCCAATCCCACTCTGCCCTTGCATTGGCCAGTGCTAACTTATACTCCCTCCTAAGGGCTACAACCCTCGCCTTGTCACTACCTTCTTTAATGGCGGAAAGTAGCTCAGATTTAGTTTTCCTGCAAGTAGAGGTGTACCAAGTCGAGGTACGAGTCACTTTCCTTCTTAAGGGCACCACCGGGTTGAAAACATCTGCAAGGTCCCTGACCAAGGCCTGATGGATGCCAGATAGTCTCTCATTGTAATCAGAGGGTCTTAGTTGGTTAATGAGAGCATCCACCTCCTGGAACCTGGGGAGTGCTATGCCATATAACTTGTTAATAGCATCTTCTTTATCAACCAACTTCCCCCATTTCACCCGACGCCTACTTGTAGTAAGGAGTATATCCCCCTGGTCAACTCCGGTGTCAGTAGTTGTCAGCCCTACTGCAGGGGCTGGATGCTGAATCTCCAGCAAGAGGGAATTGTGGTCACTATCTGTTCTCGGTACCACTCTAAAGTCTTGAACTTTAGACCACAGGGAGATGTCTATGAATATGTAGTCCAGCCTTGACTCATGGCCCTTTCTATTGAATGTGCACACCGATGGAGTGTCGGAAGGGGTGCGCCCATTGCACGCCCTCAGTGCAAAGTTCAAAGTGAGGGAAGTAAGTTGTATTACCAACGGAGACCAAGCTTTAGGGTGAGGTGAGGAGGAAGGTGGAACTCCCCAGTGATCATCCTCGGCAGTGAAGGGACCCTCCATTAGACCATCCAGGGGTTCGAAGTGGCAATTGAAGTCCCCTCCCATCACTATTTTCAGGTCACCTGGCAGTTGTCCTAGAAAAGATGAGAGTTCGACTAGGGTAGGGGATTCATTGCCCACAGCGACTGGTCGTGAATAAACATTAACAATGGCCCATGTTCTTTTACCGGGCCATCTGAGGAGCACACACTGAATGTCCTGTGAGAGTGTGTCCATCCTTTCCACCTGGCACCCAATGTGGCTCGCCACCCAGATTGCTAGACCACCCGAAGGTCTCCCCCTCCCATTCCACTTTGCCGGGATTTCAGAAATATCATACCCCCTCCTGGACTGTGGTTCCCTTGCCCACGTCTCCTGGAAAAGGAGGATATCACTTTTGTTAACCAGGGTTTCCCACTCCGGGGTGCCCACCTTATTTATGATGCCTGCCACATTCCAGGAGAGAATACTCAACCCTGAACCTTGAGGTTGCGAACCTGCTTCACTTAATACGGGCAAGATGTCGTGTGCATGCTTGACCGGATCACCCAAACCAGTTATGATGGGCGACGGGGTGGGTAATATAACAAGCTCCACTGATTGCAATGTAGAAGCAATGCGTGTGCTTGATGATTCCTCAACTTGTACTGGGATGCTTCCCAAGAAGGCCCCCCCCTCATTGAGAGAGACCTGGATCTTTTTGTCAGTTGCGAGATGAGGTATACCCTCCCCCCTGTCTGGAACCCCAAGGGCAGATTTTTCTGAGTGTTGTAGTATATCTCCCCTTTGTGGTCAGTCTACTTGGTCCAGGCAGGAAAATCTGTTCTGGTGAATGAAATTACCATGAGCGGGAAATGTGTTATGCATGGGTCTATACCTTGAACAATCTATTGCAAAGCCCACTCTAGTCCAGCTCTGTTCCCTCCCCACAACTAGATTAGAGACATTTGGGTAGAAGTGTGAGAGGGATACTAAATCTATGTTGGACTTATCCGGCCTTACCAGCCAGTTGCAAATATAAGGGGCAACCAGTGGGCTTTTAAAGCTGATTATAATACAGTCCCCTGCCCTATTCTTGGGGGTGACTCCAATCCATGGGATCCTTCTAACCATCAACACATCTCCTTTGAAGTTAGGAGGGAGGGGCCTGTTAATGTTGAGCCAGCTAATTACCTTATTACGGAGTGAGTCCTGTGGCTCTCTAGTGTCGCCAGTGAGCTCAGGAACTCCCACCATAATCGCTGTATAAGGCACTGCCTCAGGGGGCAGGTTGACCGCCCTACGCCTAGTATTAGAGCTAATGGGACGACCAGTATATTCATTGGTAGCACACCCCTCACTCATTGGTTGGGGTGGTGTCGGTTGCTTGGATCTTCTAGGTGCAGGGACAGGGGGCCTACGAGTTAGTGAAGGGGGCAGTAGGGGGACATGACTACCTGTAATACTGTGTTGTGCCCCAATCTGGGCCTGTGTGCTTGTTCCAACAGTAGGAGGTCCATTCCCCTCAGCTTCTCGAGGAGCCGTCTGAGCACTTAGGCCCAACCCCCCGCTAGGACTGTTTCTATTGTATGCGTTTTCTATAGCTGTGAGTCTAGCGTCTATAGAGTCCAGTTTTACAGATAAGGGTTCCAATAAGTTCTTAAGGATGTCCGTAAGTGAACTAATTAGAGCATCTGTGATATTAGGTGGGGGTCCACCAAATATAAATGGCCCAGAACACCCTGGTACAACTGTGACAAAAGGCGAGCCTGATTGACCAGACCCAATACCCGGGGAAGTGATATCGGGAGATGCCGAAATATCCGTGCTGGCATCCAGTATTGGATTGGTTATGTCCACTTTAGCCCTTTTTGCCCCTGTTAGCTCCCTTGACCTTTTCCTTTTCGGAGGATGGTCCACTCTGCTGCCTACGGGTTCCGTTAGCACTACAACTTGGCCCCCATCCAGCGACTTGGTCATTTCCGCACAATTCACATAGGGAGTAGTGTCCACCACCCCGGAAGGACGCAAGGACTCACTATCCCTTGGTAAGTTTGACGGGGTCCTAAGTTGTTGGAGGACTGACTCAATTGTCTGGTCAATGCTATCCAGAAGTGATAGATGGATAGTGTCAGGGGGTATTGGAGTACTAACATCAATTGAAGAGGAGTCCGAAGGGCCCACAGACACATTTTCAGTGTTCACCTCAGGGAGAGTGTCTGGCACTGTGTGACCTTTGTTGACCGCAGCACTGGCCTTGGGAAAGAATTTTTCCAGTGTACTAGAGCACTGTTGGGCAGCCTTGCTCCTGGATACTCTGGTAGCCATGGGGAGGGAACAATCGGGGAGAGCAGGCTAATGAAGACAAAGGTAAAGACTTGGGACAGGCACGACGTTGGAGGGGAGGCCCGGTCCGGTCTCTGCCGGCCTCTAACGGCCCGCTCTTTGCCCGGTCTTCGCCCCGGGGACCGCCCCGCGCGCGTCCCGCGATGCGCGTGACTAGGGGCACTTATGAATAGCAGGGGGGCGTGGCACTGGGAGGGGGCGCGGCGCGGGCGGGAAGAGGAACCAGCTGGCGATGTTCAGCAGGAATGCTGGTCCTCGCAGTCCCGCTCGCCGTGCCTCTCACCTCCTCTGCGGCCGACCTCCGGGGACACTGTCACTCCGCCCAAGGCTCCTGGGAAGGTAGGAACTGTAAAAGCTACTCCTGTAGCGTGCTGCAGAATTCCCCACTGACAAGTCTCTCTCGAGCGGCGCCCGCGAAGCGGGGGCCGCGAGAGGTGAAGTACGCTCAGGCGGGGGGGCGTGGCACTGGGAGGGGGCGCGGCGCGGGCGGGAAGAGGAACCAGCTGGCGATGTTCAGCAGGAATGCTGGTCCTCGCAGTCCCGCTCGCCGTGCCTCTCACCTCCTCTGCGGCCGACCTCCGGGGACACTGTCACTCCGCCCAAGGCTCCTGGGAAGGTAGGAACTGTAAAAGCTACTCCTGTAGCGTGCTGCAGAATTCCCCACTGACAAGTCTCTCTCGAGCGGCACTGAATTGTTTCAGCAACAAGGTTCAGGAAAGGATTTTGTGTTGCAGAAATCCTTCTCTCATTGAAACATTAGAAATTGCCTGGGGTATTGAAAGATCAGTAGATGATTCTAAAGAATTAAGAAATGTAAAAAACACTGTCACTGAATGTATAAATAAAATATCTTCTCAAACTCCTCCCATTACACCTCAACGTAATAAACCTTTAAACTCTAGACAAGATTGAAAAAATCTGATAAACCTCTTCAATGTACAGATGCGGTTCTAAATCTCATCTAGCGAATGCATCTTGCTGTCCTGCTATTAATAAACAATGTTCCAATTGTAAGAAAATTGGACATCTTACTTCTGCATATAAGTAAAAATCTAAAGTAATGCATTTAGAATCCTTAGAGTCTGATGTTCAAAAATCTTACACTGATCACACCACCATTAACAAAATGTTATTATCAGTTGATATGTCAGAATTAGCAGATGAAGTACATAGGTGATCCTGTCTGTGATGTTAGAATTGGTGACATTCAGACTAAAGTCATGGTTGACCCTGGTTCACCTGTAACCATACTGTCGGACAATTTTTTCCTTAAAGAATGGAAAGAAACTAAACTTCTTCCTCCTGACATTCGTACAGTGGCCTTTGGAGGTCAGGAAATTGATATGATGGGCAATTTCACTGATGATCTAAATTTTTCAAAATAGAGTTATCAACTCTAAAATGTATGTAGCCATGCAGGGTTATAACCTACTTGGCTGGAAAGATCAGGGTACATTTCGCATGGTTTTGAGACCAGGCACTGACAATCCTATTTCATTAGATAACTCTACTAACATTAATTCTTTGCATTCAGAAAATTTCTCTTTAGAGGCCATTCTTGACAAACATAAAGATGTTTTTAATGAAAAACTAGGATCCGTTAAAGGTTTTCAACATAAAATCATACTGAAACCTGATGCAGTTCAAGTCATCCATAAAGTTAGACATGTCCCGTTGAGTATCAGAGACAAATTAAAAGCTCACCTATTACAACTGTGTTCTGATGGAGTTATCGAACAAGTTGATTCTGCTCTATGGGTTTCTCCAATAGTCGTAGCTCTTAAAAAGAATTGTGATGAAATCAGGCTGTGTGTAGATTTAAGATCTTTGAACAAAAACATACAGGTTGATTGTTTTCCCCTACCACGTATACAAGATATGTTGGCTCAATTAAAAGGTACGAAAATGTTCTCTACCATAGATTTATGGGCGGCCTACCATCAAATTGAGTTGCATGAAGAGTCCAAAGATCTTACTACTTTTAACACGCCATTTGGTGCTTATAGATTTCTAAGAATGCCCTTTGGACTGTCTTCAGCAGCCTCAGTTTTTCAAAAGCTTATGTTTCAACTTTTTGGTGACATCAAACATGTTTTGGCCTATCAAGATAATATTCTTATCTCAACTAATTCTGTTCAAGAACATTTGGAAAAGCTTAACCAAGTTCTAGGTATTCTTAGTAAATTTGGCATGACAGTTAAGAAACAAAAATACACATTTTTACTCAACAGTGTGGAATACTTAGGACATGTAATTTCTGATTCTGGAATAACTCCTAAACAAGATCTTTTGAAAGCAATTCGGGAATGTGCTCAACCATCTGACAAAGACCAATTAAGGTCATTTTTAGGTTTGAGTGAATACTATTCTCGATTTGTACAGAATTTTGCTCTGATTAGTGAACCATTGAAAAAACTTAACCAGAAGTAATGTTAAATTCATGTGGGGCAGGGAACAACAGTCTTCATTTGAAAGTTTAAAACATTTAATAATTAATGCCCCTGCACTCAGACCTTTTAATGAAGACTTCTTGTCCTACATCACGGTTGATGCCAGTAACTCTGGTCTAGGTGCTGTTCTTCGTCAAATGGTTGATGGTGAAGAAAATATAATTGCGTTTGCTTCCAGGGGACTTTCATTATCTGAGAAAAATTACAGTACCATCGAAAAAGAAGCTCTAGCTTGTGTATGGGGTACCAAACACTTTTCAACTTATGTATGGGGCAGAGAATTTGTATTAATTTCTGATCATAAACCGCTAGTCTCCATTTGGAATGACAGAGGGTTAAGAAATTGCAGTTCCAGACTTGTACATTTGTTTTCTAAATTATATGATTACAACATTTCTATGAGACACATTCAAGGTGGAAAAAATGTCAAAGCTTATTTTTTATCGACATGTCCCATTTATGAAAATAACGTTGAAACTTTGCTGGATGACAAAGAAATTGTTGTTAACTTATTTGAAGGTTTAACGTTAAATAGTGATACCATTTCTGAATCTGATTGGTTACAAGGTTCATGTTCTGACACTTGCCAAACGGTACTCAAAAAATGTATTTCAAGTGGTTGGCCCAGAGAAAATCAAATTGATAAAGAACTTGTTCCTTTTTCAAAAGTTAAGGAAGAATTAAGCATTGAAGGTGATTTCATTATGAGAGGTTCTTTTCTCATTTTCCCAACTAGCATTAGGAACAAACTTACTTCTTTAGCTCATAAAGGTCACACTGGTATTACCAGTACCAAGAAAATGTTGTGTTTAAATAACTGGTGGCCTGGAATGGACATTATGGTTGAGACCTCTTTAAACAATTGTCTTGAATGTTCACATGCAGAAAAATCTCTTCATACAACTAATTCTCCTTTGTGTCCAGTCAATTTTCCTCACAACCCTTGGGAAAACTTGGGATTGATTTTATTGGTCCTGTTAGTGGTCTTATTCAAGGGTTTAGGTATATTTTAACTTTGGTTGATTATCATTCTAAGTGTGTTTCTTATAAATTCATGAGAGATCCCAATACTGAAAATGTGATTCAGTATTTGAAACAACTTTTTAGATTTGAAGGATTACCATCTTTCTTAGTGTCAGATAATGGGGTACAATTTATTTCACACAACATGAAAAGTTTTTTGCAAAACCATGGCATCAAACATCTCACGACTGCTCTTTATAGCCCACAAGGCAATGACCTTGTGGAAAGAGTGAATCGCATTTTCGAAGATTCTATACAATTGGCATCGTCTTCAGGTTTAAAGGTTCAAGAGGTTGTAAATGACAAAATTTGGTTGTATACTAATACTCCTCGTGCAACCACAGGTGTTACTCCTTTTGCCATGCTGAGAGGCAGACAATCGTTTAGTGAACTTTCTCCTCAATGGGTTGTATCTAATACTGATTCAAGTAAGAGCATTCCATCGTTAGAGCAAATTAAAACCAAGGTTGAACATTCTCAAATGGTATCTAAATACAGGTATGATGAGAGTAAACATGTTAAAGAAGAAATTTTCAATGATTGTGATTAAGTTTGCATAAGGAGACCATTTAAAGTTAGGGGTTCTAAATTCTATCCAGAGACTATTGTTGTCGAAGCTAACTAACACTCTGTTATGGTTTCTGGAGGAAAATGGTGGAGCAAGAGAAATGTGGCCAGGGTAAAGAATGTTGATTGCAATTACAGATTCTCTAATCAAGTTAAACATCCTCAAGCTTCAAGTTGCCCTGATGGTATGAAATTTCCGTTTATGGATGTGACATCTTATTTTCATGTTCAAGAAAATAGTTTAGATGATCCATGTATTATCTCTTCACAAAATTCCTCTTCACAAATTGAACTTGCTCTAAAAGATCAATTGAGTTTAGATACTTTACACAATTCTTCTTGTGGGATGCCTGTATAGAGTGCTGATGACAATTTATCTTCCAATGTTTTGAATGATGTCACCTGTTCTAGACAGAGATTTAGACCTAAGTATCTAGAAGATTACATTACTTAATTTGTTTATTTTTCGCATTACTATAGGAAGGAAGATGTGTTATATTCTTTACATGTATAGTATTTATTAGTTATCTAGCATTAGTTAAGCCTGCATCTTTCATTATGTTCTGTTACCTAGCAACGTAGAATCTTGAGCTTCAGTCTTCAGTTATTGAGTGGAGGCTGACCAAGAGAGACACCTGTTGGATCTATTGTGTTGATCTTCTCATAAGAATATATCTTCTTCCAATTTTACTCTGGATTTCTTGGATTTTATTTCATTGGATGCAACATAAATGCATCCCAAAAGGCTTTTTCCCGTTCGCAAACGGGCATATTCTGAGAATCAGCCCGTTTGCGAACAGAAAAAGGGCCTCATACATCTGGCCCTTAGTTCTGTCAATACGGGTCTTGTTTTTATATGGTTTTTGTAAATCTTTTTGGGATCTGCCAAGCCCTCACCATTATAACAAACAATGGCAAAAAAGCAATAGTATTGTTTCGTCTCAAAAAGCACACATTGTCAGAGCAGGCATTGGCTACAAACAAAACTACTTTGTGTGCCGATATGCTCTTTGTGAAACAGTGAAAATCAGTTGATGGATGGAGAAAGAATTTTAATAAAAACAAAAGGTCATGGATAACTCCAAACCTAATTAGAGGCCAATTCTTGAAGAAAGTCCCAAAATTGCACCGGTGGTATATGTCTTTGCATTAGTGTAGATTTACGATTTTCATCAATTCACAAGAGTTTTCAGAAGTAGGCCAGGAAATAATACTCCTAGAAAAAAGTATGAATTGATTTTTAGCACAAGCAAATATACAGGTCCAGATTTGCTCATGTAAAAATCTGTTGAGCATTTACAAGTTCACTTTCCCTCCAATCAATTTTTTCCATCCCTGGAAGAAGTTTTACTTCTGCCACTGTCAGCTCTATATAACCATCCTTTCTCAGTATAGGAAAGGATTAGAGAATAGCTGGCTAAAACCCCTAAAACATATAATTTAGGAGATTTGCAAAGACTTAAGAGGGCATTCGAACCCTGGAACTATTACTTAACGCTACCTCCAGCCCCAGTTTGTAGATCTGTAGAAACGTGCAAAATAAGGAAATTGCTAGAATTCAACCCCTACTATAGTATGAGCCTTGGCATAAACAGAAAAGCTAATATCAGTGCTTTTATATAATGAGATTGCTGCCATAATTTGTAGCAGCATTACGTGGCACCAAAGGGACAAGTTTTTACAGGTCAAGTAGATTTATGAAGCAGCCTGCCGCATGGACAAGTAGATATTTTATTAAATTCCACACACCATCACAACAAAATAGCAGAAAAACACTATTGCATAATACTTTCCATCACAAACTCTAAATGTACACCCACTTACACCCTCCTGACTACACAAATAATACACATCCTAAACCACCTTTACTGCCAACCTTTCCTTCTTTCCCCACACCAAACACCAATACACCAACACAACAATTTTCATTTAAAAGCCTCTCATCCATTACACAATTCAGAGCCTTACAACACACCCATAAGCTGCACCACCACTGATCCAGCGGTAATTTCACTGAAAATTCTCAATGCAAAACCTCATTTCCCTCTAATTTACCGCTTTAACGGTGCTGGACCTTTGCCACTGTGTATCACTTCCAGGAGACTTTACATAAACATGAAAAATCTAAATGTAATTAATATTTAAGCCAATAAAGAATAAAGAATTTTGAGTATTTTCAAGGGTTTTATTTTCTAGTTCAAAGTTAAGGTTCTCTGACCCTTTATTCATTAGTAAAATATCAATCAGGTTACAGAATTGAAAATAGGAAAAATAGAATTAATACAGAACATATTATAGGTTGCCTAAAAAAACTCCATAAAGGAAGGGAATGAGGCATCAAATGTCAGTCAGAATTCTTTAAAGAGTTCAGTAAAAATATAATTCAAGAGTGAGTTTTGCAATGCTAATCAATAATTAATAATTGACTAAAATCACCCATAAAGAGAAATAAATGCATAAGACAAACACATATTTTCAAAACTAGTTAATTAGTCAAAGCATAAACTAGAAAACTAAAAGATTTGTAGCATCTAAATCTAAACCTGTTGCATCAGCTGCCCTCTCTCTGCCCTGGTCTGTTCAATCTGTCTCTCTCCCTCTCCATTGTCTGACAGAAAGTCTGCTCCTTAAAAAAATGCCCTCCTTCACAAGTCCACAGAGGAATGTGATCTGCCTTGCCAAAAATAATACGTGTGAGGCTGGCCTATGCCTCTCTGCCCCCGCCTCCCTCTGTCTCTCCCAGGCTGCACCCGCGACGTTCACATACCTAACCCATATGATGTCTGGTCAGATCTGTTCCTCTCCCCTTCTCTCCTCTAAGACCAAAGGCTTAAGGCTGACACCCCTAAGTACTGGGGACTCTGATCTCAGATTTGCATTCTCACAGTGGCAAGCATGTTCTGCGTGTTTGTGGAAACCATGTGGGCACAGGACTTGGGCATCTCTAAAAATGGTTAAACAAATCAACCTGAGAGCGAAGCTCGGTACATCCATCTGAAGTAAGCCGCTTTGGGCCTGGCTCCCATTTGCCCATGCCTTAAGTTGGCCCCTTCTGTAGACCCACCTTTGTGTGTGATTTTGTGTTATTTTCTTTCGGGGAAGATTCCAGACTGCTTAAAAATACTGAATCATTTGTTATTACTGGGCATGAAAATATACTTGTGGTCTCTGAATTGAGAACCGTCAGTCTTACCAACTTGATTGCCTATGGATTCTTGTGCAGGATTTTGCCATATGGTACAGCGGAGAGGATGGGATACTTTGGACAAAGTGTGGGTGTTCTTTGGCACCACTCTCTTTAGAACAGTAGACCTAAGGTGTCTCAGGGATTCCAAGAAGAGACACATATGATAAAGTGCTCACTCTCAATAATACCCCATTAGCCCCACAACGTAGCAATGTCTGCTGCATCTCCTGTACGGTGTGCATTCATGGTACCCCTGGGCCTTATATAAATAAGTAACCAGGATAGCTCTCTGTCTTTGACAAATGCGCTATCTGTAAAATGCACATTTTTGAAGCATTGTTTATTAGGTTGTAAACGCCCTATTTATGTGTATTCCCTATGGGACAGTCCCCACCCATTTCCACCACTTCCGTTTTTTAGGTCTTTTGAGATATGTCTGAGTTGACTCTAATTGGTGAGTACCTGCACTTATTTTTTTCCATTTAAAACACTGCTTGACAAAGCTGCAACTGTCTTATTTCACCCACAATTAAGTGTCAATCATAAGGCCTGAAATGTCGCAAATAAACGGACTACAAAAATGGGAATGTCACACATAAGCAAACTGAAAACTTAGCAGCTATGTATCCGAGGCATCTGCAGGGCCGGACTGGCCGTAGCAGGCAATGGGCAATCCCCCGGTGCGCCGCACGGGTGGGGGGCCGATTTGGGGCCGTTTTTGTTACAGGGCCGTAACAAAATCGTCCAAAAACCGGCCCTGACAAAGAGCTCGGTGGCACCCACAACCCCGGCCGAGCACTTTGCCAGGGCTGGTTTTGGTTCCCAGTCCGGCCCTGGGCATCTGGCCTGCTTTCTGGAGGTCTTCCCCAGTTACAGTGCACGTGCCTTTCCTGCTTTGCATCTCCTGATCAACTTCATTTTTTTATATTTATTTAGTGCATTTTTATAAAGCGCTGACATTACCCGAAGGTGTCAGAGCGCTGTACAATAGAGCCAGTTACGTTACAAGAGAACAGCGGAAACACAATGCAACATTACAAACTAAAAAAAACGAAGATTACATAAACACAAAATCCAACAAAGCACGCAGGAGAGAGGAATGTACAGGGAAAAAAATAGATAAATAAAAAAATATACAAATTTACAATGAGTGAACTTCCAAGAGGGGCCTGAGCATGACATTTGAACAGCTACCACGAATCCAAGGTGTGGCGCAGGCAGTGCGTCCCATTGGAAGGGCCCTCCTTGACAGCCTGCAGTTAGCAATCCAGTGCTGCCAAGTATCACGCATCACGTGTGACACTAACGCATTTCAGTGTGGTGATTCGCATCACCGCACTGAAATGCTTTGTCAGGCATTTTTAATGCCACTGAAACTGGCTACAGCCCTGGTGTTTGCGCGCCGGCTCTGCTGCTCCAGAGTTGCTGCCAGCAGCTCTCGCAGTGTGGCTTACAGACAGTTATGTTCTTGTGAGTGCTGGCTGCAGTGCTACAATATTACATTTACAGCCTCAGCCGCCTTCCAACCTGCCTGCATTAATTAATTAATTCCCGTGCCGCCCGCGGCGCCGCATTCCAGGCTGTCTTCCAGCCCCACACTCGGCCTATTAAACACCCGGGGCGGGGCCTGCCCATAAATCCGAATGTGACTTCACGCGGTCCTTGAGCAAGTGAGGTCACCAGAGAAGGAGCGGCGGGGGATTCGTAGTAATCTGAGAGGCCTCTGCCTAAGTAAGTGCCAGTGTGTGTATGTGTTAATATAATAACAGAAAAGCCGAGTGATGCCTCAACTTGTGACCAGAGCCCTCTAGTGCTTTTCTCGCAACTAAGTCATCCGTGGTCGTACATGTAAAGGCCTGAGTTTCGGCCTCTCCTGGAAGTCCTTGCCCTCGCCTCCGGTTCAACAATTGAACTTCACTTTCTTGCAGTTCCGACCCGAACGCCTGCTGCCCTGTACTTACTCTGTGACAGGCTGGTGTGAGCGGCGGAAAGTTCAGCTCAGCTCGTTAAAAATATGTTCATTTTAGGTTAGGCCTGGCTGTGAACTATGAGTGAAAATAAATGCCCGGTGCGGTGCTGTAGTTGCGGCGGGTCGAGTCAGCTGAGGCATACTGCTGTGTTGACTCTATTTAATTTGATATTTACAGTTGAAGAGATCCATGTTTGGTGCCACCTATCACATTTTTTTGGGGGGGGCTCGAGTAGGCCGGGATGGGCCCTACATGGGACAGAGAGTGGACTGGAGTTCAAATTAATGCTCTGCAGGCAGCATGCGAATTGATTTCCATAGCCGGGGGAGGGGGGGGGGGGGGCACGGGGGTGGGGTGGCGAGGGGAGTCGGCGTAGGCTGGCTGAGGCAGAATGATTTGTTAATTGTCTTTCCCCGTCAACACAGGTGTTTTTCCTGCCTCAGCCTGTGCCCCGGCCCCCGGAAGTGTTGCTTTCTCCTGGCAACACTGGAACGAAGTTCTTCACCACACAAGCATAATTAATCTTTCACCATCCACGAGCCTTGTTTGCATTACATCTGCATCTATATATTGTTAAAATAATCAAGATAGCAGCTAGTCCATTTACACTGACAGAGTTTCCCTCTCTGCCGCCCCCCCTCTACCCCCACTCACCGGGCTCTTTCCCTCCGCAGCGGGTCAGTCACGGCAGCAGGCAGACTCGGTGTCTTCTCCGGCGATCTTCAGCTGATGTGCACGCCCACGCGGCATCTCGTGCGCGCCCACCACGCTGTTTCGCGCCCGTTGATCGTCAGCTTGTGATTACTACTCCTTCTAACCCGGATTCTAAATTACTATTTCTTGGTTCTCTAACTCCACTCTGTTGATTCGTAACAAACAGATATTCAGCACATTTCACAGTCTCGCTTTTGCTTCTCATAAATACAATAAGATTATTTTAAGCAAATGTCTCCCCTTCTTTTGGTCCTGTGCCTATTATGCTTCGGACTATAGAGTTTTAGAAAGTGTGGTGGAAGATTCCATGATATCGGCTGCGCGCACAGTGCAGAGTGAGTGCGCAGAGTGCAGAGTAGTGAGTGCAGAGTAGTGAGTGCAGAGTGTGAGTGCAGAGTGAGTGTGCAGAGTGAGTGTGCAGAGTGCAGAGTAAGTGTGCAGAGTAGTGAGTGTGCAGAGAGAGTGTGCAGAGTAGTGAGTGCAGAGTGCAGAGTAGTGAGTGCAGAGTAGTGAGTGCAGAGTGAGTGTGCATAGTAGTGAGTGCAGAGTAGTGAGTGCAGAGTAGTGAGTGTGTAGAGTAGTGAGTGTGCAGAGTAGTGAGTGTGCAGACTAGTGAGTGCAGAGTGTGAGTCCAGAGTGCAGAGTAGTGAGTGTGCAGAGTAGTGAGTGCAGAGTAGTGAGTGCAGAGTAGTGAGTGCAGACTGAGTGTGCAGAGTGAGTGTGCAGAGTGAGTGTGCAGAGTAGTGAGTGCAGAGTGCAGAGAAGTGAGTGCAGAGTAGTGAGTGCAGAGTAGTGAGTGCAGAGTAGGGAGTGCAGAGTAGGGAGTGCAGAGTAGGGAGTGCCGAGTAGTGAGTGCAGAGTAGTGAGTGCAGAGTAGTGAGTGCAGAGTAGTGAGTGCAGAGTAGGGAGTGAAGTGTAGTGAGTGCAGAGTAGTGAGTGCAGAGTGCAGAGTAGCGAGTGCAGAGTGGTGAGTGCAGAGTAGTGAGTGCAGAGTAGTGAGTGCAGAGTAGTGAGTGCAGAGTAGTGAGTGCAGAGTAGTGAGTGCAGAGTAGTGAGTGCAGAGTACAGAGTAGTGAGTGCAGAGTAGTGAGTGCAGAGTAGTGAGTGCAGAGTAGTGAGTGCAGAGTAGTGCGTGCAGAGTGCAGAGTAGTGAGTGCAGAGTGCAGAGTAGTGAGTGCAGAGTGCAGAGTAGTGAGTGGAGAGTAGTGAGTGCAGAGTTGTGAGTGCAGAGATGTGAGTGCAGAGTTGTGAGTGCAGAGTTGTGAGTGCAGAGTAGTGAGTGCAGAGTAGTGAGTGCAGAGTGCAGAGTAGTGAGGGCAGAGTGCAGAGTAGTGAGGGCAGAGTAGTGAGTGCAGAGTAGTGAGTGCAGAGTAGTGAGTGCAGAGTGGTGAGTGCAGAGTGGTGAGTGGTGAGTGGTGAGTGCAGAGTAGTGAGTGGTGAGTGCAGAGTAGTGAGTGCAGAGTAGTGAGTAGTGAGTACAGAGTAGTGAGTACTGAGTGCAGAGTAGTGAGTGCAGAGTAGTGAGTGCAGAGTAGTGAGTAGTGAGTAGAGAGTGCAGAGTGGTGAGTGCAGAGTAGTGAGTAGTGAGTAGTGAGTGCAGAGTAGTGAGTGCAGAGTAGTGAGTGGAGAGTAGTGAGTGCAGAGTAGTGAGTGCAGAGTAGTGAGTGCAGAGTAGTGAGTAGTGAGTGCAGAGTATTGAGTGCAGAGTAGTGAGTAGTGAGTGCAGAGTAGTGAGTAGTGAATGCAGAGTAGTGAGTGCAGAGTAGTGAGTGGTGAGTGCAGAGTAGTGAGTGCAGAGTAGTGAGTGCAGAGTAGTGAGTGCAGAGTAGTGAGTGCAGAGTAGTGAGTGCAGAGTAGTGAGTGCAGAGTGTGAGTGCAGAGTAGTGAGTGCAGAGTAGTGAGTGCAGAGTAGTGAGTGCAGAGTGCAGAGTAGTGGGGGCAGAGTGCAGAGTAGTGAGGGCAGAGTGCAGAGTAGTGAGTGCAGAGTAGTGAGTGCAGAGTAGTGAGTAGTGAGTGCAGAGTAGTGAGTAGTGAGTGCAGAGTGGTGAGTGCAGAGTGGTGAGTGCAGAGTGGTGAGTGCAGAGTAGTGAGTGCAGAGTAGTGAGTGCAGAGTAGTGAGTGCAGAGTAGTGAGTGCAGAGTAGTGAGTAGTGAGTGCAGAGTAGTGAGTGCAGAGTGTGAGTGTAGAGTAGTGAGTGCAGAGTAGTGAGTGCAGAGTAGTGAGTGCAGAGTGCAGAGTAGTGAGGGCAGAGTGCAGAGTAGTGAGGGCAGAGTGCAGAGTAGTGAGGGCAGAGTAGTGAGTAGTGAGTGCAGAGTAGTGAGTAGTGAGTGCAGAGTGGTGAGTGCAGAGTGGTGAGTGCAGAGTAGTGAGTGCATAGTAGTGAGTGCAGAGTAGTGAGTGCAGAGTAGTGAGTGCAGAGTAGTGAGTAGTGAGTGCAGAGTAGTGAGTAGTGAGTGCAGAGTAGTGATTGCAGAGTAGTGAGTGCAGAGTAGTGAGTGCAGAGTAGTGAGTGGTGAGTGCAGAGTAGTGAGTAGTGAGTGGTGAGTGCAGAGTAGTGAGTGCAGAGTAGTGAGTGCAGAGTAGTGAGTGCAGAGTAGTGAGTGCAGAGTAGTGAGTACAGAGTATTGAGTGCAGAGTAGTGAGTAGTGAGTGCAGAGTAGTGAGTAGTGAGTGCAGAGTAGTGAGTGGTTGTTGGACCCGGCCTCGTGGCGTGGTTCGCCTCTGTCCCTCCACACCCTGTGAGCATAGGCCTGTACCCCAAGTCCCCTGCGCAGCCTCCCCGTTAGTGTAGCCTGCACCCCGAGCCTGGTTGCCCTACCCCAGCGAAGCCTAGATCCCCTGGAACCTCGACCAGGCCTGCCTTCCCCGCTCCACTCCCGGCTCCGAGCGCCTAACCTTGCATGCCCCACAAGGCCCGGACGCCATCTTCCCTTCCCGACATCCCTGTCTCCCTGGGCCTAGCGTGACCCCGGCCCCAGTGAAACCCAGACTCCAAAGGCGCGCCAGTCCCGGATGGGGGGTAAAGCGCTTCCCGAGTGTGATAAGCCAGGCAGTTTCGAGGGCACCTCCGGCCTCCCCTGAGAGTCTGGTACCTGTCACACCCTTGCCCCCCCCCCTGTGGGCCAGTTTCGATCGCACCTTTTGGCCTCCCTGAGGGCTGGCTCCAGACCTGCTGGGCGTCTAGGAATTCCCGGACCCATTTATCAAAGGATCAAAGAGCCGACCGCCGGACCTCGCCAACGACCAGCCCCCAGGGCCTGAGACCTCCTCCTGCGAGGGTCCGGAGATCAAAGAGCAGAAGGACTATAACTGGGCCCGCCCGACAACTAGCGGGCAGTTGTATCTTGGACCTGAAGCCCTGCTGATCTGATCGCGGCTGACCCTAAGAAGACTCATCTTGAACCTCTGAGCCCTGCTGACGCTGTCGCGGCTCAAGCTGAACTGACAACCATCGGAGCCCTGCTGACGCTGTCGCGGCTCAAGCTGAACTTGCAACCATCGGAGCCCTGCTGACGCCGTCGCGGCTCAAGCTGAACTGAACCATCGGAGCCCTGCTGACGCCGTCGCGGCTCGACCTCTAAGACCATCGGAGCCCTGCTGACGCTGTCGAGGCTCGAGCTGAACCTGCACCATCGGAGCCCTGCTGACGCTGTTGCGGCTCGACCTTTAAGGCCATCCGAGCCCAGCTGACCCCGTCGCGGCTCGAGGAGTACTCTGGTCCGGCTGGACCATCGAGACCACCATCACGACCGAGCCAACTCAACGGAGGTGAGGCAGTCAGAACGACCATCATCCGTACCCCCCGGTTCGAGGATTGAGGGCTGTGCGTAGGGTACGCCTCGTACTGACTCAGAGACTAAAAGACTGTCCCGCTTCCCCCTTCCCGAATCCTCTAAGACTTTGTGGTCCCTCGACCACTGTGTATATAAGAGTGCTTCCTTCGTTATTTGCTTATATAAAGATCTTGTTACTAAAACCCACCGGTGTGGTGTCTGTTCGTAGTGTGGTGTGAGCTCAGTGTGTACGATCCTAGACCCGAAGTCCTCCCCGGTGAGGACCTCACAATCAAGACTCGGCAAGTTCTGTGGGAGAGGTGGGTCTTGGGGTGTCCGGGTGAGCACAACCTGGCCCTCGGAGATTGCCCCTTCTAACATTGGTGGCAGCGTCGCGATAAGAACCTACGTCTAGGGATCGTACAGTACTGACACACTACTCGAACGAAGAGCAACCATGAGCGTCACGGCCGACAAGACCACCTTCCAGATAGAGCTTCTGGGAGACTATTCGCACCGAGAGCTCAAGCAATTCTGCAAAGATCTCCGTATCCCGTCAACGGGATTAAACACCAAAGAGGACTTCCAACAAGCTCTAACAGCCTGGGTGGAGGCCGGAGCACAACCTCCAGCACCGACAGAAGCCGATGGAGGGGGAGCCCCCCTGATCGAAACCCACGCCCCCGAGCGAGAAAGAACAGAGTCCCCGACGCGGACCCCCAGCACGGAGAGAGGTCTGTCTCGAGAAGAAATGACGACCGAGAACGCAACCGAAACCACGAACTAGAACTAGCCCGTCTGAAAATGGAAGGAGAACTCAAGCTGGCCGAGAAAAAGCTAGCCATCGAGCAGCTGCGGCTGCAGGGAGAACTGGAGGAGAAGAAACTCCAGAGAGAACTGGAGGAGAAGAAACTCCAGAGAGAACACGAAGGGAAAAGGCTCCAGCTGGAGCACGAGCTCAGCATGAAGGAGATCGAACTAAAAGCCCGGACCGAAGACAACAGAACCGCAGCAACCCGAGAGTCCGTCCCCCCGGTGGAACCAAAGGTCCACATCCCCAAGGACGTGGTCAAAGAATATTATAAAAACGATGACATCCAGCAATGGTTCAAGGCCTACGAGGTCGCCATGACCTCCCACCGAGTTCCGCAGAAAGATTGGGGAGCCGGGCTGTGGGGTCGATTCCTGAGTGAGGGGAGAGACACCCTACTCGACCTTCCGTCTGCCGAACAGACCTCCTACAGCCACATGAAAGAGGCCCTCCTCACAAGGTACGGGCTCACCCCAGAAATGTACCGCCAACGCTTCAGAGACTGTAAGAAGATCCCTGGCACCACCTGGGTGGAATATGTCAATTTCTACAGCCGGGCCCTGGAAGGGTGGATCAAGGGCAGCAAAGTATCCACCTTCGAGGGGCTCATCGACCTCATTGCATATGAACATGTGTCCCTGAATTGCTTTGTGGAACTCCGACAGCACCTCCTGGACAGCAAGTTGGCTGACCCCCGGAAACTGGCCGTCGAAGCCGATCGCTGGGTGAGCACCAGAGTCCCCCGGGGGCCCAGGGGAGATTCTGGCCGAAATGAACAGGGGTCGTCCCGCCAGAGGGGAGGGGGGAATCAGAACAGACAGAGGGGTTCCCAGGTAGGGTCCCCGCGTAGTCCCCCCAGAAACCAGCCCGGCACCTCTCCTCCCACAGCACGCGCAGGGTTTCCCCCAGCTAAGCCAGGGCCCCGAGTCAGCCAAGCCTGCTACCATTGCCAGCAACCAGGGCACTATGCCAATGACCCCCGCTGCCCTTTGTTCAAGAAGCCTGCCGCTGCAGGCCCCCCAGCGCGCCACATCACCTCAGTAGCTCTAGAAGAAGAGGAGGGAGAAGAGGAGTTTGAGGGCGCAGACCCCGCGGCTATGATGTTAGTCTCCCTGGGGAATAGGGAAATGGTCCCCGGAGCTCCCCTACCCGACAATACCGAGAAGTACCGACATCAGGTGACTGTCAATGGCCATCACATAGGGGCGCTCCGAGACACTGGGGCCAGCATCACCGCCGTCAAACGGCACCTCGTCACCGAGGCCCAGATTGTTCCCCACATCTCCTGCAGGGTGATCGCAGCTGATAACTCCGTCCGCACCTGCCGGATAGCTCAAGTCCCGTTCGAATGGGGGGGCGTCTCTGGGGAGTTACGAGTGGCAGTCCGCTCAGACATGCCTGTGGACTGCCTGCTCGGCAACGATCTCGAGAGCTCCCCATGGCAGCGGGTTGAGAAAAGGACCCACCTGGAGATGGTGGGCCTGCCCGAGTGGGCCTGTGTGAGCACCCGGTCGATGACCGCCCGAAGGGCCACCCCCGAAGGGGCGACCTTAGAGGCCGCACCGGCGACCCTTGAGGACCCCGAGGTCCCTGAACCCTCCGAGACCCCTGAGCGGTTCCCCGGAGAGAGCTTCCCCCCCGACGCAGGCCCCCTCAGCCCTGGCGTCGAACCAACCCCGAGCCTGGACGACCTTCCTGAGCTGGCCCAATGGCGCCAGGAAGGGGGCCCGTCCCGAGAAGAATTCTGCCTAGAGCAGACCTCCTGTCCCTCCTTGGTTGGGCCGCGGCAGCAGGCCGCCGCCCAGGCCGCCGGTGACCAGTCCGGCTCCCACTTGGTATATTGGGAAAACGGCCTCTTATACAGCGAGCAAAAGTCCGCCGAACTAGGGTCCGGCCGAGTGCTGGTGGTCCCCCTACGCTTCCGCGGCTTCCTCCTGAACCTGGCCCATGATGTGCCCCTGGCGGGACACTTGGGCCAAGACAAAACGTACCATCGCCTGGTCACCCACTTCTACTGGCCGGGCATGCGCTCCGATGTGGAAGCCCACTGTAAGTCCTGCCCCACATGTCAGTCCAGCGGAAAGAGCGGAGGGAAGCGCAAGGCTCCTCTCCAACCCTTCCCCGTGGTCAGTACCCCCTTTGAGAGGGTGGGAATCGACATCGTGGGCCCTCTCGACCCCCAGACCTCCTTGGGTCACCGCTTTATCCTGGTGCTGGTGGACCATGCCACCATGTTGGACAGGCCCCATGACGGGCTCGCTCCCCCCCCCGCATGACAGAGCCC
Source organism: Lissotriton helveticus (assembly GCF_964261635.1). Taxonomy (NCBI): domain Eukaryota; kingdom Metazoa; phylum Chordata; class Amphibia; order Caudata; family Salamandridae; genus Lissotriton; species Lissotriton helveticus. The sequence continues at coordinate 777,558,434 of NC_136073.1, read as the reverse complement.
AGACACCGGCTCTCCGGGTGCTACCCACAGAACCAACCCGCAACCCGTCCCCTATGGGACGCCTGCTCCTGGATGTCGCTGTGTCACGGGCCCGGGCCACCGTCAGCACCATTGCCCGGCCCAGCCGCCATCTTGGACACGGCATCACGCGGCCGCGCGGCCTCAGCTCGACCCCAACCCTGGGCCTGGCTAGGCCCCGTCATCCCGGCACCACCATCCACCCAGGAGGTGAACGGACCACTTGGCAGGTCAATGGGAGTAAGAAGTGTCGATGGCTCTCTCCCGCCAGGTGCCGATCACCCCCAGCCTCCTCGGGCGCTGGCTCCACCCCCCTGCTGGGTGTCTGGACTCCCTCATCCCGGACCTCCCGACCTCCAAGAGCGAGGGTCCGGACATCAAAGAGCGCCAGACCTATAACTGAGGCAGCCCCAGAACAGGAAGGCAGTTGTATCCTGGAGTCGAGAGACACCGAGAAGAACTCATCCTTGACGGACTGCTGGCGCTGCCGCAGCCCTGCCTTGTGAACTATTGTCCTGCCTGCTGGCGCTGCCGCGGCCTTCTGCAACCTTCATCCTCGTGGGACCTGCTGGCGCTGCCGCGGCCCGTTCCAACCTTCATCCTCGTGGGACCTGCTGGCGCTGCCGCGGCCCGTTGCAACCTTCATCCTCGTGGGACCTGCTGGCGCTGCCGCGGCCCGTTCCAACCTTCATCCTCGTGGGACCTGCTGGCGCTGCCGCGGCCCGTTGCAACCTTCATCCTCGTGGGACCTGCCGGCGCTGCCGCGGCCCGTTGTAACCGTCATCCTCGTTGGGACCTGCTGGCGCTGCCGCGGCCCGTTGCCACCTACGATCTCTTCGGGACCTGCTGGCGCTGCCGCGGTCCGATCCATCCGAACGCCGAGCTCGAGGATTGTGAGCCACCGCCGTTTCCACCCCCAGTACCCGTAGGTACCAAGACTGTCCCGCTACCCCTTTCCCTACTAGAGACTAGAATTGAGAGGACCACCGTGTCCTGATCTCCTTGTATCGTACTGCCTCACTTCAAGAACTGCCTATAAAAGGTGTTACTCTGATCTTCGTGTGGTGTCCATCTGTGGGGGGGGGGGAAGTTACCTGTCTGTGCGATCGTTGGAGACGGCCCTCACCGGAGGCCTCTCCCCTTGTGCTCGGCCGACCCTCCAGGTCCCCGTCTAACATTGGTGGCCAGCGGCGCGATCCGAACCAACGCGTACCGTACAGACAGTAACTCACCCTACGACTAAACCACAATGACGACCAAAGAGAGCGGATCTGCAGAGAAGTTCCAGATGGAAAAGCTGGAGGAATACAACCACCGAGAGCTGAAACAATTTTGCATGGACTTAGGCATTGCTACCACCGGGCTAAGCACAAAAGAAGACTTCAAAAACGCCCTAGAGGCCTGGACAGAGACGAATACCGCCGCCCCCCGGGACCCCGAAGCCCCGGAAGTCAACACCACCCTGACGGAAGAACGGAGAACAGGCCCCTCCCGAGAAGAGATCCAGGAGCGGGAAAAAAATAGACTACACGAGTTAGACTTGGCACGGCTCAAATTAGACGGAGAATTGAAGCTGGCGGAACAAAAAATAAACTTAGAACACTTACGGCTCAGAGAAGAGCGAGAGGAAAAACAGAGACAGAGGGACCTCGAAGAAAAAAGACTGGCATACGAACACGAGTGCAAACTAGCAGAGATAGAAATGCGCAAACTGAACAAAAACCTAGGGGTGCCCGAGCCACCGCGCTCCCCGGGTACTACTGAGCAGAAGGTCCACATCCCCAAGGATGTGGTCCGAGAATACCACCGAAACGACGACATACAGCAGTGGTTCAAGGCCTATGAGATCGCCATGACTGCCCACCGGATCGCTCGAAGTGACTGGGGAGCCGGTCTATGGGGGAGATTCGTCAATGAGGGCCGTGACGCCCTGCTGCAGCTTCCGGACCATCAAATGACGTCCTATGACCACATGAAGGCCGCCCTCCTCAGTCGATATGGGCTTACGCCCGAAATGTACCGCCAGAGGTTCCGCAACTGCACCCGGATCCCAGGCACAACTTGGTTGGAATACGTGAACTATTTCAGCCGAGCCTTCGAGGGATGGATCAAGGGTAACAACGTAGCCACTTACGAACAACTCTTCAACCTCATTGTGTGGGAGCACCTCTCCAACAACTGTTTCGTCGAGCTCAGGCAGCACCTCCTCGACAGTAAGTTCACTGAACCACGGCAGCTCGCCACCGAGGCGGATCGGTGAGAGAGCACCCGAGTGGCCCGGAGTGGGCCGAACGAGCAGAACAGAACCAACCAAGGTCATCATCGTCCCCGAGGAGGAGGAGGACAGGGCCGGGGCAGAGACGCTGTCCCGGTCACCCCCGCTAACACCACCCCGCCCCCAGCCGGCCGGGGAAACCCCCCGATGCGCCCGGGGTTCCGAGCCAACGTTACGTGTCACCGATGCCAGCGAGTCGGCCACTATGCCAGTGACCCGACCTGCCCGAAGAACCAGGTTCCCGGGCCCCGCCAGGTGGCGGCCGCCGCCCTAGGAGAAGAACAAGTCTCCGAAGACCCTGAAGCATACGAGTCGGAGCAGTTCGAGTGGGAACCCGCCGCCATGACCCTGGCCTGCCTAGGAGGAAGAGACATGGTCCCGCGGACTCCCCTGCCCGCCAACACTCGGAAGTACAGCCAATGGGTGAGCATAAATGGGCGCAAGGCCGAAGCCCTGCGTGACACCGGGGCCAGTGTGACGGCCGTCCGTTGTCACCTGGTGACCCCAGAACAGATCCTGCCAAACGTGCTTTGCCCCGTCCGATCGGCCGACAATTCGGAGAGCCTGTGTCGGATGGCCTGCGTCCCCTTCGAATGGGGAGGAGTGTCCGGCATGCTAAAAGTAACTGTCCGCGACGATGCCCCCGTGGACTGCCTCCTGGGGAACGATCTCGAGAGCTCCCCGTGGGCAGCTGTTGAAAGAAGAGAGCATCTGGGGATGTTGGGTCTCCCGGACTGGGCGTGCGTGACCACCCGGTCCATGGCCACCCGCACCATCCCTAGGCCAGAAGAACCCGAATGGTCAGCCCCTCCGCCCTCGATCGCTCCAGAAGAAGACTCCATCCATACCGACAACCCGGAACCAACCCCAGAGGGGTCCGCACAGCCCCCCGAACTTCCCGACCTGGCTCAGTGGCGTCAAGAAGGGGGGCCCACCCAAGAACAATTCCGGCAGGAGCAAAAGACCTGTCCCTCCCTCGAGGGACTGCGACAGCAAGCGCTCGCCCAGGGCCAAGGAGACACCACCAGGGCCCACTGGGTTTATTGGGACAATGATCTCTTGTACAGCGAGCAAAGAATCGCAGAGCTGGGGGCCGGTCGAGTGCTGGTGGTGCCCCTCCCCTTCAGAGACTTCCTGTTGAACTTGGCCCATGATGTCCCCCTGGCTGGACACCTGGGGCAAGACAAGACCTACCACCGCCTGGTGACTCACTTTTTCTGGCCCAAAATGAGAAATGACGTCTCCAACCACTGCCGGTCCTGCCCGACCTGCCAGGCCAGCGGGAAGAGCGGCCGCAAACTCAAGGCACCCCTACAGCCATTCCCAGTGGTGACCACCCCGTTCGAAAGGGTGGGAATAGACATTGTGGGGCCCCTGGACCCCCGAACAGCACAAGGGCATCGCTTCATCCTGGTCCTGGTGGACCACGCCACCCGCTATCCTGAGGCGGTCCCCCTTCGTACTATAACAGCCCCAGTAGTGGGTCGAGCCTTAATGGGGATCTTTTCTCGAGTGGGCTTCCCCCGGGAGGTCGTCAGTGACAGGGGTACGAACTTTATTTCAAAGTATATGAAATCCCTCTGGCAGCAGTGCGGGGTCACCTACCGATTCACAACCCCCTATCACCCCCAGGGAAACGGACTGGTTGAGCGGTTCAACCGCACTCTCAAGGGGATGATCATGGGACTAGAAGAACCCCTACGCCGCCAGTGGGACGTGCTACTACCGTGCCTCCTCTTCGCCTACCGAGAAGTCCCCCAGAAGTCCCTCGGCTTCAGCCCCTTCGAACTCCTGTACGGACACCCCGTTCGCGGGCCTCTCAGCCTAGTGAAGGAGGAATGGGAAATGGCCCCCCTGAAGACCCCTCCAGACGTCTACAAGTACCTCCTGACCCTCCGCAATCAGACCCGGCGATTCAGGGAGATCGCCAAAGCCAATCTTGAGGCCAGTCAAGAGGACATGAAGAAGTGGTACGATCAACATGCCTCCTCCATCGAGTTTGAACCGGGTCAGCAGGTATGGGTGATGTCCCCCATCGAACCGTGCGCCTTGCAGGACAAATGGACGGGGCCCTTCAAGGTGATCGAGCGCAAGAGCCCCGTCACCTATCTCATCGACCTGGAGTCCCCCCGGAACCCCCTACGGGTGCTCCACGCCAACAGACTCAAACCACACTTCGCGCGCTCAGAACTCAGCCTGCTGATGGCTACCGACAGTGGCGCAGAAAGAGACTCCGAGCCCCTCCCTGACCTACTGAGGTCCCGGGAAAGAGATGGTTCGGTGGACGGGGTCCGAGTCTCCGAGGCCCTGACCCCGGAGCAGCGTCAGGATTGTCGGGCCCTCCTGCTACCGTTCGCAAACCTGTTTTCTCTTGCACCCGGAGTCACCTCCTGGTGCCTGCACGACGTGGACACCGGGGACAGTCCTCCTGTCCGACACCGGGCGTACCGAGTACCGGATCGGGTACGTACCTGCATCCAAGAAGAAGTCTCCAAGATGCTCGCCCTCGGAGTCATCGAACCTTCGGACAGCCCCTGGGCCAGCTCAGTCGTCCTGGTCCCCAAGGCCGCGGCCCCGGGCACCACACCTGAACTCCGGTTCTGCATCGACTATCGGGGTCTGAACGCGGTCACCCGAACCGACGCTCACCCTATTCCCCGAGCAGATGAACTAGTCGACCGCATGGGGGCAGCCCGCTACCTAAGCATCTTCGACCTGACAGCGGGCTACTGGCAGATCGGCCTCACCCCCAGGGCCCAAGAACGTTCCGCTTTCTCCACCCCGGATGGGCACTACCATTTCAGAGTGATGCCATTCGGCATGAAGAACGCTCCAGCCACTTTCCAAAGACTGGTGAACCAGGTGTTGGCGGGCCTCGAAGAATTCAGCGCCGCCTACCTGGACGACATCGCCGTATACAGCCGCCACTGGACAGACCACCTCAACCACCTCCGAGAAGTCCTGCAGGCCCTCCAACAGGCCGGCCTCACAATAAAGGCCAGCAAGTGCCAAATCGGCCAGGGGTCCGTGACCTACCTCGGACACCAAGTGGGGAGCGGTCTGGTGGCCCCCCTTCAACTCAAGGTAGCTGCCATTCAGTCCTGGCAACCCCCCGAAACACAAACAGAGGTCCGAGCCTTTCTGGGACTCACCGGATACTACCGGCGGTTCGTGAAGGACTATGGCAGCATTGTGGGGCCCCTCACGGAACTCACGTCTAAGAACCACCCAAACAGAGTCAACTGGACACCCGACTGTCAAGCGGCCTTCGAGAAGCTGAAGGCCGCCATGTGCACCGCTCCTGTGCTCCAGGCCCCCGACTACAGCCGCGAGTTCATCGTTCAGACCGATGCCTCCGACCATGGTATTGGGGCCGTCCTCTCCCAACTGAACCCCGAGGGAGTCGACCAACCAGTGGCCTTCATCAGCAGACGCCTACTGCCCCGAGAGCAGCGCTGGAGCACTATTGAGCGGGAGGCCTTCGCTGTAGTGTGGGCCCTCAAGAAGCTCCGGCCTTACCTCTTCGGAACCCACTTCCGGGTACAAACAGACCATCGGCCCCTGCAATGGCTAATGCAAATGCGGGGGGAGAATCCCAAACTCTTGCGATGGTCCATCTCCTTGCAGGGGATGGACTTCACTGTGGAACATCGCCCTGGCCAAGACCACGCCAACGCGGATGGCCTGTCCCGCTTTTTCCGCCTCGACGAGGAGAGTCCCCAGGAGGATGGGTGACTCTCCCCGCCTTCAGCTGGGGGGGACGCATGTTGGACAGGCCCCATGACGGGCTCGCTCCCCCCCCCGCATGACAGAGCCCAGACACCGGCTCTCCGGGTGCTACCCACAGAACCAACCCGCAACCCGTCCCCTATGGGACGCCTGCTCCTGGATGTCGCTGTGTCACGGGCCCGGGCCACCGTCAGCACCATTGCCCGGCCCAGCCGCCATCTTGGACACGGCATCACGCGGCCGCGCGGCCTCAGCTCGACCCCAACCCTGGGCCTGGCCAGGCCCCGACATCCCGGCACCACCATCCACCCAGGAGGTGAACGGACCACTTGGCAGGTCAATGGGAGTAAGAAGTGTCGATGGCTCTCTCCCGCCAGGTGCCGATCACCCCCAGCCTCCTCGGGCGCTGGCTCCACCCCCCTGCTGGGTGTCTGGACTCCCTCATCCCGGACCTCCCGACCTCCAAGAGCGAGGGTCCGGACATCAAAGAGCGCCAGACCTATAACTGAGGCAGCCCCAGAACAGGAAGGCAGTTGTATCCTGGAGTCGAGAGACACCGAGAAGAACTCATCCTTGACGGACTGCTGGCGCTGCCGCAGCCCTGCCTTGTGAACTATTGTCCTGCCTGCTGGCGCTGCCGCGGCCTTCTGCAACCTTCATCCTCGTGGGACCTGCTGGCGCTGCCGCGGCCCGTTCCAACCTTCATCCTCGTGGGACCTGCTGGCGCTGCCGCGGCCCGTTGCAACCTTCATCCTCGTGGGACCTGCTGGCGCTGCCGCGGCCCGTTCCAACCTTCATCCTCGTGGGACCTGCTGGCGCTGCCGCGGCCCGTTGCAACCTTCATCCTCGTGGGACCTGCCGGCGCTGCCGCGGCCCGTTGTAACCGTCATCCTCGTTGGGACCTGCTGGCGCTGCCGCGGCCCGTTGCCACCTACGATCTCTTCGGGACCTGCTGGCGCTGCCGCGGTCCGATCCATCCGAACGCCGAGCTCGAGGATTGTGAGCCACCGCCGTTTCCACCCCCAGTACCCGTAGGTACCAAGACTGTCCCGCTACCCCCTTTCCCTACTAGAGACTAGAATTGAGAGGACCACCGTGTCCTGATCTCCTTGTATCGTACTGCCTCACTTCAAGAACTGCCTATAAAAGGTGTTACTCTGATCTTCGTGTGGTGTCCATCTGTGGGGGGGGGGAAGTTACCTGTCTGTGCGATCGTTGGAGACGGCCCTCACCGGAGGCCTCTCCCCTTGTGCTCGGCCGACCCTCCAGGTCCCCGTCTAACACACCCGATACCCCGAAGCCATTCCCCTCCGAACGGTGACCGCCCCCGTAGTGGGACGGGCCCTCATGGCCATCTTCTCCCGGGTGGGATTCCCCCGAGAAGTCGTCAGCGACCGAGGGACAAACTTCATCTCAAAATACATGAAGTCCCTGTGGCAACAATAAGGGGTGACGTACAAATTCACCACCCCATATCACCCCCAGGGTAACGGTCTGGTGGAGCGATTCAACCGGACCCTCAAGGGAATGATCATGGGTCTCGACGAGCCCCTGAGGCGTAAGTGGGACATCCTCCTTCCCTGTCTCCTCTTCGCGTACCGCGAAGTCCCCCAGAAGTCCCTGGGGTTCAGCCCCTTCGAGCTGCTCTACGGGCACCCCGTCCGGGGACCCCTCACCCTGGTCAAGGAAGGGTGGGAGACGGCGGCCCCAGCGCCCCCTCCCGATGTGTTTCGATACATTCTGGCCCTCCGGAACCAGACGAAGAAGTTCCGAGAACTAGCCGAGGCAAACCTCGAGGCCAGTCAGGAAGAGATGAAACGGTAGTATGACCAGAATGCCACTCTGGTCGAGTTTCAGCCCGGCCAGCGGGTCTGGGTGATGGCCCCCGTAGAGCCCTGTGCCCTGCAAGACAAGTGGACAGGGCCCTTCAAGGTGGTTGAACGCAAGAGTCAGGTGACCTATCTCATCGATGTAGAGTCCCCCCGGAACCCCTTGCGGGTCCTTCACGTAAACCGCCTCAAGCCCCACTTCGCCCGGTCCGAGTTGAGTTTACTCCTCGCCACTGACGATGGGGAAGAAGAAGAAACGGAGCCTCTCCCCGATCTCCTGTCCACGAAAGAAAAAGATGGCTCCGTAGAGGGGGTGAGTCTCTCCTCCTCCCTCTCTCCCGAGCAGCGCGAGGACTGTCGCCAGTTATTGGGACAGTTCTCGGACCTCTTCTCCCTCACCCCCGGCGTCACCAACTGGTGCGTCCACGACGTGGACACCGGGGATAGTCCACCAGTACGGCACAGAGCCTACCGCGTCCCGGACAGAGTGCGAGCTTGCATCAAGGCCGAGGTATCAAAGATGCTAGCTATCGGGGTGGTCGAAGCCTCTGACAGCCCATGGGCTAGCCCCGTGGTCCTGGTTCCGAAGGCAGCCGCCCCCGGTGCTGTCCCCGAACTGAGGTTCTGCGTCGACTACCGCGGGCTCAACGCAGTCACCAGAACCGATGCGCACCCCATCCCCCGAGCCGACGAGCTTATCGATCGCCTCGGGGCTGCTCGCTTCCTTAGCACATTCGACTTGACCAGTGGATACTGGCAGATCGCCCTCACCGAGGGAGCGAAGGAAAGGTCCACTTTTTCCACCCCGGATGGTCACTACCATTTCCGGGTGATGCCCTTCGGGATGAAGAATGCCCCCGCCACCTTCCAGAGGCTGGTGAACCAGGTCCTGGCGGGGTTGGAGGAGTTCAGCGCTGCATATCTGGACGATATCGCAGTATACAGTTTACACTGGTCTGAGCACCTCCAGCACCTCTGGGAGGTGCTGACCGCCCTGAGGAAGGCTGGTCTCACCATTAAGGCAAGCAAGTGCCAGATCGGACAAGGGTCCGTAATCTACCTCGGGCACCAGGTCGGAAGCGGCCTCGTAGCCCCCCTCCAGCCCAAGATCAATGCCATCGTGGCCTGGGAGGCCCCCACGACCCAGACGGAAGTGCGGGCGTTCCTAGGGCTCACGGGGTACTACCGCCGGTTCATTAAGAGTTACGGCAGCATCGTAGCCCCCCTCACGGAGTTAACCTCCAAAAACCAGCCGAAGAACGTCAGCTGGACCCCCGCCTGCCAAGAGGCGTTCGAAACGTTGAAAGACGCCATGTGCACCGCCCCCATCCTACAGGCCCCCGACTACTCCCGAGAGTTTGTCGTCCAGACGGACGCGTCCGAGCATGGCATCGGAGCGGTCCTGTCCCAGGTGAACGAGAACGGCCTAGACCAACCAGTGGCATTCATTAGCCGAAGGCTACTCCCTCGCGAACAAAGGTGGAGCACCATCGAGCGGGAGGCCTTCGCGGTGGTTTGGGCCCTGAAGAAGCTGAGGCCCTACCTGTTCGGTACTCACTTCCGGGTCCACACCGACCACCGACCCCTCCGGTGGCTAATGCAGATGAGAGGGGAGAATCCCAAATTGCTGCGCTGGTCCATCTCCCTCCAGGGGATGGACTTCACTGTTGAGCACCGGCCTGGCTCTGACCACGCCAACGCAGACGGCCTGTCCCGATTCTTCCGCCTCAGCGAAGAGAACCCCCAAGAGGATGGGTAATTCTCCCCGCCTTCAGCTGGGGGGGACGCGTGTTGGACCCGGCCTCGTGGCGTGGTTCGCCTCTGTCCCTCCACACCCTGTGAGCATAGGCCTGTACCCCAAGTCCCCTGCGCAGCCTCCCCGTTAGTGTAGCCTGCACCCCGAGCCTGGTCGCCCTACCCCAGCGAAGCCTAGATCCCCCTGGAACCTCGACCAGGCCTGCCTTCCCCGCTCCACTCCCGGCTCCGAGCGCCTAACCTTGCATGCCCCACAAGGCCCGGACGCCATCTTCCCTTCCCGACATCCCTGTCTCCCTGGGCCTAGCGTGACCCCGGCCCCAGTGAAACCCAGACTCCAAAGGCGCGCCAGTCCCGGGTGGGGGGTAAAGCGCTTCCCGAGTGTGATAAGCCAGGCAGTTTCGAGGGCACCTCCGGCCTCCCCTGAGAGTCTGGTACCTGTCACACCCTTGGCCCCCCCCTGTGGGCCAGTTTCGATCGCACCTTTTGGCCTCCCTGAGGGCTGGCTCCAGACCTGCTGGGCGTCTAGGAATTCCCGGACCCATTTATCAAAGGATCAAAGAGCCGACCGCCGGACCTCGCCAACGACCAGCCCCCACGGCCTGAGACCTCCGCCTGCGAGGGTCCGGAGATCAAAGAGCAGAAGGACTATAACTGGGCCCGCCCGACAACTAGCGGGCAGTTGTATCTTGGACCTGAAGCCCTGCTGATCTGATCGCGGCTGACCCTAAGAAGACTCATCCTGAACCTCTGAGCCCTGCTGACGCTGTCGCGGCTCAAGCTGAACTGACAACCATCGGAGCCCTGCTGACGCTGTCGCGGCTCAAGCTGAACTTGCAACCATCGGAGCCCTGCTGACGCTGTCGCGGCTCAAGCTGAACTGAACCATCGGAGCCCTGCTGACGCCGTCGCGGCTCGACCTCTAAGACCATCGGAGCCCTGCTGACGCTGTCGCGGCTAGAGCTGAACCTGCACCATCGGAGCCCTGCTGACGCTGTCGCGGCTCGACCTTTAAGGCCATCCGAGCCTAGCTGACCCTGTCGCGGCTCGAGCAGTACTCTGGTCCGGCTGGACCATCGAGACCACCATCACGACCGAGCCAACTCGACGGAGGTGAGGCAGTCAGAACGACCATCATCCCGTACCCCCCGGCTCGAGGATTGAGGGCTGTGCGTAGGGTACGCCTCGTACTGACTCAGAGACTAAAAGACTGTCCCGCTTCCCCCTTCCCGAATCCTCTAAGACTTTGTGGTCCCTCGACCACTGTGTATATAAGAGTGCTTCCTTCGTTATTTGCTTATATAAAGATCTTGTTACTAAAACACACCGGTGTGGTGTCTGTTCGTAGTGTGGTGTGAGCTCAGTGTGTACGATCCTAGACCCGAAGTCCTCCCCGGTGAGGACCTCACAATCAAGACTCGGCAAGTTCTGTGGGAAAGGTGGGTCTTGGGGTGTCCGGGTGAGCACAACCTGGCCCTCGGAGATTGCCACTTCTAACAGTGGTGAGTGCAGAGTAGTGAGTGCAGAGTGCAGAGTAGTGAGTGCAGAGTAGTGAGGGCAGAGTGCAGAGTAGTGAGTGCAGAGTAGTGAGTGCAGAGTAGTGAGTGCAGAGTAGTGAGTGCAGAGAAGTGAGTGCAGAGTTGTGAGTGCAGAGTAGTGAGTGCAGAGTAGTGAGTGCAGAGTAGTGAGCGCAGAGTAGTGAGTGCAGAGTTGTGAGTGCAGAGTTGTGAGTGCAGAGTAGTGAGTGCAGAGTAGTGAGTGCAGAGTGCAGAGTAGTGCGTGCAGAGTAGTGCGTGCAGAGTAGTGAGTGCAGAGTAGTGAGTAGTGAGTGCAGAGTGGTGAGTGCAGAGTGGTGAGTGGTGAGTGGTGAGTGCAGAGTAGTGAGTGCAGAGTAGTGAGTAGTGAGTGCAGAGTAGTGAGTAGTGAGTGCAGAGTAGTGAGTGCAGAGTAGTGAGTAGTGAGTAGAGAGTGCAGAGTGGTGAGTGCAGAGTAGTGAGTAGTGAGTAGTGAGTAGTGAGTGCAGAGTAGTGAGTGCAGAGTAGTGAGTGGAGAGTAGTGAGTGCAGAGTAGTGAGTGCAGAGTAGTGAGTGCAGAGTAGTGAGTAGTGAGTGCAGAGTATTGAGTGCAGAGTAGTGAGTAGTGAGTGCAGAGTAGTGAGTAGTGAATGCAGAGTAGTGAGTGCAGAGTAGTGAGTGGTGAGTGCAGAGTGTGAGTGCAGAGTAGTGAGTGCAGAGTAGTGAGTGCAGAGTAGTGAGTGCAGAGTAGTGAATGCAGAGTAGTGAGTGCAGAGTGCAGAGTAGTGAGTGCAGAGTGTGAGTGCAGAGTGTGAGTGCAGAGTAGTGAGTGCAGAGTAGTGAGTGCAGAGTAGTGAGTGCAGAGTAGTGAGGGCAGAGTGCAGAGTAGTGAGGGCAGAGTGCAGAGTAGTGAGTGCAGAGTAGTGAGTGCAGAGTAGTGAGTAGTGAGTGCAGAGTAGTGAGTAGTGAGTGCAGAGTGGTGAATGCAGAGTGGTGAGTGCAGAGTGGTGAGTGCAGAGTAGTGAGTGCAGAGTAGTGAGTGCAGAGTAGTGAGTGCAGAGTAGTGAGTAGTGAGTGCAGAGTAGTGAGTGCAGAGTGTGAGTGCAGAGTAGTGAGTGCAGAGTAGTGAGTGCAGAGTAGTGAGTGCCGAGTGCAGAGTAGTGAGGGCAGAGTGCAGAGTAGTGAGTGCAGAGTAGGGAGTGCAGAGTAGTGAGTAGTGAGTGCAGAGTAGTGAGTAGTGAGTGCAGAGTGGTGAGTGCAGAGTGGTGAGTGCAGAGTAGTGAGTGCATAGTAGTGAGTGCATAGTAGTGAGTGCAGAGTAGTGAGTGCAAAGTAGTGAGTGCAGAGTAGTGAGTAGTGAGTGTAAAGTAGTGAGTAGTGAGTGCAGAGTAGTGAGTGCAGAGTGGTGAGTGCAGAGTAGTGAGTGCAGAGTAGTGAGTGCAGAGTAGTGAGTAGTGAGTGGTGAGTGCAGTGTAGTGAGTAGTGAGTGCAGAGTAGTGAGTGCAGAGTAGTGAGTGCAGAGTAGTGAGTAGTGAGTGCAGAGTATTGAGTGCATAGTAGTGAGGGCAGAGTGCAGAGTAGTGAGTGCAGAGTAGTGAGTGGTGAGTGCAGAGTAGTGAGTGCAGAGTGCAGAGTAGTGAGTGCAGAGTAGTGAGGGCAGAGTGCAGAGTAGTGAGTGCAGAGTAGTGAGTGCAGAGTAGTGAGTGCAGAGTAGTGAGTGCAGAGTAGTGAGTGCAGAGTTGTGAGTGCAGAGTTGTGAGTGCAGAGTAGTGAGCGCAGAGTTGTGAGCGCAGAGTTGTGAGTGCAGAGTTGTGAGTGCAGAGTTGTGAGTGCAGAGTAGTGAGTGCAGAGTAGTGAGTGCAGAGTAGTGAGTGCAGAGTAGTGAGTGCAGAGTGCAGAGTAGTGAGTGCAGAGTAGTGCGTGCAGAGTAGTGCGTGCAGAGTAGTGAGTGCCGAGTAGTGAGTGCCGAGTAGTGAGTGCCGAGTAGTGAGTGCCGAGTAGTGAGTGCCGAGTTGTGAGTGCAGAGTTGTGAGTGCAGAGTTGTGAGTGCAGAGTTGTGAGTGCAGAGTAGTGAGTGCAGAGTGCAGAGTAGTGAGTGCAGAGTAGTGAGTGCAGAGTAGTGAGTGCAGAGTGCAGAGTAGTGAGTGCAGAGTAGTGAGTGCAGAGTGCAGAGTAGTGAGTGCAGAGTAGTGAGTGCAGAGTAGTGAGTGCAGAGTAGTGAGTGCATGCAGAGTAGTGAGTGCAGAGTAGTGAGTGCAGAGTAGTGAGTGCAGAGTTGTGAGTGCAGAGTCGTGAGTGCAGAGTGCAGAGTAGTGAGTGCAGAGTAGTGAGTGCAGAGTAGAGAGTGCAGAGTAGGGAGTGCAGAGTAGAGAGTGCAGAGTAGTGAGTGCAGAGTAGTGAGTGCAGAGTATGGAGTGCAGAGTATGGAGTGCAGAGTAGTGAGTGCAGATTAGTGAGTGCAGAGTAGGGAGTGCAGAGTAGGGAGTGCAGAGTAGTGAGTGCGGAGTAGTGAGTGCGGAGTAGTGAGTGCAGAGTAGTGAGTGCGGAGTAGTGAGTGCAGAGTAGTGAGTGCAGAGTAGTGAGTGCAGAGTAGTGAGTGCAGAGTAGTGAGTGCAGAGTAGTGAGTGCAGAGTAGTGCGTGCAGAGTAGTGCGTGCAGAGTAGTGCGTGCAGAGTAGTGCGTGCAGATTAGTGAGTGCAGAGTAGTGAGTGCAGAGTAGTGAGTGCAGAGTTGTGAGTGTGTAGAGTAGTGAGTGCAGAGTAGTAAGTGCAGAGTTGTGAGTGCAGAGTTGTGAGTGCAGAGTAGTGAGTGCAGAGTAGTGAGTGCAGAGTAGTGAGTGCAGAGTGCAGAGTAGTGAGGGCAGAGTGCAGAGTAGTGAGGGCAGAGTACAGAGTAGTGAGTGCAGAGTAGTGAGTAGTGAGTGCAGAGTAGTGAGTAGTGAGTGGTGAGTGCAGAGTGGTGAGTGCAGAGTAGTGAGTGCAGAGTAGTGAGTGCAGAGTAGTGAGTGCAGAGTAGTGAGTAGTGAGTGCAGAGTAGTGAGTAGTGAGTAGTGAGTGCAGAGTAGTGAGTGAAGAGTAGTGAGTGCAGAGTAGTGAGTGGTGAGTGCAGAGTAGTGAGTGCAGAGTAGTGAGTGCAGAGTAGTGAGTAGTGAGTGCAGAGTAGTGAGTGGTGAGTGCAGAGTAGTGAGTGCAGAGTAGTGAGTAGTGAGTAGAGAGTGCAGAGTAGTGAGTAGTGAGTAGTGAGTGCAGAGTAGAGTGCAGAGTAGTGAGTGCAGAGTAGTGAGTGCAGAGTAGTGAGTGCAGAGTAGTGAGTGCAGAGTAGTGAGTAGTGAGTGCAGAGTATTGAGTGCAGAGTAGTGAGTAGTGAGTGCAGAGTAGTGAGAAGTGAATGCAGAGTAGTGAGTGCAGAGTAGTGAGTGGTGAGTGCAGAGTAGTGAGTGCAGAGTAGTGAGTGCAGAGTAGAGAGTGCAGAGTGTGAGTGCAGAGTGTGAGTGCAGAGTAGTGAGTGCAGAGTGCAGAGTAGTGAGTGCAGAGTAGTGAGGGCAGAGTGCAGAGTAGTGAGTGCAGAGTAGTGAGTGCAGAGTAGTGAGTTGTGAGTGCAGAGTGGTGAGTGCAGAGTGGTGAGTGCAGAGTGGTGAGTGCAGAGTAGTGAGTGCAGAGTAGTGAGTGCAGAGTAGTGAGTGCAGAGTAGTGAGTAGTGAGTGCAGAGTAGTGAGTGCAGAGTAGTGAGTGCAGAGTAGTGAGTGCAGAGTAGTGAGTGCAGAGTAGTGAGTGCAGAGTGCAGAGTAGTGAGGGCAGAGTGCAGAGTAGTGAGGGCAGAGTGCAGAGTAGTGAGGGCAGAGTGCAGAGTAGTGAGGGCAGAGTGCAGAGTAGTGAGGGCAGAGCGCAGAGTAGTGAGTGCAGAGTAGTGAGTGCAGAGTAGTGAGTAGTGAGTGCAGAGTAGTGAGTAGTGAGTGCAGAGTAGTGAGTGCAGAGAGGTGAGTGCAGAGTAGTGAGTAGTGAGTGCAGAGTAGTGAGTGCAGAGTGGTGAGTGCAGAGTAGTGAGTGGTGAGTGCAGAGTAGTGAGTGCAGAGTAGTGAGTGGTGAGTGCAGAGTGGTGAGTGCATAGTAGTGAGTGCAGAGTAGTGAGTGCAGAGTAGTGAATGCAGAGTAGTGAGTGCAGAGTAGTGAGTAGTGAGTGCAGAGTAGTGAGTAGTGAGTGCAGAGTAGTGAGTGCAGAGTAGTGAGTGGTGAGTGCAGAGTAGTGAGTGCAGAGTAGTGAGTAGTGAGTGCAGAGTGGTGAGTGCAGAGTAGTGAGTGCAGAGTAGTGAGTGCAGAGTAGTGAGTGCAGAGTAGTGAGTAGTGAGTGCAAAGTATTGAGTGCAGAGTAGTGAGTAGTGAGTGGAGAGTAGTTAGTAGTGAGTGCAGAGTAGTGAGTGCAGAGTAGTGAGTGGTGAGTGCAGAGTAGTGAGTGCAGAGTGCAGAGTAGTGAGTGCAGAGTAGTGAGGGCAGAGTGCAGAGTAGTGAGCGCAGAGTAGTGAGCGCAGAGTACTGAGCGCAGAGTTGTGAGCGCAGAGTTGTGAGTGCAGAGTAGTGAGTGCAGAGTAGTGAGTGCAGAGTAGTGAGTGCAGAGTGCAGAGTAGTGAGTTCAGAGTAGTGCGTGCAGAGTAGTGCGTGCAGAGTAGTGAGTGCAGAGTAGTGAGTGCAGAGTAGTGAGTGCAGAGTAGTGAGTGCAGAGTAGTGAGTGCAGAGTTGTGAGTGCAGAGTAGTGAGTGCAGGGTAGTGAGCGCAGAGTAGTGAGCGCAGAGTAGTGAGCGCAGAGTAGTGAGTGCAGAGTTGTGAGTGCAGAGTAGTGAGTGCAGAGTAGTGAGTGCAGAGTAGTGAGTGCAGAGTGCAGAGTAGTGAGTGCAGAGTAGTGCGTGCAGAGTAGTGCATGCAGAGTAGTGAGTAGTGAGTGCAGAGTGGTGAGTGCTGAGTGGTGAGTGCAGAGTAGTGAGTGCAGAGTAGTGAGTGCAGAGTAGTGAGTGCAGAGTTGTGAGTGCAGAGTAGTAAGTGCAGAGTAGCGAGTGCTGAGTAGCGAGTGCAGAGTAGCGAGTGCAGAGTTGTGAGTGCAGAGTAGTAAGTGCAGAGTAGCGAGTGCAGAGTAGCGAGTGCAGAGTAGCGAGTGCAGAGTAGCGAGTGCAGAGTAGCGAGTGCAGAGTTGTGAGTGCAGAGTGCAGAGTAGTGAGTGCAGAGTAGTGAGTGCAGAGTAGGGAGTGAAGTGTAGTGAGTGCAGAGTAGTGGGTGCAGAGTGCAGAGTAGTGAGTGCAGAGTAGCGAGTGCAGAGTGGGGAGTGCAGAGTGGTGAGTGCAGAGTAGTGAGTGCAGAGTAGTGAGTGCAGAGTGCAGAGTAGTGAGTGCAGAGTACAGAGTAGTGAGTGCAGAGTAGTGAGTGCAGAGTAGTGAGTGCAGAGTAGTGAGTGCAGAGTAGTGCGTGCAGAGTGCAGAGTAGTGAGTGCAGAGTGCAGAGTAGTGAGTGCAGAGTAGTGAGTGGAGAGTAGTGAGTGCAGAGTAGTGAGTGCAGAGTAGTGAGTGCAGAGTTGTGAGTGCAGAGTAGTAAGTGCAGAGTAGCGAGTGCTGAGTAGCGAGTGCAGAGTAGCGAGTGCAGAGTTGTGAGTGCAGAGTAGTAAGTGCAGAGTAGCGAGTGCAGAGTAGCGAGTGCAGAGTAGCGAGTGCAGAGTAGCGAGTGCAGAGTTGTGAGTGCAGAGTGCAGAGTAGTGAGTGCAGAGTAGTGAGTGCAGAGTAGTGAGTGCAGAGTAGTGAGTGCAGAGTAGTGAGTGCAGAGTAGTGAGTGCAGAATGCAGAGTGAGTGTGCAGAGTAGTGAGTGCAGGTGCAGAGTGGTGTGTGCTGTTGAGTGCAGAGTGATGTGTGCTGTTGAGTGCAGAGTGCTGTGTATTGGCAATGTAAATGACAATGCCATTTATTTATGATTTAAAGAAAAAAAAAGAAATGCCATGAGCAATGCCAATAGCTCTACCTTTAATGATACGGAGACCATTGCATTGTAAATGCTTTTTGATCTTATTGCACGAGCAACCAATAATGCCTGAGACTGAGTGATGGTATAACCAACCTAGTTGCACTTGCTTTGCTATTTATTTTTCTTTTTTAGGCTAGAGCAGATCATGAATGAGCAGTTCAATGATATCATCTTCTTAACAGCTGTTGTGCCTGCCTGCCCTCTGATACTGAAAACTGTAGTCACACAGTCTGTGTCTGTTTAGTGCCCTTCCATTTCTGGTGTTTTACAGAAGTTTTAAGATAATAGAGTTTCTCGTTGCTCACATGGGGGTAATTGCTGATATTTAAATGTTGTCCTTGTCTTAATTGCTTAATTTTGCTCGCAATAAAGTGTCACTCATGGTCAGCGTCGGATTGGTATTGAGGGCACTCGGGCAATGCCCGAGGGGCGGGTGTCCGAACTCCAGCTGTGGGCTGCTTTTTTGAGCAGCCTGGGGGCCCGATTTGGGCTGTTTCTGAGTTGTTCCATGCCACCATTGGGCGGTTTCTGAGTTGTTCCATGCCACCAACGGCCCAGTGGGTGTCTGAGTGGCCTTTCTGGAGGTAGATGGGCGTCCATTACCTCCCTCTTACTAAGGGGCAGAGGTGTCACTTCCTTTGTTTCACTGGGCCAGCCCAGTTAATGTATGCATATTGAGCTATGGGCCTGAGCAATGGTGGCCTCACTTGTCTTCAGGGGTGTTTCACCAGTGTAAACTAATCCCTGCATTTTTTTTTTAATCCCCCCCCCCCCCACACACAGCTTTTTAGGTTTCGCCTCGCCGAAAGCTGCGTAGCAGACTTTCGCGCAAGGCGAAAACTTTTGTTTACTAGTATGGACAAAAGTCCCGCCTCTCTGTTCCATTGGCTAGCTCCATAAATGGAGGCTAGGCATTGGAAGAGAGAGGCATCCGTCATTGTGCGAGGCGATTGGTGGGCGTTCCCGGCGATTTTTTCTCATCCTGCCCCTTTGACAACGTCATTGCGGTGGTGGGCGGTTCCTATTTTTTTTTGGGGTGAAGGTTTGTTTTGGTCATTGCAGGCCGACCGCCGCCGGAAGAAGTCCAGGTGAGTGCTTTTTCTTGCCGTTTGCCATTCCCGCCCCCTCCCGCTGTCCGTGCCTTTCCCGTCCCCCCTCCCGCTGTCTGTGCCTTTCCCGCCCCCTCCCGCTGTCCGTGCCTTTCCCGCCCCCCTCTAGAGGGAAAAGTATATTCCGTTGAGGGTAACCTTTTCCAATTTATCGATGTACATATGCATCTAGTATTGTGCGTTTATCATTCTCTCTGCCACACTCCGCCTAGCTCTATCACCAATCCATTTTTTTTGTCATTTGCGTCTCGGTTGGTCTGCCCTCAAGTTATAGATCAATGCCTGTTTGGAGGCAGACATGGACAAGTAGACACAGCTACAGTCATCTTTTTGCTT
Organism: Lissotriton helveticus; assembly: GCF_964261635.1. NCBI lineage: Eukaryota > Metazoa > Chordata > Amphibia > Caudata > Salamandridae > Lissotriton > Lissotriton helveticus. The sequence goes on along the minus strand of NC_136073.1, from coordinate 777,539,872 downwards.
CCAGGTGTTTCTCGCCAGGTTCGATTAAATGACTTCCCCTACATTTGTGGGAATAAAAGCCTCCTCGGGTCGGTCTGACCCCTCGTGCCTGGAAAGCAGCGTCGATAATAACTGTCACGCGTGTATTCCGTCCATGTATGCAGCTTTTAAAACGATTCCCGGTGCTGGGTGACGTCCGCTTTACGACTCACTGAAGAGGGAAGCAGAGGCGCTAGGCCCCGCTCACATGGTTAAATGTAAACCACCTCCTAAAGTAAACTATTCGCCCTCTTTTCAGCTGTTGAGACTAAAATGAAACCGGCTACAGGTGAAGTGCAACAAAGCACATCATGCACGGCAGTGGACTAGAGACCGCGAGGTCTGTGTGCAGCAATGCTCTCTCCACAGTAATGGCTTGTGGCAGACCCGCTTGCTTTACTGAGACTTGTCCTCCATTGGTTTGTTTTATTGGGCCCTCCATCTTCATTCCCATAGTATTTCCAACTCCAGTCAGCCGCAGCAGAGCCTGCCACCCTGAGGCTCCCAGGCCTCTCGGAATGTCCCCTTGCGAGTGCACTCCTGGAGCCTTCTACCCTTCACGGCAGAGTCCAACATAAGTTCATCGAGTTTCGTTTCCATAGCGCCTAATACCCTAATTTTTGTGTACTAGATTTTTAACCAATCGTAGTTTCATTATGTGATTTGTGGAAAATAAATCTACAAAGTATAGTAGGCTAATAGGCATTTGACGGGGCAGTTATCCTTTGCGACACTTGGCCTCGGGTCACAAGAGCAACGTCAAGAACACGGGCTATAAACCGGAGCTAATGAGGACCAACTGCCTGTGGGAGACAGAACAATAGGCTTTCAGTTTTGTTTATTAGATTCAGCAGGAACTTTTAAATACTTAAAAAAAAAAAAAATTGCAAGCGTGCAACCAGAAACCATGTAACCAGCTCTCCTGGCAATTCTCAATAAAAAGCTGCAGTTTAGTTCAAACCGCAAGTCCTAAATGGCGTGTTTTCAGTATTCAATAGGAAGATAATACAAAACACTGACTTTTAACATGTACATAAAGTATTTATATTGTCGTTCTGTACTTTTCAGAGCGAAAAGCTTCCAAATTGTTTAACAATTTGGTAATGTTTTGGTATTGTGAATCCTGACCGGTTTGAGCAAAATCTTCCTTGTGCCTCACACCATTGAAAGACCTTCGGAAGTAATCTAGCAATATTAACGATGGCAAACGTTTGTAAGCCAGTATCCTAGTTCGTTGCCGTCGTGATCTATATAGATTGCAGGGAGGCATTACTACATTTTACTTTTCTGTGCATCTCCCTGTTATCATTTCAATTTCTGAGACCCATACAACTGCAAGCATGGATATTTGTGATAATATTTTCAGTCATTGTTCTTGTGTTATTAAAGTACATCCACGTCTATGAACTTTTTTTTTAAACAAAGCAAAAAACGTAATGGTCCCCTAACATGGTTGTAGCACCCGAGTTAAACTACAGATGGTATCTAAAAATAGACCGATTTTCTGTAATTAACTGTTCTACAAATTTACTTTTTATGGGGTAATTGTCAATTTGTCATCAGGGTCAAAGGTCGTGTGACAATTTCCTGGCGAAATAGAAGGTCCAAGTGCATACAATTTATTTTCTTGTGATGACCTTGAGTTAAAGGCCATTCAGGGTCACGTCTGCTATCCCTGGCCTTTTGGTGAATCAACATGCATGCACCTATACTAATCTGCAGTTCAGCACTGTCCTTTTTAAGGAAAGCTTCAAATTGCTTTACCTCTGAACGGGACTTCCCCAGGCCCCCTTGGTCCATCATGGGTTTTCTCTGCCTTTCCGTTGCAGCTAGCGCTTTCCTCTTCTCCTTTCACCCAGATTCTCTCTCGGTCTTTTGCTACCCAGCGTCTTGTCTTTCGTCTAAACAGTTCTTCACTTTGCTTGCGGATAAACTACCTCAGGGCCACAAGGAGCATTGTTCCGCGACTAGTGTGAAAGAAGGCAGGCAGTCTCAAACATATATAAAGACTTCATTGCAGCGTGGACTCACACCAGGTGTCTGACTGCTTTGAGCAGCAGGCTTCCTAAGGCGCTGGCTGAGCTCATTAGCTGTGCTTGATTTTGGTGCCGCATAGACCCAGTGACTGCCGGTGCATGGCAGGCCTGCAAGGCAGTTCCTTATTGAGTGAGGTGGGTATTGCTTGAGATCTCAGCAAGGCCCAAATACAGAGCATCCCTGCCCCGTAGAGTCCGTTTTACGCCACAGTTGGACTCACGCTGGATGAGTCCAATTTAACAGCACAGTCTTATCTGTCGCAATCAACTCAGCTGAGCTACGGTCTAGGCCATTCTCCATCAGCTGCAGATGAGTATAGGTTCGTGGAAAACAATTTGCGATTGGATCTCAAAGGTGAGGCAGCAAAGGCCTTAAAAGCCATCGGCATTGCTTGTAAAAATCTGTTTGGTTTCTAAAAAGTAGTAGCCTAGTGTTTAAGTATGGTTGCCTTGTCTCTTAGAGCTGTGGTGTTTAAGTAGCGGTGACTGAATACAGGCTAACAATTTTTTTAACGTAAACCTGCTGTGTATGCACCAGCCCCTCTTAGCCCCAGAGGCAGTATTTGATGGATTGGTGCAAATGCAATGTATGTATGATGGTGTACATGCTTACCTGAAATATTTAGGTCGCCTTTGCTGTACTCTTACTACTTAGCCAAGCCGCTGCTTCCTTGGAGGCAGGCTGAGAGTCTTACACTGAAGAGAGGGACCAGTGCAAATCATGCATGTATATATGCTTGTGCACATGCACCATAGCCCTCTAAAACTCGGGCTAGGTCTATGCTGACATGAAGGCGGTTTGGTTGAGCATAATCATTTGAATGCTCGTGTTGTGCTATTTGCTTAAGGGGTCTCGAATGCAGTTATGTTATATGTGGTGCTTCAGTGTTATTATCTGTACTACTGCAGAAGAGCTAATGGAGCCAGCAATAAAGAAAAAATAACTTTACTCCTTCCCTAACTGTATATCATGCCACATTTGGTTCAATTTGCTTGCTTCTCTGAAATTCCTATGAATATTTCCATTTTGTTCCATTACAAAATAATTGTCTTAAGTGCAAAGACCTCTGCGCAGCGATGGGAGAAAAGTGTTTTATAAATTGAACGAAAATAAGCCCGGTGTTTGCAAAGTCTTATTGCTTTACTTGTAACATTACATTCTGCAGGATTAGCGCTTTTCTAAGCTACAAGAAAACAAAATGCTTAACTAAATAGGACCAACTAGCAGTATGGAATCTTCGAAAATATATACCCCCCCCAGTCATTGATGCTTCAGAAATCTACTTGTGTTAAATGTATGTGTCCCATTTAGTGTCCTCCAATGAGGTGAAAAATTACAGCATTTTCATTTTTGGAGCTCAATTGGGTCATGTTCAGGATTCAAGGAGGACACTGATCATGCAGTAGTCTGACCATACCGGGGCTCTCTATCAAACCTTTGAATACTCACAGGCTGTGCACATGCAAAGGCTTGTAGGCCATATTTCCGATCACAATTCGGTCTTTGCCATATTTCGAACTCTGCATAATTAAACTTCTGGCAAAGTTCAAGCTACATCCTTGATCTGTTTAGTTTCTGAGAAAGTATCTTTCAATTTGCTTTGGCAAACTCACTTAATTTCACAATCTTACTGCAAATAAACTCACTCTATGTAGAGGTTAAAATACTTTTCATGACCAGTTGGTGAAGTTTAAATTGAATGCTTTATTGCGGAGCGCCGGGACACAACCATCAGCGTTGGAACGGTCGGCGCCAATGATACAACCTGGCCGCCTTCCGTTTCCGCTGATTCCCTTTCCTGTTCCGCCTGGCGGAACACTAGAACGTAACTACATTACCACATATCTCCCCCCTTTAATCACTGTGATGACAATCAACAAAAGTCTTACTTCTAGTCCATGTTATAGTCTTTAAATCTTTCGGGCGTCTTGACTTCTCTACCAGCTCTGGTCTTTACTCTCTCCATTCTCTCACTGCTAACCTGCTCCTTCTTTCCCCATAGCTCTCCAGCTCTTTCGCCACCTTCACTCATCACTTTCTCGTTCTCTTCTTCTTTGTCGCTACTCCTCTTCCTTTCTCTCTCACTCGCTTCGCCTTCGCTCTCTTCCACCTTCTGCACACCTTCTTCTACTTCCTCATTTCTCTTTCCGCTACTTTCTTCTTCTCCGTCTTCCACGACATCCTCTGCTTCCACTTCGCTCTCCCACTTGATGATCTTGCTGCATTTGGCCATCCTATCCTGTGACCATACCTTCCCATCACTGAGCAAGGCCGAACGGGCGTAGGGTTCTAGTACCTGTAATGGTGGTGAGAATTTGCTCTCGCCTTTTTTCTTGAGTACTGCCAGCTTGACTCTTACCCAGTCTCCCTTCTCCAGTTCAGCTTCCTTCACGTTGTGACTTCTGTTGAAATGAGTCGTGTACACTTCTTGTGCTCTTTCCAAGTTTCTTTTTACTACCGCTGGAGACCATCTGCTCTGTACCACCAACTTCCTCCATGCCATGTTGTCCTTGGTAAAGGCTTCTCTTCCTCTCAAGACTTTAAAGGGGCTATAACCTGTGCTCCCCGGCGTGATTCTGTATGCCCAGATCATCTTTTCCAGTTCTTTCTCCCAGTCTAAACTATCATTTATGGCAGCTTGGATGGTGCCCATAATCACGCGATTAAATCGCTCCACTTGGCCATTTCCAGAGGGATGATAGATTGGCGTGCGCTTCACTTCTATTCCATTTCTTTCTGTGAAGGCCGTCCACTTGGCCGAGGTGAATTGAGGCCCGTTGTCACTGATGATGACCTTCGGGATTCCCTCCCTTATGAACGTGGTTTGCAGGAAGTTCACTACTGCTTCCGTGTCCATGTTTTCCCTTATTTCAATTTCCGGCCACTTGGAGAACTTGTCGATGAGGGCTACCACATATTTCGGTGTTCCTTCCTTATTCAGGACTGGTCCCAATATGTCCACCGACAGCATCTCCCAGGGTCCGTCAGGTACTGGGAACTTTCCTAGAGGAGGTCTAATTAGGCTTTGCGACTTGTCTGCTTTGGCGCATGACTCGCATTGTCTCACGTGTCGTTCGACTTGCACATCGATGGCCGGCCACCAGTAAGCTTGTCTGGCTAGGGCCTTGGTCTTTGTGATGCCTTGGTGCCCTTCGTGTAGTAGGATCATTAGATGTTCTAGTATGCCTTGGGGTGGTACCACTTTGTCCCCTCTCAACAGGAATATGGGATTCTCTGCTAACGACAATTCCTCTCTTACCTCCCAGAACCTCCGGAGTTCTTCCTTTAGGTGTCTCTTTTCCGGCCATCCATGGACAACATATCCCTTGATGGCTTCTAGATCAACATCCTCCTTGTATGCTTCCTCCCACTCTTGCATACTTATCACCCTTTCCGCTTCTTGGATCGTGGCGACCACATAACCTTCCCACTTCTGTTCTTCTTGGCCGCTCGCGTCTTCCATAGCTGCTGCTCTGCTAAGAAAGTCTGCCACCTTGTTCTGTGGCCCTGGGATGTGTTCCACATCATACAAAAAGTCCAACAGACGCAGGGTCATTTTCGCAATCCTGGGCGTAGCGTGCGCATGACCACTCGAGGTCAACACTCGGACTAAGGGCTTGTGGTCCGTTTTTACCAAGAATCGTGCTCCCCACAGGTACTGGCGGAATCTCTCCATGGCCCACACCACTGCCAGCATCTCCTTCTCGACCACGCTAAACTTCTCTTCATTGGGGGCTAAGGACCTGGATGCGAAGCTGACAGTATGTATCTCACCAGTCTCTGTTCGCTGCATTAGAACTGCCCCCAGTCCTCGGTCACTGGCGTCAGTGGTGAGGATTGACTCCACACTTGGATCGAATCCTTTGAGAGGGATGGTGGCACTCATCTCTTTCTTCAGTGATTCGAATTCCTCTTGTTCCTCCTTGCCCCACAGGAATCTGTTCCTCTCCTTGAGCAGTTGTCGCAGGTGGTGCGTCTTGGATGAAAAATGGGGTACAAACTTGCTGTAGTATTCGGCCATTCCCAAGAATGACCGAACATCTTCCTTCTTGCTCGGGGTGGGTGAATCTTGGATTGCCTTCATATTTGCGGTTTTGGGCTTGATCCCCTCTTCACTTACTTCGTGGCCCAGATACGTGACTGACTGTACACCCAGTCTGCACTTCGACCATTCCGCAGTCAACCCGTTGTCTTGTAAGATGTTGAATACCTTATGGAGTTTTTCATTGTGGTCGTGCATGGACTTTCCCATCACCAAGATATCATCTTGAAAGAACTGGACATCGTCGACTCCTCTAAGCAACTTGTGCATCATCTTCTGGAAGACTGCCGCCGCCGAAGCCAGGCCAAACGGCATCCTTACGAATTCATAACAGCCAAACGGTGTGATGAACGACGTGAGATGTGTGCACGAGGGGTGTAGCTTTACTTGGTGATAGGCCGACGACAGGTCTATCGTAGAAAACCATTTGATGTTCTTGGTCTTGGATAACATCTCGTTTATGCGTGGTAGGGGAAACTTGTCGATGAGTATATTTTTGTTTAATTCTCTCAGGTCCACACACAACCGGACCTTGCCGTTCGGTTTTTGAGCCACCACCAAGGGAGAAAGCCACTCTGCACTCTCTATGGCTCTGATCACCCCTTCCTTCTCGAGTCTGTCCAGCTCCTGTTGCACCGCCTCCCTGCTCCTGAATGGGATGTTCCTCACTTTGTGCACTACCGGAGTCGCTCCTTCTTTTAGCTTGATAAGGTGTTTGTATCTAGTCAGCTCCCCTATTTGGCCGTTGAACACTCTTGGGTATGCCCGTTTCCACGACTCAACGTCGTCTCTTTTCGCCATATCCATGAGCAGGATCTTCTCGATTCCTCCCGGATTGAGTTGAATCCCTAAAGCGCCCTGGTCTCTCCAGCTCAACACCGAGGGGCCTTTCTCCGCTATGTATAGTTTGCACATGGCTTGGCGGTCTCTGAACTCAAACGATAAGGAACAGTACCCCAGCATCGGGATCTTTTGGCCGGTGTATGTGACGGGTCGCAAATCCATGGGGTGTAGCTTCTCTCCGTGTATTGACACGAACTTGTCTTCCCATACTTTTCTTTGGATTATTGAGATGGGAGCTCCACTGTCTGCAATCATCTCCAACGGAATCCCTCCGATGTGCATGTCCAATCTGGGTTTGTCCGATCCCGACCCTTCCATCTCTAGTACTTGGACATCTATGTACAGGATTTCCTCCAAATCTTCTGTGTCCTCCGATTCAGCGGCCTCATCCTGTTGTTCTCGGTCGACGTACTTGACTGTTGTCCCTCTAGGTTTGCGGCGGCATACTTTTTCGTAGTGACCGAATATTCCACAATACGAACATTTTGCTCGGAACGCAGGGCACACTTTGTCATTTCCTAGATGTGTAGTACTCCCGCACCTGTAGCAGCTCTGACGTCCTCCCTTGTTCCCTCTCAGATCCGACGGATTGGTGGACTTCTGCCTTCTGTTTTCCAGATTTTTCTGCGGTTCTCTTTGCCTGGGACGCTCTCCTCTTTGGTGCGTCGTTATCTGGCACACCGACTGTGTACCCCCTGCTTCCTGTTTTGCGGCTTTGGCGCAGCGTTTGGATAGCTCAACTTTCTTTACCATAGCCCAGATTTCTTTGAGCGGGGCATCCCCATTCACCCATAGTTTCTCCTGGACGTGGGTGCTTGAAGTGTGCATGATAATCTGGTCCCTGATTAGGTCGTCGTGAAGAGTACCAAATTTGCACGTGAGTGCGAGTTTTTGCAGGGCCACCACGTATTCATCTACTGTTTCGTTGCTCTTTTGCTTTCTTTGGAAAAAATTGTAGCGGTCAATCGCAACACACACGACTGGCCTGAAGTGTGCGTCTAGGTCAGCAATAGCGTGGCTGAATACATCAGTGTCCGTGGCGTCCCTTTCCACTTTTACGATGGTGTCGTAGACTCTAATCCCTTCCGGGCCCAGATTATGTAACAAGATTTTTTTTCTTCTGTTACTGGAGTATGGTGCGCCTGCTTCCTCTTCTAACGCGTCGAGGTAGTTGAGGAAATATCTCTTCCAGTCTTCCCACAACCTTTCGGGCTCTCCGGGGTTGGTCAGGAATGGTACGAGCTGCGTGAGGGTCGACGACTGTACCGCCATGTTGTTGGTTCTACGTCTGGCGGGCTGGGTGTTGACGGCTCTCCCTTGGGGGCTTCCTGGCGCAATTTGCCCGGCCTGGTCCCTCGCCCCAAGGTCGCTGTCGCTGTCCCCTTCTTGCCGGTCACGCACGGGAGCCGGCAGTGTCTGTGCGTCGTCTTCCCTTCCTGCTCGAGAACCTGCCTCCCCTTTAGGGCGAACGACGGACTGCTCCCCTCCGCCTCCTGCTAGGTCCGCCAGCTTGCTGAGCGCGGCTGCGCCTCGCTTTGGGGGATCCCCTCAAGCACTTGGTCCTCCCCTCGCTGCTCGGGCACTATCGTTATGCTCGCTTGATCTGGCTGCCAGCCGGCAGTTAATGAGGCTCGGGGTTGGCGTCTGCAGGCCTACCTTTGCTTTCAGAGTTTCAGCTGTGGTGTAGTCTGCCGGGCGCTCTGTGCAATGCCCAAATCGGTCCTCTGCCACGCTCCGCAAATCGGACCAATTCGTCCCTGTTAAACCAGCTTCCACCTCGTGGCACGCTGCGCGTGGGTTGGGCGTCACGCCTGAACACTCGTCGCCATTGTAGAGGTTAAAATACTTTTCATGACCAGTTGGTGAAGTTTAAATTGAATGCTTTATTGCGGAGCGCCGGGACACAACCATCAGCGTTGGAACGGTCGGCGCCAATGATACAACCTGGCCGCCTTCCGTTTCCGCTGATTCCCTTTCCTGTTCCGCCTGGCGGAACACTAGAACGTAACTACATTACCACACTCTACTTGCAGCCCAATGCAGAGTTTGCCAAGGAGCTAGCCCTTATTCTGACCTTCTCAACTTGAAGACATTATGTAACTTCATCTCTTCATTTGCGAGAGATTAAGCTATTGGCATTGTAAATGACAATGCAATTTATTTATTTATTTTCAAAACCAACACATATAAAAATTGTCATTTACAATGCCAATAGCTCAAACTTTTCAAAAGGTGAAACCATTGCATTGTAAATGCTTGTTTATAAAATTTGGCTGAAGCAGTGTTTTGCAGCAACGCAATATGCAAATGTGGGCCACTTTTTATCGCGTGCCCGGCACGATTTTCAATCCCAATCCAACCCTGCTCATGGTCCTCATAATGTCACTCATAATTACTCTGAAATTATGACAATGTTACACATAGCAATCTGAAACCTTGGCAGCTTTGGCAATCCAGACTCTATTTCCTGCTATTTCTTCCAACTTCGCGTAGTGACCTGCTCGCCTCGCGCTGTGATATTTACATTTCGCCCGCGGCCTTCCTGGCTGGGCTAGGTTCTATGATTCGAACGGTAGGCTGTGGCGCGCCTGCGCACTGGAGGTTCTTCCGCCAGGACTCGGGGTGACTTCTCTCGTTGGGAGCATGGAGTGTTCGACCTGGCTATCGGTGCTGCTGGGCGGAGCCGTCCTCCTGCTGCTGCTGGAGCTCCGGAGGCTGTGGTATCCCTCGCACCGGCGACCCCCAGGGCCCGTCCCGCTGCCCTTCCTGGGAAACGTGCTCCAGCTGAACCCGAGTGACCCCGTGAAGGCCTTTGCAAAGGCAAGTAAATACAGACGCACTACTTTAGACACTGCGGAAGGCTGGTCGGTGGGCTAGTGCACCGGACCCAGGGGTCTTGTACTTGTGCAACTACAGGCAACACGTTTTAATCCTGGAGGGACAGTTACGGTCCAATTTTGATAGTACAAGTACTATTAGTTAATAACTCGTTATTTAGAAACCCGCCGAGCACGGTAGTGGATAGCAGCATTGTGTTTTACTGCGACACTTCAAAGCTATTAAACCAGTTAGTCTGGTTAGTCTGGTAGACTAACTGGTTTAATAGAACAATTCAAATTGCATAGTACGGCTAGTGAGCTATGACTGGTCAGCGCACATCGCGTTGCATTATGGTACTTGTAGTTTTACTAGACCAATCCATAATTTAATACCTTCAAGTACTAGAATGAAGTGGAAACTAGGTCGACATAGTGACCGTTCGGCATAATATATCCGTTAGCGTTTGTTAAATAAACGGGTACCAATCTGCATATTGGTCATAGTCGCTTGTAAGGAAGTTATTTATGCAGTAGCATGTGGAAGTAAAGACAAGAGCCACACAGACTCCAAGAATTAATATTTTAACATATATGCTGGCCAAAAAAGTATCTGTCTGCCCGAAAAGGTATATGTTTGCAAAACTGTACTTACCCCCTTACCCCCAGAGTAGCTTTCTTAGTATATTCATATTTTTTTCAGGGAGCTGTGGGGATGGACAGTGGGGATTAAGTAAAATGTTTGCATGCACAATTGGGGCAACTGCAGTGTTTTTCGGTTCGATTCATGCACTCGTGCCCCCTACAAGTGTTTTTTAATCAATGAAGGAAACGCCAGATCTGACTGTAGGTGATTTAGTATGTGTGGGCGTTCTTGACTGCATTACCCCACACGAGCATCTAACTTTCGGCATACACATGACTCTTTATAATCTGAGTACATCTCTCATTAGAGTTGAACAGCACGGTTCTTTCCCTTGAACTCATTCATCGGGCACCTCTTCTAATTTAGTTTAGGATAAGACAAAATGAATGGATACAGCATGTTCTTGTTGTACACGGTAGGAACCACACCCACAATATGATTTGCAGTGTTTTCCCAGACGTGTAACGAGTGTAGTGGCACAATTCCAAAATATGAATGCTTTTATGGCCTGTTTTGTCAGTTTGACCTATTTTAAATTAACTGGGAAGGTGTCAGACATTTTTTATACCTATGCAATGGATCACACACTCCACTACCCCAATATGTGCATCCTGGTAGTACAGGAAGTCCACTCTCTACTAGTGTATTCTTTAGTCACATGTATTCTCTTGCCAGTGTGGCAGTCCAATGATTCAGCATGACTCTTGCCATACATTTTTGTATGAATCCCTTTGTATGTACATATCGGTAAGCATATAGGACTCTTAAGTTCCCCAAAACAGTGGGATAAAAAGTCCAATATTGGTCTTGACAGATCAGTCTCGTCTGTTCTGTTGGTGATACCGAATGTGATTAGAAAGGGAGCAGATGAGGTCAGCCCAGCTCTGATTTGCCTCTCATTCCCCTTATCCAAAACAGTGTGAGCATATGTTTTATGGTATTCTGAAGTATGTACACTCATTGTGAAAGGTTGGCCCAAGGAAAAGAGGTTAGATGTAAACCTCAGACCTTAGTGGAAGGTTTATGATTAGTTGTCAATTGAATGTAAAGTTGTTTTGAGAAATTTCATTTTGGTGGTCCGTATTTAATTAAGATCCTGTCTCGTTGCTTTTCCGATGAATTACTTCTTGACTTGACTGGTACAAAAGAAAAGGTAAGGATTTGTGGTCGGCTATGGACTATGATGTGGAATGGTTTGTTCAAGAAAGTCAGTTGTGCAGAGAAGAGGATAAAACTTGGAATACATTTGTTTTTCCCCTGTTCCACTCGAAGTGGGACCTTGGCAAAAGATAGTGGTCAATTTAATAGGACCCATGTATTAGTTACCTGAAACCATGCGTTACGCTGTTGTTTTAGTAGATTGTTACAGCAGATCGAATTTTTGACTCCTCCACCACTGGCAATGTTCTTGAATTCCTAACAAAGGTTTTCCAGGGGAGGGTTTCCCTTCGAACTAGTAAGTGATAAATGGTTCCAAATTAATTTCTGTAGAAATGTCCACATTAATTTGTTCATGTGGAATAACTCACTACAAGCATCTGTTGATGATTCCCAAAGTAACAGCCAAGTTGAGCGGACCAACCGCATTATCAAGGCGAACATACAATTGGCCCTCTGGGGTAAATTAACTGTCCACCTCCGGGCTAAGCTTACCAGACCACGTAATGAAAGGCAGACTTGCATCGACCCAGCTCCATTGGTTAAAAAAAGATTCAAGAGGTTCCCATTGATGTTACCACTCATGTTTGGTGTGATGTAACTGTGAGAAAGAGTTGAAAGGTACCAAACTAAGATAAAGTGCTATTATGAACTAAGAAAATCTGCTAGCCCCAGTAAAATATCTTTTGGGGAAATTGTAAGGATTAGATGCTCCTTCAACAAATTAAATGGTGACAAGTTTAAGAAATAGATGAAGGTGATCAGAAATTCAGTTTCGGCAACAATTCTCAGCAATGGGGGTTTGTGAAATGTGCCACATGCCGTGAAGGTTGAATCTGATCATCAGACATCATTGACACATTCTGGGACCATCCTCTTGATGCTTACAAGGGACAATTTCAGGGAGACTGGCCAATCTTCTGGTGCCATTACTCTATCACCACTGGCAGAGACATTGCAGTTGTGCCAATCTCAAGAGGGTAGATGATAATGATGCCTGCACATAATTTGGGAATGCCTCTCTGATTAAGTGACTATTTATTGGACTGATTTCCTCCGAAGGCAGAGAGAAGATGTAGTGCTGACTTATAGTCAGATGGTAAAGCTAGTCTAGTCATACAGTGGATTGTACATTGCCAGTATGTTTTTTCCTTGTTGACCTTCTCTTGGTTTCCTTCCTCGTGTGTTTGTGCGCCTGAGGGCCTCTTGCGTTATTTTAGAATGTTGACAGGGTCTGATGGTTGGTACACAGTGGTTTTGGCATTCTGTGGCAAGATGCAATGTGAATTACAATAAACACGCAGTGCTCCTTACCTTGTGCCTGTGTTATTACAACAGTTGATCAAACAACTGGTATATCCCAAAACTTGGAGCTAAGCAGCTTTGAATAGGAAATTGATATGTAAATGGAGACAAGACTACTCTGAACAGTCCTGGAATATGCCTAAAGCGTAACCCAGTCCATATAAAGCACTATCATGTGCAACTAAGCCTCTTTTATTTTTGGAATAACATGTATCGTCCTCTTGTGAGCTTATTTCTGTGGCGCAGTCATTCATGTTGCTGGAATGCTGTTCCCCAGACAGTGTCTGCTCCCAAGCTCTTCGTGACAAGCTGGCCACCTCTTTCTAAGATTAAGTCACTCCTATATGAAGACATCATCTCATTTTCCCCGAAAGGATGGTCTGATCCCTTATCCTGCTACTCATGATTAGGTCCATGAACAGTTTTGCAAGAGGTGTCGCTGGAGGATGTTTGGACAATTCTCATGAATCTCAAGTTCACCCGATGACCCATATCCAGTTCCCATAATTTAGTCATTAGTGCCTGACATCCTGCCGATACTATGCCATGTTATCAATTACACTTTTAGTGAAAGGACGGTTTCCAACATATGCAACAAAGGGGGTTGTAATTCCTCTTCCAAAGAAATCCGATTTGGATCCCAGTGACCCCAAAAAGTATAGGCCTACTATGTACCAATTGTCTCTGAAACCATGGAACAGAATCTGGCTGAATAGTAATCTTGCATTCTTTATTGTGTTAACACCATCGGTTGATCAAAGGGGGGCTTCCCATTGAGACACAATACGAGTCAGTGTTGGTCGCTGTGCTTGATGAATTTCAATCCATTTAAGATCAAGAACTCTCTGCTTTCCTAGTGCTTTTTAATCTGTCAACTGCCTTCAAAACAGTTGATCATTCCATCTTGTTGGATTGCCCGAGAGGTGTGCGACTGGCCGCTACCGCCACTGATTGATGGGGTGGACGCAAGTTGTGTTGCTGTCTCTCTTCCTTTCAGCAGAATTTAATATTGACTATCTTCCATCTTGTTCATTATTTATGTGCAACCTCTTGGGGGCACTGATCCACAGCTTCAGGTTTAAAATTCTGTCCTAGGCCCATGACGGCCAACTGCTGCCTATCCTCCCTCCCAGGACCTTGACAGATAATCTCTCAAAGTGAGTGGCAGTAAGACTGAAATCCTGTTTTTAGAGACCTGTCCTTCTGTTCCAAAAGACTGTGGTCTTCCTGCAACTCCCAGCCTTACATGTCATATCTAGGGGCTTGACTGCGTAAAAATGTACATTTTGACATCAATTCAATTTCAGAAAATCTGAACATCTTACGTCCTCCTTGTGACGACCTGGTTCTTGGAACACTGGGGCATTCAGAGCTTACTGGGCTCCGGGTGCATCTTTTGGACTCATTTACAACTGGTGTCCTGGGACCACAGTACTTCTGGACCCCAAACTAGATTACCAAGTACTTCTCTCAAGCTCTCAACTCCCTCAGGGTAGCGTAACAGCAGTTGGAAGCGTCCTCAGGGAGGCAACGTTGGTCACACACCTCAAAGTACAGCTTACCCACTGATATGAGCTACTAAAATCAAGGTCAGTCACTACTTAACTTTATAAAGGAAAGCACTTTAATAAACACATGTAGTAGTAGTAATAGCTTTATTCGATAAAAACATGTCATAAAAGCATTTACACGTCTTTAAAAAACATTTTTAACAACAATCATCAACATAAAAACATTTCATATCCAGAACAGCATACTGGGTGGGTGGGCTCATTCACTGGATTAACAGTTTTCTTGCAGTTCTTAAACGCCAAGCCCAACCCAAAAATTTTGCCATACAAGTGGAAAAGAAGGGTCTAGCATCTGTACGTAGGATACGCAGGGCTTCCAAGTGAGAGCGTGTTCCCAGGCTTCTGCAAAGGGGCTTCAACCACCTACGTCTCGGGGCTACGTAGACACTACATTCGAACAACATGTGAGAGACAGACTCTACCCTTAGATCACAAAAGGGGCAAAAGGGTACGGTTTGAGCGGGCGGTTTCCAAGTTGACGTGAACTCACATAATGGAAGCACCCCCAACCTGAACTTGATGTACAGTGCTCTGTCCCTTGAGCTCTGAATGATGTCTAGATAAGGTTCCCTTAACGGTAACTCCTTGGCTAACAGAAACAGAGCTACAGATTTACAATGGTTTGTGCTTCGGGCCCTCTCACTGTCTACCCATGCCCAATAGACCTTCTTAAGCTGTTCTTTCGTGGGTGCAGATCTGTTGGACCAAGCCTCTCCTAGGCCTAATTTGTGGAGCAGCTTTTTAACCTCCCTAAGCCAGATGATCTTATGGGAACCCGGTAGTGACAAAATGTCGGTCAATGCATCAGCTTAACTACATAATTCCTGCACATTCCAGATTCTAGACCATAACAGAAGTGGGCGTAGTTTCGCTTGGTCGCAGATTGCCCGGGTACCTGCATCTATCAGCAATGGGATTGTTGGCGTGCTGTGGGGCAAACCCATTAGGTCTTTATGGAAGTTGTTCTCGAGGTGGGCCAGAGTGTCAACTCTTTGAGTGCCCCACAGCTCTGCACCGTAAAGTGCCGCACTTACAACCCTTGCCCTATAGATGTCTAGGGGAGCCCCAATGGGTTTTGATGATGATGCACGCTGCTCCTTGAGCAGCGCACCTGCCACCCTTTTATGGGTAAGGAAGACTTTTTGATGGTGTGCCTTCCAGCTCATAGTATCACTGATGCGTATACCCAGGTAGTCAAATTCTTTTACGCGATCAAGTGGGACAGAATCTAGGACCGGGGGATAAACAGATTTTTTTGGCGGGTTAAGGACTAAAAACTTAGTTTTACCTATATTTATGGCCAAACCCCTTTCATTGCAGAAGGTTTGGAAGCTAGAAAGCAACGATTGGATGCCCATCGGTGATTTTGAAATTAGGAGAGTATCGTCCGCGAACAGGAGCGTTGGGATCTTCCTTCCACCCAGGGTGGGTGCATCTGATGGTTTTTGTAAAAGATGCTCCACCACTCCGTTAATATATAGAGAAAACAGAGTGGGGGCAAGCACACACCCCTGGCGGACGCCTCTGTCCACGGGGATACAAGATGTTTTCTCCCCCTGAGCACCCCATCTAATTTGGGCAAAATTCCTATCGTGAAGTTTTACAAGCAATGACAACAAATAGGGGGGGAGGCCTAACCCATCGAGGACGTTCCATAGAAGTGCACGTGGTACCAGGTCGAAGGCAGTCCGCAAGTCAATGAAGACTAAATACAGACTGCCCCCTCCCAGCACCACCACTTTCCAATAGATCATTAGAAAGCGGAACGTCTGCTCGATTGTGCCTGTTCCTGTTCTGAAGCCCGCTTGGAGATCTGACAGAATGTGATTTTCGTCTGCCCACTCGATGATCCTGCCCAATACCACCTTTCCTGCTACCTTTTGAGAGGAGTCTAATAAACTTATTGGGCGATAGTTCGCTGGGTCGTCCCTAGAGCCCTTTTTAAAAATGGGTACGACCTCAGCGCCCCTCCATGAGTCAGGAAAGACTCCACCCAACATCACTTCATTCAAGAGCGAGGCAATTAATCTACTCCAAGGAGATGGGTAATTCTTAATTAGGTCTCCTGGGATTCCGTCAGGACCCGCTGCTTTGTTCGAGACAATACATTGGATTGCTCTTACTACTTCTAAGTTGGTAAATAGGCCATCATGGCACGGGAGGTTAGTTGTAAAACCCATGGGTGGGCAAGCTACCTGGGCTGGGCCTGAGGGAGCAGAGTACAGTTGCGAAAAATGGTCGAACCATGCACCCCCTGTAATATTACAAGTTAGCTGCTGGTCAATGGGCTTTTCTCTAGATCTTAATAGGTCCCAAAACCTCTTGGCATCCTTCCTAGCGCTGGCCTCTACTAAATCTCCCCAAAAGTTAAAATCATAAATCTGTTTAGCTTCAGCTATGATTTTTTTGTAAAATTTTCTAGCAGCCCTGATAGCAACTGCATCTTTGGACTTTAATGTCACAACAAGTTCCTTCTTAGCCTCACGACATTTTGGAGTATACCACTTGTCTGACTGTTTAGGCAATGATTTCAGGGGACCCCTTCGAGTGGTTTGGGGAACAATAAATAAGTCACTCAGCGCCAGTACAGTCTCAGTGAATAATGGTAGGATCTTATTATCAGTTTGGCTTAAAGTGATCATCCGGGGCTCCACTTCTTCCAAAATTGTCCCTGCTTGGGCCATCCTAGTATCGTCGGCTAAAACTTTTGCCCACTTTAGGCGCCTACTACAGTTTGTGGGGACTAATTCATGGGAGGATTTCCACTTATGACCAGTTAGACCTTGCCTCCCAGTCTGCCAAGGAGATGAAATGGATAGCGACAAGGGGTTGTGGTCGCTATCACCCGACACTATAACCTCCATATCTAGGTGGTACTGCCAGAGATTGTAATTAAGCATGATATAATCAATCCTAGACGTGTGGCCATGTCTGTTATAAGTGTGAGCACCCATATGGTCAGATTTGGATCGGCCATTTGTTGGTCGCAAATTATGCTCCATGCACAAGGCATTGATCTCTATTGCATTTTGCGACCATTTGGGAATCGGGTCCAGATTCAAAATAGGAACACCTCTCCTGATGTCCTCCTCAAAAGTGTCCAAGATGTCTTCACTGGCCAAGGGCTCAAAACAGCAGTTGAAATCCCCTGCGAGCATTATATGGGAATCTGCATCGCAGGCAGCCAGGTTGTGGTTTAGGCCTATGGATGGTAGGTGGGATGCACCGCCTTTGGCACCCCTCAGGTAGATGTTAAAGACTTCCATGCTTTTTCCCCCTTTGTGTGTTAACGTTAGCCACTGGAGATCCAAAGATTGGGTGTTTCTTTCTTTTACCCTGAAGCCCAGAGCAATACTAATCCATATGATAAGGCCGCCTGACGGGCGACCTTTGGATCCTTGCTCCTGGACTGCGGGGATAAAAAAGGTGGAAAATCCCACTCGGTGTCTTGGCTCCAAACACCAGGTTTCCTGAAGGAGGCAGATGTGAAAGGGTTCCAGGAAGTCGTTCCATTCAGGGATATCAAAGTTACGACCAAGACCAGCCACATTCCAAGATAGAATTTTTAAAACAAAGTCAGCTGGTAGAGAGACCTTGGTGGAGTCAATAGGCATGGGCACAAGAGAAACAGTCGCACCCACAGGTTTTAAAGACCTCACAAGTGGCTCGATTTGCTGGAAATTGGAGGTCACATAGGGGGCAAGGCAGGTAGGATCCGACTGTTCAAGAGATGTCGGTGCAGGGGGGGTCACGCAGAGGGGATTTGGCCAATCTTCCCTGTTACGATTTGCTATTAAGTCCAATAACGTTGCCACCCCGTCAACCCTTGTGTTGTTGGATCGTCCTACTCGGGTTATTACAGATTCAGGGGCAGGACAATCCATGGAAGGATGCCTTTGCAAAGTTAAGAATATCCTTCGGGGTTGTTTGGGTGCTTGCACAGGGAGTCAATCCACCTCCTCTAAACCACCAAATCTATTATAGGTAGAAAGGCCATTCCAATGTAACAGAGTCTCCCTGTGGCCCCAGGACCTATTCGACCGTTGGTGGTGCTGGACCAATGTCCAGTTGTCCCCCTGATTATAGGTAGGTCGGGGAGGATAGAAAAAGGATAGTAGCTTAGGTTTGACTAAGGAGTCATCATTACTGGGCCAATTACAAATGTGGTGCGCCGTGTGTGGATCTTCAAAGGTCACTACTATGCAGTCCCCCGGACTGGATTTCAGCGTTGGCCCTACCCACGGAGTTCTGCGAACCATCAATACCCTGCTTTTGTTGCCATTGGGGATTGGTCTGTTGACGTTCAACCAATGCATTATTTTATTTGTAAGCGACCAATGATTTTCAAATTGGCCATTACCTAACATTGGAACACCCGTCAAGACAACGACATAGTCGTTTGCCTCTGGGGGAAGGTCAATATAGCCACCTCTAAAGTTATCTTTAACTGAAGAGACCTGGGTTTCACTAGGAACCGGTCTAATTGATGTTTCATGTTTGGGATGTTGCAAGTTACGTGTGGAGCCTCGTGGAGAAGCCTTTGGTTTAACGCGAGCTTGCTCCACCGTGACTGTCCTTGGTTTAGGAACGGGTTTTATTATAGATAGTACTGAAGAGGAAGCTAGATCGGTTTGGGGTGCGATAGGTTGTGGCATTGGGTCATCTGCAAGAATGCCCTGGTTTTCCAGACTTTTCAACCCAAGAGTGGCCAACGCAATAATGCTCTTCTCCATTTCTAACAAGTTATTTTCTATCCTTGATAGTCTTAGGTCCAAGGGTGACAAAAGTTTTTTAAGTGTGTCCCAAACCACCTCTATAAATTCTTTATTGTTATTGGTTAACCCGTCTACTTTAGTGCCCTCGCCTGTTGTGGTATTAAGGAGGGGAACGGATGGATTTTTTCCCTGTCCCTCACTACATGACTTGGTATTAGGGGTGAACTCAGCTCCAGCATTAAATGCTGTGATGTTATTTGTGGACAGATCTTTTGGAACAGCAATTTTCATTTTCATACGGAAATACGCTGAACGAGAATTGCGTTTCCTCTTTGATTGTTTGCCACTGGAGATATTATGAGACAGATTCGGAAGAGATGCAATGGGAGCAGGGATGAGCACACTGAGAGGTGTCGATGGAATATCCTCATCCCTACTTCCTGAGGCAGGTACAGGAATAACCGGGGTCGGTGAATGGTGAACATCTACCTGAGCGACTATGCAATGAGGGCGGGCTGGGCGCTCAGGGGTAACAGAGGTGGCTATGTGGCCTAGGGAGGATTTCTTGGAAAGTGCAATTACTTGGGACACTCTTCTTGCGGCATCTAGTTCTAGCGAGACCCGGGTTTGGAGTTTTGATATTTCTTCGTCTATGGCTATGTTAGTGCGGGTTATAAAGTCATCCATGGGGCCACTAATTAGTGACCCACGTTTAGAAGACTTGCTACGGGTTACCCTTGAATCCATAGCGCTAAGGCACTGTGACGAAGATGGATCTATTTCCCCTCAGTTAATGATGCAGCTACCAAAAATATTGAGCCAAGAGGGGTGGGCCAGTCCAGTCCTCTCGTCCTCGAACGGCCTCAAACAGCCCGCTCTTAGCCCGGTCTTCGCCCCGAGCTGCGTCCCGCGCTGCGGGAGTGTGGTGCTTTGATATAGTGGGCGTGATGGGCGGGGGGGCGGGCCGGCGGGGAGAGCGGACCGGATGGCAAGTCCGTGGTCTCGCAGGGACTCCTGGGAGTTGGAGTCCCTGCACACTCGCAGCCCACACCTAGCCTCACACCCTTACCTCCGCCTAGGATGCCCAGGTGCCGGTTGATGGAAGCTAACGCACTCCTGTGCGAAGCGGCACCCGCGCAGCGGGTGCGGCGAGCTGTAATGCCGGTTCTGCGCTTGGAATGCTTGACGAGATGCTACTTTGCCTCTAACACAGGGAAGGAAGAATGTCCCAACAGGTAAAGCAAGGAGGCGCCTTTTACAGCTACAGGCGGGCGGGGGGGCGGGCCGGCGGGGAGAGCGGACCGGATGGCAAGTCCGTGGTCTCGCAGGGACTCCTGGGAGTTGGAGTCCCTGCACACTCGCAGCCCACACCTAGCCTCACACCCTTACCTCCGCCTAGGATGCCCAGGTGCCGGTTGATGGAAGCTAACGCACTCCTGTGCGAAGCGGCACCCGCGCAGCGGGCGCGGCGAGCTGTAATGCCGGTTCTGCGCTTGGAATCCTTGACGAGATGCTACTTTGCCTCTAACACAGGGAAGGAAGAATGTCCCAACAGGTAAAGCAAGGAGGCGCCTTTTACAGCTACAGGCGGGCGGGCCGGCGGGGAGAGCGGACCGGATGGCAAGTCCGTGGTCTCGCAGGGACTCCTGGGAGTTGGAGTCCCTGCACACTCGCAGCCCACACCTAGCCTCACACCCTTACCTCCGCCTAGGATGCCCAGGTGCCGGTTGATGGAAGCTAACGCACTCCTGTGCGAAGCGGCACCCGCGCAGCGGGTGCGGCGAGCTGTAATGCCGGTTCTGCGCTTGGAATCCTTGACGAGATGCTACTTTGCCTCTAACACAGGGAAGGAAGAATGTCCACATGAAAAACATAGCACCCATAAAACTTCACAGTGAAGACCAGAAGTCGCTACGACCCTCTGGGCCAGAATTCTGATGCCTAACAGTATTATAGCACAAAGATATTAAGCACTATAAGACCAGTTAACATTGGACTATACAGGCGGTGTTGCTCATGTTTACCCTTTAAAGGTAAAGCAATAGCACTGATGCTTGGCTTCAGTAGTTGATATGAACCCATATATTCTGGTCTGCACTCACTCCAACCACCAAAAGCAAGAGACTTCCCACTGATCCTTAGAGAGGACACTGCTCTCAAGGTGTTCGAGGATTGGTGGCAAGTGTCTGGGCACAACAACTGGAATCCCAACAGTCCAGAAGCCACTGGTGCAGCTATAGGAGGGTAGTTGATGGTCAAGGTGACAGCGCACCCTGATTTGTCTTACCCTGATTTGTCTCAGAAGGGGGTAGGAGCCTGGACCTCAGAGCACACTGTCCAGAGTTTCTATTGGCAGGCCACCTAAAGGGAAGGTGCTACTCATGCATGACAAGAAAGGGCAAAGGTGGAGACTATGCAAGTCCTGGGTCTGTGACCAGGGGTTCAAATGGCATATTCTTCAATATGGTATTCCGATCCTGCTACAGACTGTAACAAGAAGGTCCCCAAAGGTTCTGAAAACTGATTGGAGGGGTCAAAGACGAAGCAGTTTCACCTTAATTGACTGTAAGGAGCTTCCCTAGATATTTATGTGCAACAGTTTTCTTTATCTCAAGCAGCAGCTGAGTTTCCTTGGCTTCCGAGTGGTTGTCTTTGCACAGGCGACTCTCACAACTCCTCACGGATAGCTGTTTTGTGCTGGGCTTCTGTAAATTCCTATGCGTCTCATGAGCTGAAGTCCTTCACCTTTCCTCAGACTGGCAAATTCATTTCCACAAGCACATCCGTCACAGAAACACCTTCTCAAACCCAGTCCATATTCCCAAGTGTGGAATGGTGCATGTCGATCTACAGAGGATTCCACACCAGAATGTCTACTTCCCTAATCACCCTGGTGTGTAGCACACCTTAGAAAACAAGTGAAATGTTGAAAGACCCACAACAAGGCCAGTCTTTCGCCATTTTGTGAGGAAGAAGCTGATCAAATCCTCAGTGTTCTACTTTTGAATTTCTGCTTCACCTCAAGTCCTGGATGCATGTTTTCCTGAATTTCTACTTCATGACCACTGTATAGGGAAGGGAGTACTGTCCTCTTCCTATGTCTATAGTACCTGTACCCACTATACCCGGGATGGAATGTTAATCAGCTTCATACAACGGGTCCCTGGCTCAGGAGATTACCAGCATCCAGGTGAGGGTCATCAGGAAGTCTGAGCTAAAGGCTGAAAAGGTGTATTTTCACCCCAGCTTGCTGAGCTCCTACAAGGCCTAGGGAGGGCCACAGTGGAACTAGAATGTCCAGTGAAGAGATACCAGCTCAGTTTACACTAAAACAATGGCTCACCAATCCATTCTAACCCAGTGAACACATTTAATCTCAACACACATCCCAGACATAAGAGGCCAACAGACCCCTAAGATAGACTGCACAGGAGGGATCTGGGGTTAGCAGTACATCTGAATACAGGTTAATGCTGCTGCCACTGTCCTTCTTCTACAGCCTGTGTAGATAGCGCAGTTGCTACTCTGTAAAAGTGGGATGCCCTTTGCGTGTCTCTTCAACCTCAGCACTAAGCTCTGTGATTACTAGAATGTAAACCGAGGGACCCCCTAGTGAACACATGTGATTGTCACACTACTGAGGTAAATTAAAAAGCTAACACAGCCATCTAGTGGCTTGCTAGAAGACCAACAAAAGCAAGGAAGCAGACTTTTTAGAGTCAATTAGAACACTCTTCTTGCAAACTTTAAGGAAAATCCTTCCTTTTTTTCCCCAAAGTGGAATGAGCCTTGGTTCATTGGACTGCTAATTCTATCCCACTTGGACTGTGGGAACAACTGTGGGAACAACGTTTACCTTGTACTCCCCAGAAAACAACAAAGTAAATGACTGTGTCTTCAAATCACAGCGGTCCACTTAGCACACGCCCTATGAAAGTACAGACATGTCTCAGAAGCTCGTCTGTCTCTACATTTATTACTGATTTTGCAAAGGGTCCATCACATAGTGCAGTGTTTCTGACTAGGCCAGTGTCTTTCTTTCTAGCTGTCCAGCTTGTCCCATCCAGCACAATAACATCTGGATCTTACTCTCCTCTGAGGATCCTTCTGTTCAAGAAAGCATAATGCGACAGAAGAGCCTTCACAGTATTGGGGCCAAACTCTAGAATGCTCTTCCCTATCACCTACACGAAACATTGGAGCATGATGTATTTGTAAGTTTTTTTGTGAGCATATATACTGTACTTACCCTGGTGTCTTTTTTTGTCTGCTTTTGTTGGGTCCTTGGTGACAGGTTGGTTGTCTTTAGCTTTTATTTATTTATTTATGTTTTGTGCAATGATGCATATTGTGACAGTGTGTAGGAAGCTGGCTCTGTATATACTATACCAAAATGAGATATAGTGTGCAGAGAGTCCGGTGGAACCCCAAAGGTAGGCAGAGGTAAAAGTAGATAGCACCTAACTCTCTATTTGTGGTAGTGTGGACAAGCAGTAAGGCTTTATCAGAGGGTAGTGTTAAGCATTTGTTGTACACATTCAATCAGCAAATGATGTCACACACTCAAAGACTGAACTCAGACCAGTTTGATTTGTATAAACATATTATTTAGTTGTAATTATTTCCTACAACCAAGCAAGCCTGTCACAGGTAAGTGTAAATAATAATTTTCAAGGCAGGTTGAACAATACAAGCAAGCTGAATAAAAATGACTTTTTTGCAGATTTGTAAATGCTTTCAATACAGTGGAAATTACTATTAGATTACTTTACAGATTACTTTCTGGTTTACTTTTTCTACTCAGTGTGATATACCTAGATATCACACTAGGACATTTCCTAGAGAAAAGGTAAGTAAGCAGTTTTTATTTATTTGTAGTTTTACAAGTTCTCATATAAAACTAACTTCACACTTAGAACAATTTTCAAGAAAAACAGTCAATGCAGTCCTATGGAAGGAAACTGAGTTATTGGTTTACAGGGAAGTAGTTATTTATGGGAGTTGGTATTCTGGGGTTAAGAACCGGGGTTCCCCCAGGGTCAAGGATGCACTCTCAAAGCACCCTCCGCGGCACTAGGGTGGCCGGAAGCAGAGTGTTGAGGCCAAATGTTATCCAATGGGGGATAGGGGGTCTCCGGTTGGTGGCTGCTCACGAGCAGGCCACGAGGTTGTGTGAGCCAAGCTCCTGGTGTTAGCTTCAGGGTCAAGGGGGATCCGAGTTAGCATCCAAAGTACACCTGCAGCGGCGGCTGGGTGCAGGGTCCTGTTTTGGCGTGGGCGCCCTGTTATTTTCAATGGGAGTTCCTGGTTTTGCCTTTTGGCTGCAGGCTTGGTCCAGGAAGACTTCTGGGAGGAACTAACAGCTGGGCAGGTAAATTAGAGGGCTCGGGACGTAGGTGCAACTCGGTTTCTATTCTCCAGGGCCCAGGGCGGCTGGATGCAGGGGTGTCTTGAGATCGGATTTCACTTTACCAGTCCACTCGCGGTTGGGGGGTCTCCGTGCAGAGGCTGCAGGCGACGTCGGGGAATCCTGGAGGGGTCAACCCAGGGTGGACTCTGACTCTGGGGTGCTGGGGGACACGCTAGGACCAGTGGGCCACTCGAACTCTGGGTGTAGGCGACGGGTGCAGTGGTGTTTCCAGGCACTGTGTTTCTTTGTCCTCAACAGGCTCAGAGTCTGTCTTAGGAGTTTCTTTTAAACAGAGCTGCTGTTCACAGGGGATCCGGTCATTGTCGAAGGCAGTCTGTCTTTCCAGGGTTCTGGAGTTTGCTGGCTGCAGGACAAGGTGACTTTTGGTGCAGGATCTCTGGAAACTGCAGATGGGCCGGTAGGGCTGGTGCCAAGTCAGTTCTTCTCTGCAGTCTCATCTGCTGGCCATTTTCTTTCGTCCTTTTTCTTCGGTTGCAGGAATCTGCCTTCTTGGTTCAGCAAATAAATGATGAACGGAATGCTGACAATGCAAACATTCTCCCCCAGTCAAAAGATCTGGGTTAAATACATCGTTCTTTTGACCACTACACCACCCCAGTTTGGACCCAGCCATATGCAAATCAGTCTTGACCCTCCAGACCGAACTGCCAGGCCAGGTCCTCCCTGGACTGGAAACAAGCATCCTGGGGCCGGTTTCAGGGTATGTCACCCTTTTTCAGCCAGGCTAGCTTGAATCCAGTGGCACAGTGAGCAAGGGACCCACGTCTGGGCATACCCATCCCACTTAGGGCGAAAAGTGTTACAGCAAACAAATGCTGTAAAACTTCTTGGCTCAGGGCTGCCTCCTAAATACTGTATTTAGGCGTGTTTTAGGGGTCTCGATGTCAGTAGCCAATGAGCTACTGACCTTAGGGTGGCTACACCCTTAGTGTGCTCACCCCACGTTTGGGAGTGGGCACAATCCCTAATCCTGATTGGAGAGTGCCTGCCATCTGCAGGATGGCTGGCACTGAAGAGTGAGTGGGCTTCACCTCGCCTCCCCCACCTGAGGGATGGGGTTGGCAGAGGTGGGCACACCTTCTGGGCTGTGCTAATGTTTCCCGCCGAAAAGGAGGAGAGACAGGAAGTGGGCCTGCTCCTGATAGCAGGAGAGGCTGGGGGACGCATTACCAAGGCAGCAAGGCCTTTGAAGCTCCCCTGCAACAGAGGACTCTTCCTGGCCTGGAGAAGGTGGGACCACCTTCGCCCAGGAAAAGCTTTGTTTCTGGGCTCATGGAGTGAAGGCTTCCACTCTTGAGGTCCAGAAACATGTCTCTCAGTGGCAGGCTGGTGTGTACCAGTCAGGGAACCCACCAGAGGCTGGTCATTTTTCAGGGGGCATCTCTAAGAAGCCCTCTGAGTGCATTTGTCATTAAACCCCACACTGGCACCAGTGTGGGTTTAATGTGCTGAGAAGTTTGATACCAAACTTCCCAGTTTTCAGTAAAGCAATTATTGTGCTGTGGAGTTCCCAGCAGCATATACTCTTAATGGCACTGCTGCACTTACAGTGTCTAAGAATTGGTCTAGACACTGTAGGGGTACTGGGCTCATGCACCTGTACCATCACCAGTGCACCTAGCTAGAGGGGTGGCTGTGCTATGCCAGGGCAGTGAGTTGTAGGCATGGCACCAAGGTATGTGTGCCATGTCGACTCTTCACTTTGTTCTGCACCAAAACACGCAGCCTGCAATTTGGGGGGGTGGAGGGTGGCACAATAAGTGCTGCAGCCCTTAGAGGCCTTTCCTGGCCGCATTGCCCATGGTACCCATGGTACCTTTTACAAGGGACTGACATGTGGCCAGAGAGGTGCCAATATGGGGTACAAGGTACAGTTTTGGGAAAGAACACAGGCCCTGGGAACCTGATTGACAGGGACCCAGGGCACATCAAGTCAAAGTACATCAGTAGTGTGGCAAAAAGTGGGGAGGGTGTTACTGCAACAGAAACCCAGCTTCCTACACCGTTCACTTTAGAAGAAATAAATAAACAGAAACAACTTGACGGCCATTATAAACCCACAGGTTCATACTGATATTGCAGCAAATAGAACTATGACATTTCTGGAGTTCTGGGAGAGGAAGTTTACTTAGAAAGTCAATCTTATGATGTGTAGAAAGTCTTTCTGTAGAAATGGTGGATATTGATGGTAAGATGACAGGTGCTTTTGACTAAACTTGGATTGTTGTTGGTTATGTGTGTTTTTCAGATTCATCGAAAGTATGGTGACATGTGCACCATCTTTTTGGGTCGCACCCCGATTGTGGTACTCAACGGATACCAGGTGGTCAAGGAGGCCTTTGTGCAATCCGCTGTGGAGTTCGCAGGTCGACCAGTTATGCCCATTCTGGACTGGATTCTACATGGTCGCGGTGAGTTCTAAACCTCTATTAGCTCTTATATTAAAGAGGATGATGAACTAACACATGTTTCTGCTGTATTCTCTTCAGCTCTGTATTATTTATTCTGAAAACCCATTTACTCCAGTGTCACTAGTTTAGCATCCATTACTACCTATGTGATACTAAGAACCATTTCCTTCCCCTGTGCATTACATGGACTTCACAAATCATGCAGAGATTGACACCATGTGCTTTGTCGATCTTAACCTAACCAAGGACTACATAATGGAATCAAGAGCATATGTATACCAGTATTGCACAATCCATATTTATTTCATCCATTTAATACTGTTTATGTTGCTGTCTCAAAGCGATACCAAAGGGGATGATGGACGGAGCGCTTGAGCAAATCAAACACTCACCCCAGTCAACTGATCTGGGTTTAATCCATCATCATTCTTTATCTCACTGCATCAACCCAGTTCAGACATGGCCATATGCAAATCAGTCTGACCTGTACCTCATGGGAACAGCCCAGACCGAACTGCCAAGCCATGTCTTCCCTGGACAGGAAACAAGCATCCTGGGACCGGTTTCAGGTTCATAACCCTCATCAGCCAGGCTATCTTGAATCCAGTGGCAAAGTGAGCAAGGGACCCACGTCTGGGCATACCCTGCTAACTAAGGGTGAACAAAGCGATACCAATGGGGATGATGGACGGAGTGCTTGAGCAAATCAAACACTCACCCCAGTCTACTGATCTGGGTTTAATCCATCATCATTCTTTAGCTCACTCCACCACCCCAGTTCAGACATGGCCATATGCAAATCAGTCTGACCCTGTCGCTCATGGGAACAGCCCAGCCCGAACTGCCAAGCCATGTCTTCCCTGGACCGGAAACAAGCCTCCTGGGACTGGTTTCGGGTTCATAACATATGTTGTTGTCTCATCAGAAGGCACTTTAAGATTTTAGGCATTATACCTTAAAAAGAGATGAAAATGGTGGGCTTCTTCTTTGGTCCTCTCTAGGTGCAATGAGCGAATGAGCGCCCATGGCACCACCCGTCTTTAGGATATTGATGCACCCCCGAGTTTGCGCTGAGGCTGAGGTGGTATTGTTTACTTGACATTTCGGGTTTACACAGCTTCCAGTGGACAACTGTTTGAGTGACAACTCACTCCAACCACTGGTTTAATATTTCACCATTTGGTTGATGAATGGTTGCGACGCACTCTTACCAACCTACCCTTATTTTTATTTATTTCACATTGGTCCTGATGAAAGTCGCCACACCACTTCGGAGGTTACTCAGCAGAAACATGTTGACCATCACTTATCTATGATAGGAAAGGATTCAACCCATCATAGCTCCAGTTTTAAGTCCTAACCCAGGGACACCCCAAATTTTTTTTTGCGTACCCTAGTTAGTTTTGTCTCACATACACCTATCTTCCTTTTCCTTCCTCACCACACTGCTCATATATTGGTTTTAGGAGACCTCTTTCTGCAACAGTGAAAACATCCCTGAGATCCTCCCTCTCAGAGAGGGGATTGAAGCCCGCATTGCGACCAGGTTCGCAATGCGAGGACGGTTCCCTATGATGAAGCATGCCACCTATAGATGGGTGAGGGAAACCGTCCTGTAAAAATGACACTCCAGCACTCATATGTGTTCATTTTTTCATGTAGACCCAGGGGTCGTGTGTTGTGTGCTTCCTCTGAAGTCAGAGGGCCACTTGGAGTTGTATGAATATATAAACAGAAGTTTCTATGGCAAAGAAGGTTTACTGTTTCAATCATGTTTCAGTTACATTTAAAAATCAAAGGTTTTTTTTGTTTGTTTCTATCAAAATCCTCCACAAGTCGATCAGTTTTGAATATTAACATGGTCAAAGTTCTCAACACTTTTGCTGAATAAAGCATTCAAGTGTAGGAAAGGTATCGGTTAAGTTTTGTAAAGTGTTGAGAAGTTCACAGTAATCTATCTATGCATAAAGATTTTAATAACCTTTAAGGAATGTGAACTAGAAATAACCTTTCCATTGTTGAAATCTGTAGTTTAGACAGCATATTTAGTGGCAAATGCAACAAATCTGCAATAACTCAGAAAATATCACAGCTGTGGTATTTCACTTTTCCAGTAAGACACTTATGGTCAAAATGATAGTCACATTCAGGAACGTGACAAAGGCCCCTCTAGCCCCCAGGCTTACCCATACTGGAGGACCCCCCCTCAGCCCCTATTGATGTGTGATGGGGCCCTTCAGCACATCTTGCAGCGGGGACCCTTCATGGTTTGTTACACCACTGGTCCCATTCACTAAGGGAAAAACCAAAAACCTAAAGCAAGTTTCTACGGACCTGCTAGATGTAGGGGCCAAAGTTTTTGTTAAATGTGCTAAAGAAATTAGTGTAGTATGAACATGCTAATTTGGTCTCGGATTGTATAATATGCCATTTCCCAATGTCCTTCAAGCATTACTAAAGCAATATTTAGCACTTTTTAATATGTCTTAGGTATACAGAAAAAATACTTGATCTATATATATATATATATAGTATACCATGGAAGTATTGCACCACTCTGCAGTCATATCATAGCCTGTAAGAAAAATATTTGGTAATGTTCTACTAGGCCACTCAATGTACAAAGAAAATGGATGATTGATTTGTAGAACTCTCAGCATACAAAAATGTACAGTTAAATCTACTGTTCTGTGGCTTAAACATCACTAGTATGAGATGTTAATGGATGAAAATTAACGTAAGCTTCCTTGTCCTTAATTGTGCTGTCAAAGTCCATCACATAACTGATCATCTAAAATTCCAGGGTAGTTCTCTGAGGTTTTGGTCTGTGATTTTGTGACTTCGGCTGTCAATCACTACTGGTCTTGTGTTCAGCATTCAACGTAAAAAGAACCATTGATTAGCAGTATTATTAATATACTATCTTGGTTGTTTTGTTGCCTATCTGGTATCCTAGTAATCCTGGGTTAATCCAAGCCGAATACATTTTTCTCTCAACGTTATGGAAAGTTCAATTTTAAGTCCACCTAGAAATGAATCCAGATACCTAACTTTGAAATCTGGTTTGCTTCAGAAAATATAATTTGGATTTCTTTCAACTAGGACCACATTTTGGGGTCGATTAGGATCACGGACGGACTTGAGTCCGTCCGCGACCCCAGAGGAGGAGGGAACGTCCGCATGGGCTGCGGCGTTCCCTCCGTGCAGATTAGGATGTGACCGCCAGTGTGGCGGTCACATCCTCTATCTTTAACATTGCGGCGGGTGCAGCTTCAAGCTGAACCAGCCGCAATGTTAAAAATGCATGCATCGCATTTGCGTGCACAAAGCGGAAGGCACTGCGCGGTGCCTGCTGCTTTGTGCACGCAAATGCACGGGGGTACCATAGGTACCCCCCATGTGCACCCCCACTTCATCAAGGGGTCCGCAACGGGCCCCGAAGTGAATGTCCGTATGCTTTTCCACGGCGGAAAAGCCGCCGTGGAAAAGCATATGATTTCCGCCATCCTAATATGGCTTGCGGTGTCTGATAGACACCGCCAGCCATGTTAGAGCTTTTCCGCCGTGGTCGGAAGGCGACCGCGGCGGAAAAGCTGCAGACGGATTTCAAGACCCACCGCCATCCTAATATGGTGGTGGGTCTTTCGAGGCTCCGCAGCGGTTTTCCCGCATCCTGCCACCGCCGGCCCGGTGGATGCGGGAAAACCGCTATCATAATCGGCCGCTATGTTTGGATGATTATTCTTATACCAGATGTACAATTGTCATTTATCCTGACATCCTTATAACAAAAAAGCCCATGCTGGAGAAGACATTAAACTAGTGATAATGTTGGCTTTAAGGACAATCAAGTGCAAACTTCCAGGCCAGTACTCGGATCAGAAACGTAACTTTGTATTTTCACCTTGTATCAAAATACAAATAGGGCTACTGTATATCTTAAACTACTCTGAAAACCATTTTATTGTGGCTATGTTATACGTATCATTGCAGAGCACTCATTTGTAGATTTTCCTCCCATATGCTTTAAACAATGTTTTAAAATTATTTATGACAAAACACACATAGCTTTTCTCTTGTATGTTGTCATCTGGGCGAGAGGGAAAAGAGCTTAATTACTACCACATACCACTAGATCATCCCAATGGAATTGTTCACTGGTTTGTTTCTCGTAGGATTTCAGACTTCTAATCTTTGTAAATTTTCACCTCAACCAAAATAGCTCCTAATAGTTTCTTCATATAAGAATGTCCCACTGATCTTATTTAATCTACAATGATTTTATGCAAAATGTAAGTGATTTTGACACACCTGTTTTGTGCTTGCAGTACCTCCTAGTATAACTTCCTCATCCCAGTCCGTACAAACGGGTATCCCTTCTTACTGTAGAGAGGATTTCCCAAGCCTAGCCCTTTTAAAATTGTGGAAAAAAGCAAATCTCCCTAATATGTAGTCAAAGCAATGGTAATTTCAAGGATGAATTTACCACTCTCTTGGTCCTCCGATAAACCATGCTGGGTGCTGAGAGGGGTTGGATATAAAGGTTCCCAACAGTCATCCAATGAGGAACAGGAACTGGACAAGTGAATTACAAAGTTGATATCGAGATCATGTAGATTACTCTCAAGACAATATTATAAAGGTAAAGAATTATCACCGCAAGCCCAAATCTCCTGAAGAAATGTAGGCGAGCCAAACTCCTACATACCAAAAGTTCAGCTAAAGCTATGCAGAATAACAACATAAGAATTTGATTCTCTAATAGGCTCTCCCCTAGTCATTAGTAAACCAAAATTGGAAATGCACACTCACATCTATAAGGGTAAATCATGACCGCTCAATCTAAGTAGTAAATTTAGTTAATCAAAATTTAGAAAATAAGTGCATCACTAGACTGCATAGGGTAATTAAACAAAGAGAGGTAAAAAATAAGTACCACAAGCTCGAGTTCAGGAAAGGGACAATTGTTCCAGTTCAAGTAGTCCCCGAAGTAAGGGACCACAAGCGCATTTAACATATGCGTCAGTTCGAGAAAGAAGGCAGATAAGTCCACATCAGGCAAGTTAATTTGCCAGGTAAGTTCTGCAAATCTCCTTTAGTGGTTTGTGGTAAATAAATAAATAATACCTCTATTTTTGACTAGATATAACAATAACAGATAGCTCAATAAATAAGAGTCAAGATTCGAGGTAGTAGGAGTTTGCAGGTTTAATACAGCATAAAGGACAGGAACAGGACAACCTGCATGGGCAAGATCTGGGATGGCTAGCCAACAGGGGGGCCCCGACAGCTGTCGGGCAGGATCTGGAATGAGCGCGCTAGCTTTTAATAACAGTACACAAGTATATATAGTTAAACAAAATACATTACAGTACATACAGTAGGCGTAACAGTGGGTGGGGCCTGTAACAGTCGCGAGAGATAAGGCAGGAAGGAGGTGTAACAAGAGGCGTGAACAGGGCGTATACATAGACATGTGATGTAAACGTAACGGAATATGTCACAAATGGGGCGGAAACATGGAGGGGGCTACCTAAGGAGCCGGGACCTCTAACCTAGTGGTGCGCGCAAGCTGGCAATGACGTGTTACTAGGAGAAGCTGGGGGCTATGACTTCTGCGCTAGAAGAAGAGACGAAAGTCTGGAGAGTCAGAGCGACATGTACCTAAACACTATCTAGTATCTGATGTTTAGAGAACATGTTGATAGAATCCAAAAGTTATCAGGGTAAAGGCTAACAGACACTAAGACTGGTGCATGCATTATTCTACATGTAGTGTGTGTTGAGGAATATTAAATGACCATAAATACAGTATTTCTCTTACATGGAGACGTAAAGGCTAGACGATGACTGAAACTATTGATGCGATTCAGTAGCTTAGGAATGCAGAGAGGAGAGCTGGACTGATAACTGGAATCATAACATACTCTTGGCAGACTGGCAGGCAGAGCCAGGCCGAGCCGGGCACTGTGAGGCAGGAAGTAAGTGAAGGGTCAGGGATACAGGTGGGGGCTGTATCGCTCCTCAGCGAGGGTTCAGGAGACAGGAGCTGAATCTGAGTCCGGGCCCTTTTGAGGCCTAGAAACAGGGACTTTACAATGAAATAACGTGCACACTGAGAAACGTGGCAACGTAGCTTTACATAGGCCTAATACTCGTAGCTTTCACGAGAACTGGAAACTGGCATACTAGAGATGGACACAACTGTAATTGCGTCTTTAATCGATCATGGGGAATACATATGCATATTAATCATGCACATACAACATAAGATGGGGGACACGTAGGGACACAGAACATGGCAAAATTTACTTTTCCACATTCCCTCCTTGTCACTACGTTTCCCTCAGGAAACATCAATATTCATGATACCATCTATCATTTCATACAGTATCATTTGCTCGTCTCGAATTTTCTTGGAACGGGATCTAGGACGGGACTTGGGACTAGGAATACAAGAGGTAGCACAAATGCCGCAAATCGCAGGGCCACATTGTATACAGAGGCAGCAACTGAATATGATCGCTACTGCAATACCTAGAAAGGACAATACTTTCCATCCCCAGGCAGAAATGATATCCCAGAGCCAACCGGACCATGTCCAGGTGCCTGGATTCTGGTGTAACTGATGGGCAATTTTATGAAGTCTGGTTATAGCTGAATAAACAGACGGCGCGTTATTTGGAATGAAAATGCAGCAACTAGATCCGATGACTCTACATGCTCCTCCTCTATCGGCCAGTATGACGTCAAGAACGAGACGATTTTGGAGCACGACAAATCTCATAGCAGATTGCTCTTCGGTTAAGTTACCTAGGGCAGAAGCAGTCTCATTCACTACTGCCTCAAGGGTTCTGGTTAATCTACGGATTAACTTACTATTCTGGATAGGTCCTATAAAGAAAAAGAATCCTCTATTGAAATCTGTATACTGTTCTAGAGCAGTTTCAGTTTGATCGACAATCGGGGATTCGATCTCCCTTCTATTTCTAATGTGTACTAGATGTGTGTTTCTGTGATAATCAGATGGGGCTAGGAAAACTGGTGGCAGTAGGAAGGCAATGTAACAGGTTCCCTCCCAATTGAGGGGCAGACGAACATATGCGGTCTGACCACAAACAAAATAAGAATGACGTGAAGCTTTAAAAATAGATTTCCCACTGTCACTATACTTGACAATAGTAGTACAATCACTATGTCCTACATGTACGGAACCGTTATTTCGGACACATAATTCGCCTTTGACTGGTAATACTGAAATAGCAGGTAAGTCTGGAGTAGGATCAGACTGAACATTCAGGACCATAAAATTCGAAGAATAGTTACCCAAATTATAAACTTCATTTTCTAGATCTAACCCTGTTCTGTGGGGGAGACCTTGCTTGTCTGGAAAACATGTACTGTTCAGAAGGGACATATCAGTTGAGGATGACGTTAACATGGACCAGGCTCCACATGAGCCATTATGTGAGAACGGATAAGGAAAGAGTGGCAGAACTCCCTTCGGTGTCTGGAAAGGGGGGAGTCGACCATACACCCAACAATTAGTGGCATTGCTGGTCTGGTGTGAATAATGTAACATACGGATAAATGTATTGTTGCGCATAGCAAGACGATAAGATAGTTCGTGAGGAGGCAGATCACTAAACGTGTGCTCTACTGTAGCATTAGAAGACTTATTTATATGAGAAATTGGAAAACATAAATGCAATGCATAACTCGTGCAGGTAACCATCAGGCTGAGAAACAGTATAAAACTTAGAAAAACGATACATCGGATTGAGTTTTGACTAACTCTCTCACTATGGGGGTCTATTTCATACATGTCAGATACCTGTCTAACCGTTTCACCTAGGGGAGGACTTAGACAATTAAACTGGCTGTCTTATTTTACTAGACCGGAGCTTACTCTTATACTCCTGCTGCGGAGTTTTCTCTAACAGGGAGGGCTTGATATCAATGTCATTTGCGGGACAGTCCTTAAGAATAGTTTCTTGGCAGTCTTTAAAATCTTGACAATCCTTGGAAAAGTTCTTGGAAACAGTTTTTAGTCCGCCAAATTTCTTGACGTGTGACAGGTGCACCCACCCCTTCCTGCCTTCCAACTTGACGGCAGTACGGGTGGCCAAAAGGACTAACTTCGGCTCCTTCCAGCGAGGCTCCAGCGGACTTGAACGATCAAAATTCCGGACGAGAACCAAGCTTCCTGGAACAATTTCATGCGGTTTCACCTCGGTATTGTCTGGAAATGCGGCGGCAACCTGTGAACGACAAGAGTGTAGGGCAGACATCAAGGAAGCTAGGTAATCTGTCAGCATATTACTGGAAACATCTGTAATACTTCGGGGTCTAGGTGTACCCCACACGTTCGGGGGACGGCCGAATACGACCTCATAAGGGGACAGACCTGATCTGGAATGTGCGACCATGCGCATATAGAACAGAGCGACTGGCAGGGCAACTAACCAGTCTACACCTTTTTCTTTACAGACTTTGGCAATACGGATTTTCAAGGTTTTATTATGTCTCTCTACGAGACCGGCTGCTTCTGGATGGCGTACACAATGGAACTTCCACTGGTACCCTAACAACAGGGAAACGTGCTTCATTAATTCAGATGAGAATGGCTGGCCGTTATCAGAATACACGACCCTTGGGAGTCCATAACGGGGGAAATATTCACGAACCAGCTGCTTGGCAGTGGTCGCGGCTGTGTAATCTGGGACTGGATATGCTTCTGTCCATCTGGACAAAGCGCATACAACTACAAGGACATACTTGAAACCTCGACATCGCTCCATCTGAATATAATCCATCTGGAGGACTTCAAAAGGGTGGTCAGGAGGTTGGAATCCACCTTGTTCCACCGGGACACTTTTACCTGGATTGAATTGACAACATATCATACAAGTACGGACTTTCTGCTTGGCTGCAGCTCGTAAATGCTTGTTAAACCAGATGTTCTGGATACTGTCTAACATGGCTTTTTCTCCTAAGTGTGCAGGACTATGTGCGGTATTGATAATGACTTGAACCATTGAGTCGGGGAGAAACCATGTGGCTTTTCCCTTCGTCACCCATCCCTGATCTGTCTGGACCCCTCCTTGTTCGGACCATTTCTTGATTTCTTCGGGAGTAGCATGTAACTGGATATCTATGACATCTTGAGTAGGGTCCTTAACTGTCATACAAGTAGTCTGTTCTAGAGTGGATGTCGGTGTCTTGTTAACTGGTATGTCTGGTGTCTGTGCTGTAAGCTTGGCTGTTCGATCTGCTAGATCATTACCTTGAGAAATAATGTCTGTAACTTTCGTATGTGCTTTGCATTTCATAATAGCGATGGATGTCGGTAAATGTATTGCATCTAACAGAGCTTGAATGAGGAGACCATGCTGAATCTTGGTTCCATGAGAAGTCATGAAACCTCTCTCTTGCCAGAGCACTCCAAAGTCGTGTACAACTCCGAATGCGTAGCGTGAATCTGTGTAAATATTAACTGTCAGGTTCTTGGCGTGTATGCAGGCTTGGGTCAGAGCGACTAGCTCTGCTGCTTGAGCAGACAGGGTGTCAATACGGTGTGTTTCAATAACTTCAGTGTCAGTAGTGACTGCATACGCTGCTACTAATTCTCCTGTACTTGTTCTCATACATGAACCATCCACATAAAGTGTCAGGTCAGGATCTGGTAATGGAATATCTGTCAGATCTTGTCTTGGCTTAGTCATAGTGTTAACAACTTCCACACAGTCA
Source organism: Lissotriton helveticus (assembly GCF_964261635.1). Taxonomy (NCBI): domain Eukaryota; kingdom Metazoa; phylum Chordata; class Amphibia; order Caudata; family Salamandridae; genus Lissotriton; species Lissotriton helveticus. The sequence continues at coordinate 777,503,129 of NC_136073.1, read as the reverse complement.
TGTGTGGCAGGATTCGAAGTAACTGACGGTAACAGTGTAGCAGGATTTAGAACGTTGCAGCGTCTGATTTCTATGTGTGGCTGGAACAGTGTCAGTTCATAACCTGTTAAACGTGCAATTGTCAAGTGCTGAGTCTGTGTTCGGTTTAAAAGAACTTCCACGGAGTGTGGAACTTGTACTGTCAGGGAGTGTCCTAATACTATGGAATCACTTTGTCTGATAGCTAGTGCTGTGGCTGCAACTGACTTGAGGCACGCAGGCAGAGCCTGGGCTACTGGATCTAATGTGCTCGAAAAATAAGCACAGGGCTTGTATTGTCCTGCTTGATCTTGTGTGAGAACAGATAATGCAGTACCATCACGTTCTGTGACAAAAAGCGTGAAAGACTTACTGTAGTTCGGTGTAGCTAGAACAGGAGCTTGGCATAAAGCTTTCTTTAATTCATTAAAACTAAGTGTATGTTCAGATGTCCAAGGGAGAACAGTCGATACGGCTGCCTCCTGTGTCGTTAACTGTATCAGTGGTTTGGCTAGAAATGCATACTGAGGAATCCATTGTCTGCAATAGGAAGTAAGGCCGATAAAAGCACGTACCTCCTTCTGGGTCTTGGGCTGAGGAAGACTCGCTATTAACTGGATACGGTCAGGTGTCAACTGCCTACCCCACTTGGACAGTAAGTGGCCTAAGTAGATCACTTGCTGGACACAGAATTGAAGCTTTGAAGGGGACACCTTCTGCCCCATCTCGGTAAGGAAATACAAGACTGTAAGTGATGCTCGCTCGCAAGCACGTTCAGAACGGGCTGTGATCAGTAGATCATCGACATACTGGAGCAGGGCAGTGTCAGTTGGCATGTGAATGTTGTCTAGTTGTCTCTTAAGTGCTTGACTGTAAATACTAGGACTTTCTGTGAAACCTTGAGGAGCTCGTGTGAATTTATAGCTCCTTCCATTTAAACAGAATCCGAAAAGGTACTGACTATCTGGATGAATGGGGACACTGAAAAATGCATTCTTGAGGTCTATTACTGTAAAAAAATATTGCCTCAGAATCAATGGCTGTCAATAGGGATGAGATATCTGGAACAACTGGATACTGGGGAATGATACATTTATTGAGTTCTCGAAGATCAATCACTAATCGATATACTGGGGGTGCATTTGGATCAGTACGTTTCATGACTGGAATGATAGGAGAATTACATACATTGGAGTCAGTTTCTACAACTACTCCTTGAGCAATGAGCTCGTCAATAATTTTGGATAAGGCTGCTACAGCCTCAGGTGGCAATCTGTACTGTCTGATTCGTGGCAAGACTATACCTTGCTTGAGAGTCACACGATGGGGTGTGATTTGCATAAAACCAACATCAGTTGGACCTTGTGCCCATAGATGTTGCGGGACATTTGACAATCTCGGATCAAAATCTCGTAAAACATAGTGACCCTTGAAGTCACGTAAAAACAAACGTATTCCCTCTGGGGAACAACAAATAACTGCACCCAATTCTTTCAGTGTTTTAATACCTAACAAATTTTCTGGACAGGACTTCGTAAGCAATAGATCAGTAGTTCGGGACAATGGACCTACTTCTAGAGTAACTGGTTTGGAAATCTCGTTTACAATAGGCTTTCCTGAAAATCCAAGGGAAACATTTCTAGAGCCTGAGAGCGGAGCCCCTGGAACCTCGTCGTGACTAATAGTCGTCCTACTTGCCCCTGTATCAATCAAAAACTTTCTGTCTTTCCCTAATACTTGACTGTGAACATAGGGACCTTCTTGATCTACAGGAATCTCGATGAGAGGCAAGCCTACCTCCCTCTCTAGGCTGTTTCATGAATACGCTTGATACTCTGGATACTCTGTCTGTGCATACTGGTACATCTGCTGTGTAACATGCTGTGTTGCAGCGATGGGCTGCGGTGCTGGAACTGTCTGTTGTGCATTCTGTGGCTGAGAAGTCTGTGAAACTTGTTCTTGTCTAGGCGGACGTGGTCTTTCTTTAGTTTTACCAGTGGCTATATTGTGTTTCAGAACTGCACACTCGTTTATAAAATGACCTGGCTGTTTACAGTAATTGCATGTCCCTTTAACGGGAGCTGCAGGATGACTGGCTTGATTCGGACCCCTCTTCTGACTGTCTTGAGGAACAGATTGTGCAACTAGTACTTTCATTTTCGTGTCTTTCATACGTCTTCTCTCGTGTTCTTGCTCTTCTCTGATTCTATTCTGGTGATACTGGAGCATCTGTAACATCTGGGACGGGGTACTAGCTTGCCAAGTACTTTCGACTTTCAAAACTCGATTTTTAACTTGTGGACTTGAATTCTCGACTAATTTAGTAACAAAAAGATGAGGGTATGACTCGCTACTCGTCTTCAAACCACTGTTGATGCTAAAACATTTCTCAAATCTGGAATAAAAATCACTAGTGTCTTCGTCTTGTTTCTGTTTACAGGCTGAGATTGCATCCCAGTCTTCCTTTTTAGTGGCTAATAATCTAGGCAAAACTTGTATCAATAATTCTGGTAATTCTTTACATTTATCTCCAAGACCGGTACCTGGTACTCGTATCTTATCTTCAGCTTCTAGAGCTGTCCAATCGATCTTTTTCTCTCCCACCTCCCAATCCTTTTCCTTGAGTTTTTCATATATGCCCGCAGGTAACAGGACTTTTAACATTTTAATAATATCTGGATACGTGTATTCTCCCATACGGAGCATGTCTTTTAATTCTCGGTGGAACCCTGCTGGATCTTTGTCGTGACAGGGAATTAATTTCTTCATCTCTAAGAGTTCCATCTTGGTAACTGGGGTGTAAACAAATACTCGCTGCATTTCACCATCTGCTGTCCTAACTGGGTGTACTTCTCGTAACGGATGCTGTCTATCTATGTAAAACGGTTTACTTTCTGGAGGTGAGACATGAACAAAATGCGGGTTCAAAAGCGTTCTGTATTTGTGGCGCTGTTCTAGAATGACACTAATTAAATCGGTACCTAAACCTTTCCATCTATACTGGAGTAACTCGTTCAGGACATCATGTAATGGACCTGGATCAGAATGTTGACCCTCATACTGTGTAATGAGGTGTTGGATCATATACATACCCACCAGTCGCTGCTCGGCTGGGGGCAGTTTCAGAAACATTTGTGCCACTATTTCGTCTGGAAAAGTGGTAGAATCAGTAATCCATCGGACTGCTGATCGGGCTAGTTCTTGTTCATGCATAGTACTTAATTCACTATAACCGATTCGTGATTTCAGAATGTGATCGGTAGCTTGAAATACTTGTTCTAGAGAACCTTGTTCTGGTGCTGGAAGATGAAAGACTTTCTTGTGTCGGTCTGGAAGTCTAGATTTACCTACATACGCTATTCTGGCGGTATTCTCGTCGTCTACCTCTTCAGTAGAAGAGTCATTTTCTTTCTCGCTTACTTGTGCTTCTTTGCGTTGTTCGTGTAACCTTATTATTTCTTTACGTATTTTCTTGTACATACTCTCTATACTATTGAGTGTCTTGTGCTTACCCTCGGCTATATTATCACTCCACTTTGTCAGAATTTTCATTTCGGTCGGATCTTTAGTCGGGGAATCTTGTTCCCGTATTAAACAATTGATCAGAAACTTTAATAACATGAACTGGATCTCAGATTTCCTGAGAGACATGACTTCACCAATACTTTCTGGATCTTGTCCTGTACGAATGAAACGATACATTCTGTCTAGATCTTCTTTCATATTCGGTAGGGTGACCAAATACTCGGACACCTGTCTTATACGTACGGAATATATAACCATACTATCCTCGCCTGGGACTGGATCATAACAGCATTCAGTAAGAAGTCGCCTGATTTCTGCAATGGACTTATATTTAGGCGTACGCTGTAACGCACGTTCATGTAACTCGACTGCTCCTAAACGTCTACTTGGCGGCGGGGTACCAGGAGGACCTCCTCCCGCGGCCCCTAAACTGGAATCGTCGACTGATACTCTTCGAGCTGGCAGAGTGACTGAAGTAGCGGGAATTTGTACTACGGGCTGGACCGGGGGTACCGTAACAGGTACTGCAACAGGTGCCCCGGTGACTGGAGGAGCAGGATTTACATTATTTACAGGAGCTGGCGGAACAGGATATGCATATTCTGGGACTGTGTCGTCCAAATAGGACGAGAGAAAAGTATCAGCTGCGGTCGGTTTGTGACGTAGCTTGGTCGGAACTAAGGGTGGCGGAAAATTACATGGTGCTTCCGGGGTTGCTTTTGGCAAGCCCTCGGCAAGAAGAGGATACATACCCTTAATGAGGGCATTCCTCTGTCTGTCTGACTGTTCGGTTTTAACTCGTTCACCTATTTCGATTAATTCCCTTTCTTGGGCTCTTTCTAAGGATTCTCTACTTAATTCTGACTTTCTGATTTCTTTTTCGGTTCTTTTATGAGATTCTTTGCGCCATAACTCGATGGCATCTTTCTGTGACTGTCTGGCTTTCTTTTTCCATAATACTTCTTCTACTCGCATGATGCACTCGGCATCCCATGTACCCGATACGGGCCATCTGTACTTTTCTTCTAACTGTTTGGTGTACTCCACCCATAAATCTAGATATAATATGGCACTTATGCCATGCTTCTGATACATAAAATGACCTGGACTGTCCCTAGGCGGGACAGGAACTGCTTCTTCTAACAGACCTTTTCTAGTTTTTAACTGACGTAGTTTTGAGAGCAGCGGCATGACTGAACTGTAGTCTAGACACAATACAATACACAATGAACACGATAATTACACCACTTTCATACCACGACATTGAAATACATGAATGACATTTAAATTAACAGTTTTGACAAAATACTACCTGGAATACTGAAAACAGAATACATGAATTTCTCGAGAACAGAACGGACTAGAACAGAAACTAGATGCACTGCTAAAACAGTACGAAACTTACCGGTCTCATAAAGAGACACGTCAGGACCCGCATCCACCTAAGTGGACACTTCGTGTTGGATCTGTGTACCCCAAACCCACGGACCAGAGACAATTAGATTGACCCTGTCTAGATACTACCCCAGCAACGGTACTCACCGGGCAGCAAGAACGGAAGGCCTCGGACTGGACTGGACTGCTTCGACGCCGGACGGACGAACTTCGGACTTCTGTTACGGGTGGGCCTCCAGATACCTCGGACCTTGGACTCTCGGCTTGGGCTCTGGTCGGGACTCGCCGCGTTCCTCCACCGCCTCGTCTGGATGCTGGACCGCAACCTCCGTCTCCTCCGTGGGCCTGAGGGATACTTGAAGCAGAAATATCTGCACGTGCACGGTATGGTTCCGTCACGGCTGCAGAGGATCAGGGGGCTTGCGTGGCTTCTCCGGCGCGTGGGGAAAGGGCAAGTACCTATTCGGGCGCCATTATGTGGTAAATAAATAAATAATACCTTTATTTTTGACTAGATATAACAATAACAGATAGCTCAATAAATAAGAGTCAAGATTCGAGGTAGTAGGAGTTTGCAGGTTTAATACAGCATAAAGGACAGGAACAGGACAACCTGCATGGGCAAGATCTGGGATGGCTAGCCAACAGGGGGGCCCCGACAGCTGTCGGGCAGGATCTGGAATGAGCGCGCTAGCTTTTAATAACAGTACACAAGTATATATAGTTAAACAAAATACATTACAGTACATACAGTAGGCGTAACAGTGGGTGGGGCCTGTAACAGTCGCGAGAGATAAGGCAGAAAGGAGGTGTAACAAGAGGCGTGAACAGGGCGTATACATAGACATGTGATGTAAACGTAACAGAATATGTCACAAATGGGGCGGAAACATGGAGGGGGCTACCTAAGGAGCCGGGACCTCTAACCTAGTGGTGCGCGCAAGCTGGCAATGACGTGTTACTAGGAGAAGCTGGGGGCTATGACTTCTGCGCTAGAAGAAGAGACGAAAGTCTGGAGAGTCAGAGCGACATGTACCTAAACACTATCTAGTATCTGATGTTTAGAGAACATGTTGATAGAATCCAAAAGTTATCAGGGTAAAGGCTAACAGACACTAAGACTGGTGCATGCATTATTCTACATGTAGTGTGTGTTGAGGAATATTAAATGACCATAAATACAGTATTTCTCTTACATGGAGACGTAAAGGCTAGACGATGACTGAAACTATTGATGCGATTCAGTAGCTTAGGAATGCAGAGAGGAGAGCTGGACTGATAACTGGAATCATAACATACTCTTGGCAGACTGGCAGGCAGAGCCAGGCCGAGCCGGGCACTGTGAGGCAGGAAGTAAGTGAAGGGTCAGGGATACAGGTGGGGGCTGTATCGCTCCTCAGCGAGGGTTCAGGAGACAGGAGCTGAATCTGAGTCCGGGCCCTTTTGAGGCCTAGAAACAGGGACTTTACAATGAAATAACGTGCACACTGAGAAACGTGGCAACGTAGCTTTACATAGGCCTAATACTCGTAGCTTTCACGAGAACTGGAAACTGGCATACTAGAGATGGACACAACTGTAATTGCGTCTTTAATCGATCATGGGGAATACATATGCATATTAATCATGCACATACAACATAAGATGGGGGACACGTAGGGACACAGAACATGGCAAAATTTACTTTTCCACAGGTTTGTAATCAGCACACAAAGCAGAACAGCAAATCATCCATCACCATCACCATGTTAATAAAAATGAGAGAGCTATACGTTGGGTCATACAATATTATATTTTTAGCGTTTCCAGGGGTGACACCTCCAGGAGTCACCTCATCTGGTCAGACCACTCGGTCCATTGGTTTGTTCGTATGGAGTGTGTGTCAGGAGGCATAAAGAAAACACAAAATGCTGAGAAATAGGTGGGACAATTACACAGTCCTTAAGCCATCCATTATGAGAAATGTTAGAACAATGCTCCTTTAGCTAGAATATGGAGAAAGTTCAAGAGGGCAGTTTCCCAAGCAGATGTCCTGGAATGGTAAAATAATTGCAGCACAATCTTTCAACCAATAAATGTGAAATCAGTAGGGAAATACACTGTTGCACATAATTTGTTATACTGAAGAAATTTCTCACAGACAGTGAGCATAGCAAGGTAGAAAACCTTGAACGTATTCAGTCCTATATTAATTTAGGCCAATCTAATGCAGTCTACAGAATTATAAGCAAACATTCACAAAGGAACATAAAGATGTCAGGGTTTTTGTATAACTTCTGATGCACTTTTGGAACATTTAGTAGAATTAGAAATAATATGTGTCAATATAGGGTACTTATAGCTTTTCGTATGTGCCAGCAAATAAATACATTTCAAATCATACATTTGGCATGTCGTTTCAAACAAATATGTTTTTTATATAGGGGAAGGAGATTCTCTATAAGTTTTAGGGAAGCATCATCAAATAGAAATGTGCAGCACCTACTTTTCTTTTGTAATTTTTGGTGCACAAGTTTGCACACACAAAAGTAGATTTTAGTAAAATGTACTATCATGATCCGGATTAATCGTACTATTTGATCTCGGGGGTCGAGCAATAATTGGTTGTTTTCGACTGGACCCTTCAAGATCGGCTGTCAGTCACGTCTCTCTGCGGTATTCCGCGGAACGCAGAGAGACGTGACTGACAGACGATCTTGAAGGGTTATTGCTCGACCCCCGACCTCAACAAACGAGATTCCGTGCAGCAGTATTGACAAAGACTCATATTCAACAGCTACAGGATATTACTGAGCATTTAATATAACAGAAAGGAGCAGCCCAATAGAAATTCAGAGGACAACAGCTTTTATTAGAATCCATCTGGGGGTGCTAGAATTAAAGACAACATTAAGCATCACGTGGTCCGATACGAGGCACGTAAAAATCAAAAAATCAAACAATCAAGTTTGCCACGATCAAATTGACCAAATCTCGAGTGGTAGAGAGAAAATTACTAAGGGTGAAATATTGACCTTTTCGAGTTGACAGAAACATTGAAAGTCTTGATAAAGATGGTGTAACAAGTTAGATCCATCGAAACGCGTCGGCGCAAAATCAAGTACAATCTAGGAAACTCACACTGTTGTTGAAATACTGATTATATCCGTGTATGCAACAAAGTGGCAATATAGGACATTGGATGTACAAATGTATTGAGCAAAATCTATGTCTTACACATTTCTGTCGGTTCCAATTATGCTGGTCATAATTTTAATGTATTAACTTTTTTAAAATTGCTTTTCATTGTATTCTGCTTTTAGCTATTTGAATTATTGTACAAATGTTTTTGCATATTTGTGTGTAATTTTAATAGAAGTACCAGAAAATTTGGTACTATAAATAAAGTGTAACCTTTTTTTATATATCTGGCTTCATAGCAAATGTTTTTGTATGTTTAATTGCTTACCAAGAGTTTAAGTCTTGATCAAGGGGATCACTGTGTATTTAGGCACCAAAAAGTAGAACCTCTGTCTTACCGGAATTCAATTTTAGACAGTTCGCTGCCATTCAGTCCCCCACTTGATGAAGTGAGGTGTGGAACGGTGCTGCTTTGTCTGATGGCGTACCTGTCACAGACACCACGATCTGAGTGTCATCAGCATAGGAGATAGCAGAGAAGCCCAAAGATTGAATAAGCCTTGCCAATGGAGCAACATAGATATTAAAAAGAGTAGGGCTCAACGAGGAGCCCTGGGGTACTCCACAGGGCAATGTAAAATTAGGTGACTTAGTCTAAAAGAGCCACAAACTGTTCCCGCTCCTCCAGGAAAGACTTGAGCAAAGCAAATGCCTTCCCTTTAATCCTGATCCTATCTTAAACTTCCAACAACTTTTGATGATTCATGGTATCAACAGCGGCCGAGAGGTCAAGCAGCACTAGTTCTGCACTGCCTCGCGCGTTGCCGGTCTGCCTGATCAATTCGGACGCTGAAATTAATGCCAACTCAGTACTATGATGCTTTCTAAAGCCAAACTGAATGGTATCCAGTAAGGAATGCTTATAATATAATCAGATAAAACACCATTCATGGATTTTTCAACCAGTTTAGCAGACCCAGGGAGTCTTGAAATAGGGTGGTAGTTACTAGGATTGACCCATCAAGGTTTGCTTTCTTCAGGAGGGGGAGAATGGATGCCAGTTTCCAACTAGTCAGATATATACCAGAGAGAAACATTTGGCTAAAAATAAAGGCCAAATGAGACCCAAAGACTTCTGGTAGTAGATGGAAAATTTTAGATGGACATGGATCCAGTGGAGAGCCAGATTTAGTAGACAGCAGAAGGGCATTGACCTTATCAACAGACAAAGGAGGAAAGCAGATCATTCAGGAGGGTTGCCAATATGTGATGTAACTGATAGCAATTCCCTCCCCTCCCCTCCCTGCCTCCCTGCTTTTGTTCCGGTCGTCAAAAGGGATGCTGTCCCTTGGGACACCCGTTGAGAGAAGCCAGTATATACTGCGCTAACTTTGTCTTGAAAAAACCTGACTAGAGAGTTACAAAAAGTGTGATTCATTGGTAAGTCTGCCATTTCTGGAAAATTGGCTAGTTTTTTCACTGTGGAAAATAGTTCCTTGGTAGAGTTCTTAGCAGTTGTTATAGCTGTGGTAAAGTAAATAGTTTTCTCCTCGTGCACCAATTTTTTATACTCTAACATGGCTTGTTTATAATCAATTCTGTTGTTGTTTTCATAATTAAATCGGCACTTCCTTTCGAGGCGACGACATTTTTGTTTCAAAATTCAAAAATCGTCAAGAGTACCAGGGTTCTGTGTGTCTTGTCCTATGACTGACCACGGATTTGACCGGTGACACCTGATCAATTGTACTCTAAGCCATTTCTCAAATGATGCAGCAGCCCCATTTGGATCCTCTGAGAGGTTAAGAGGGTTCTGGGACAACACATTTTCGAAAGTGTCAGTTGCAATCTTATTCCAGGGCCGAACCCTTCTCGGCTGATTGTTTTTCGGTTTTGATGTCTGTATATTTTGTAGGAAGAGAGAAAACATAACAGCTCTATGGTCTGACCAGATGAGAGGAAGCGACAGAAGATAAACTACAGACTTGTTGGTTGAAAACAACCCATCCAACAAATGTTCCCCCAAGTGTGTGCTACCAGTCACCTGCTGAGCGAGGCCAAGGCTGTTAGTACTGTCTAGAAAAATGCATTGCATCTTTGTCCGATGGGTCTTCAAGGTGAAGATTAAAGTCACCTAGATGTGTAAAATCAGAAAACTGAGAAATTACATCCAAGGATCTAGCAATAGTATTTAAAAAATCAGCACGGGGACCGGGCGGCCAGTAGAGTAGAATACCATTACATGTATAATGGTTATCTATTATAATTTTAAATATTAAGGATTCCAGAGTCGATTCATTATTTTGGGGATTAAACGTCCCTTTCCACTTACTTCTAAAGATCATGGCCAATTCCCCACCCCTTTTTCCCACCCGATCTTGCCTGAACATAGTGAATCCAGCAGGAACTGCCATTGCTAGTTCTGAATCCGATGCGGAGCCTCCCCCCACCATGTTTCCGTAATAAAGGCAAGGTCCACACCATTTGTCTCCACAAACATAGTGAACTCTAATGCGTGCTTGCAAAGAGAGCATGCATTAATCAAAGTACATAATAATGTCTTCCTTCCACGCAGCTTGTTTGGGCCAAAAGTAGGACTGGATGACATTAATTGTGACTTACATGAGTGAGTATGAAAACTGCAGTCGTGGCACCACACCGGTGCCTCAGCTAAAAAACTAAAGGGAATAAACTTCCTACAACACTAACCACCAGTGTTGTAGCCTCGTAGTTGATCCCGAGTATACCTCGGCCCTGTGACAAGTTGAAAAGCAAAACTGTCAGCAAAACTGGCCCTGGGTGCTCTGGCTGCGACCAATTTGGCTCCCTCTTAATATCAGGACATGTCAGGAAGCACTAGATGCATGTATGAGGGGAGACTCACCTCAGTTGGCGACACGTTTTGTAAAGTTCATTACAAAAATCAATTCCCTGAACCTATCATTGGACCAAGTCTGAGCTTCATCCCCTTTTTAGTGACTTTTTCTTGTCGCTCTCTTCGTTTTTAACAGTCTTAAATATAACTTTTTTTTCAACGGTCATTCTTGAGTGTATACATTGCAATGATTTTAATTAATTGTGCAAATAAAAACTTTACTTACTTTACTGGCCCTGGGCACGGACCGGGTGCTGACTGGCTTGCCTTTGGCGAGCCTCAGGGCGTGCCGGTGGCGCGCCCGCTGCGTGCGTACGCTGCGCGGCCACTCAGCGGCCGTGCTTTTATCCCTGTCACCGCTAAACATCTAGAGCGGCAACCCGCACCGTTGTGTTTTCCTAAAAGCAGGCAGAAGTGCAACTTCGCAAAACCTTCCCCGTTAACCCCCATAGATGTGCAAGTTTCCTGGCGGAGGTGAGTGCAAGTAGATTATGTGAATTTGGACGGCTATTAAAAACCTAAACAGTTTCCACACAATAACAATTAAAAAGGCAAAGGTTAAAAAACCGATCTTTCAGTCACTTTTCAAAGCGCTAAACACGAACAGAGTGTCCTGCTGTCTCAATTATCTAAGAGCAATGCCGGTGCGAGCTTAGCGGCCGTGCTTTTATCCCAGTCACCGCTAAAGCTAGAGCGGCAACCCGCCCCGGTGTGCTTGCTAAAAGCAGGTGTAAGTGCAACTACGCAAAACATTCCCCGTTACCCCCCAGAGATGTCGAAGTTCCCTGGTGGAGGGGAGTGCAAGTAGATCTGGGAGCTTAGAGTGGTAACGAGTGATAACAGATATGGTAATCTGCAGGAGTCCGCATCTCTGAAGATGACCCCTTGGGATAGAAACCATTTAGTTCCTCTCAGGATGTACATATGTCAGTCAACCTCATTTCTAAGGGCAGCATGATTGTTCCCCATGACCCCATTTGGTAGAATGAATCATGATCTCTAAGTATTTATCACCTTCATGAAACTGTCTGCGTTCCAGTTATTGGTTAAAAGCAAGAGAGGCGTAGACTCTGTTTGATCATAATGGGTTTCAAACATCTCCTTTTTGATGTCTCTGGTCAGTAGGTTTCATATAATACCTTTTGAGGTCAGTATGAAAGATGCCTGTGTATATAATAATATACCTCCACAATCTATAGAGTTTCTGTACATCCCCTTAATGATGTTCATGCACTTTACAATTTGCCTGCTGTGGTGGTTTTACTCTATGCGTTTGTTTGGCCTTTTAGGAATACTGCTATTTTCAGGAATGCCCTTGTGAGTCCTACGTGGCTAAGGGGGTTTATATTTTTAAGGATGGGACAGGTTTCCTTTGTCGTGACTAGCATTGTTTATTTTTAGGAGTAGCGGGAGGTAGTTGAGTGGCCTTTGGCCCACAGCTTCTGGCGCTATGCATTTGGCCTTTCCGGCTCTTCTGTCCATGCTGTATGGACCCCTGTAGTGGGTTTCCTCTGAAGGGTTTCTATTTAGAGTTCAGCCGTTGTACATTCCCTCCCCTCCCCCTTTTGATGTCTGGGTCATCACATTCTGGGTCTGGTTTCAGACTCCGCAAGAAAGCTTTTGATTTCTCCTGCATTCTAGTCAACAGCTTGAAGGTTGGGAGCTTCAGCCCGGCTATCGTTTAGGGAACTTCTCATCCATTCTCTGGGTTTTAGGCACCCCTTTTTATGCCTTTGACTCAATCAATTCTTTGCTTACATCAGTATTTTCCATCTTTCCTACATATGAACAGCTTTTTTTACTTCCTTTGGTACCTTGGCATCTTTTTATGGGGGAGGCAGGCACGACTTCATGGTTTGGCTGCTCATGTGGTCTCACTTGCTCGATGTTCTGGGATCAGGAACCGATGCTCGTCTAGTTTGTTTCATCTACCCAACATTGTTGCTCTCATAAGCTTGATTCCTGGACAGGGTTGGTTTGAATGGATCAGTCATTCTTCTTTGAGTGACATGAATCCTCATGTTGACCTTTAACAGTGTTGTAGGTATGGATACGGGAAAACATTCCGTCTATATTTTGTAGGTGTTCTATATAAAACGTTAACACAGTAATGCAAATGTGTGAGGGGGCCTGGTTAAATGTTTGGGTAAAAAAAACGAAGCTCATTCTTTTTGGCTTTCTTTTAACCTGCCTACGCACACACAACAAAAAACATACTATCCCTAACACCAGGTTTGTTATCGCCCCTTTTACTTCCTTTGCGCAACATTCTCTCTACTTGCTAACTCATCACTCGCACCACTCTTGTTCCACATCTTTCTGTTCAGGTTGGGCACACTTTATAACATACTATCCTACCAAGCTATATAATAAAGCAGTCTATTCCATAGATAAATAGGTCTTTTGTGCAATAATTCCACAACATCACCTTCTTCCTTACAATCTAGATGATTATTTTATACATAATTTTACAACTAAGTTAAATCGTCTAACTCCTTCAATGGCTATGGTATGATACAAGGTCATTGTGATACTTGATTCCACCCTTTAATGCGAAATGTGCCCATTTCAACTGATAAAAACAGAGAATTGCTGCTCACTACCACCACTTTGTACAGTATTTTTGCATAAAAATAGTAATCAAAATGGGATGAAACCTGATATTCCTGTCACTCTTACAAATTTCATTTGATGGTATTCTGTAATATAGTCACTACCAAAATGCGGTTGGATACCCCTATCTAGTCAAACTCTATGATTCTGCACTCTCCAACTTCACCTTTTGTTTTAATCCACAGGGATGTCTGAAGGCAACACAAATATTTCTTTAACCTCGTGTATTCTATCATGCAACATACATAAAATACAGTCTTTATGTCCATCTCAGGCCTCTAAATATCAATCCTGGTCATCCTTTTCATTGATGACATGCCAAATGAACCACATGTCAAATGAACCACATGTAACAGTTCTATCGTCTACATAACTGCTGGCAGAATCAACCTATCTAGCTTTCTCATAGTGCCAGCATTATCTGACAACTGTGATCATATTTTACAGTAACACTATGCAGTGTCTTAATTTTCCTAACTTTCTAGGCCATCCTTCTTCACCACTTTCAAATTCTCATCCTGCTCTACGAGACTCAGTGAGTCTTACTCTGTTTTGACATATCCTACTTTTATTGACACATTTGCCTCTATTCATCATCATCAGTCTCATCATTTCCCTCCCCAAATGTAATCTAGACATACAGTCAGCATTAAGTTTCTAAGATCAGGAGGATCTCTAATTACAAAAGTGTAATACATGGTGAAGCATGACGCCAAACTTCATAAAACTATCCACTAACAAATTTTGGTAATATCTCAGTTTCCTATTTCCAGTCATGCCGTCTGGACTATTTGGTAGCAATCTAAATTACTGGCTCCTTCTCAGTGACTGAATAACTTGCCTCCCTCTGTATACCAAAGGTAAAGGAAACCACCAGTTTTTCACCATCTTTTTATGGTAAAGTGCTGTCTGCCTAAACTATAGACTTGGCCATTGGTTAAGAATATAGTCCTATCTCCTTGTGTGACACAGCATTAACAATAAAACTCCAGGTAAACTCTTCTTCACAAGTTCAAAAGCTATCACAGCTGTCCATATAAACAAATTCCAGCCCTTTCATCCTAAATTCCTTTAATGTTCTGGTTGAATCTGGGAAGTGGTTCAGTTATTCATAAGATCCAGCCCACGCAAGAGTTGTTTGAACTGTCCCATATTTCCCAGTCTGGATAATTTTTCTGTTGCTTATGCTAATTTCATTTCCGGCTTGATGCCCTTTTTTAAGCAAATATCAGATGGTCTAAATACTCCACAGCAATGCTGAATTTTGTTTTGGGATTTCACTGCCAAGTCTTGCTGCCTAAACCTATTGTGTTCATCCTTATCAGACAACTGCTCCAGTATGTGATTTTCCAAATTAGAAAATTTAGAGGGAGGACAGAGGATGTTCTTCAAGCATTTGTTTAAATTTAGATTGAGAACATCAGCACACAATTTGGCCATTTGTTTTATACACCAGTGCAATATAAACCATTCAGAGATTATAACTGGCTGGACAGTATTACTGTCTCCAAAATGTTGCTGTTCACTCTTAAATGAACCTCTCAACACTACTAGTACCATGTAATGTTTCACACTAATATGAGAGGATTTTGATAGTCACAACTTCTAAATATTAACTTTGTTAATCTTTTTCAAAATATTTGGCTTTTAAAACCAAGAAATCGAAGTCAAACATATAAACAATTTTCTTTCTTTTTTTACAGTATGGCTCATTCAGTTCATACAATTATAAACAAATACTTAATGGTTTCTGACCATTGAAAACAAATGTTTTATGTCAGAACTGGTGCCTTTGATTAATGGTTACAATTACCAGGGACCACTTCAGAAATTCTTTATCTAGCAGAAGCTGTCAGTCTTCATTAGATATGAAGTTCATTTCATGTCGACATTTCTCAGTCATATAAAATACTATGTCTCTCGAGGACTTAATAGATAAAACATCTGACAGTCATTACATTGTTATTCACAGTTGTGTTTATAATACCATAAAAACATGGCTCTGTACCCTCACCAATCTGACATTCATATTAACAAAATGAAATCTTCAGAAATCAAGGCAACGGGGAAAATCCGCCTGTGGCCACATGGACAAATACCTAACTCTCTTAAATTGATCTCTTAAAACGGCATCCGTCAAACGCAATCCTTTTGTTCTTTATTTAGATATTGGCTTCTCTCTATGAAACTCCTGTGCTGTGACTATCCGTATGAGCTTAAGTTTCAGTTGATAAAAAGGGTTACTTTTTAGGAAATTGGATATACAAGTAAACACAATTATTCCATGGCCAAGCTGTACTTAAATCAAAATGCCTGATGCTGGAGGCAACTGCAATATTGCTTGTGGTGCCCATAAATCTTAAAACCAGTACTCAAACATTTTGTACTGAAGAAGATTTATTTGCGTGTTCAAACTAGGGATCAATATATTGGTAATATATTTTTTTATTTTAAAAGCTTACAAGAGAAACATACTTTGTGTATGCTGAGCGCAATACTTTGATTTACTGTACCTTGTAAATTCTATATCTCCTGAAACGTCGGTGAGTCTTCTTCATTGTGATATCTAAAAATACAGTCTATAAATTGGTATTGGATTTCTTGTTGGTTTCTTCTTCAGTTGTTTTGGGGCTTTTTGAATGGTTTACACTGTTCTTTGAGTAAGCTTTGCTGCTCAGAGCCACAGATACCCAGGGTTGAGCAGAAGGTTTTCTAACGAAACCTTCAGGTATAAAGAGGTCGGTAAGTGTATTACACGGTGAGGTTGCACAACCACACCATGTAATGCACTACTATTCATCACAAATATGGTTAAAGTACTAGTCTTCCCTGGTAATGAAATAAGCAGACTTTAAAACAAAAATGAGGAAGAACAATATTCATTAGTTTAAAAACCTAGAAATAATTTCCTATGAATGTTGAAAACTGTTTTTTTCATTTCAGGGATACTGACTGCCCCATATGGACCTTCTTGGAAACAACAACGGCGATTTGCTCTGACGACTCTAAGAAATTTCGGCTTGGGGAAGAAAAGTATTGAAGCACGGATAGCTGAGGAATCAACATTCCTGATCAGGGCCTTTCAAGAGCCAAAAGGTAGGACAGTTTTGCCTTTGTTCAGGTACTGTTTTTAGTCGTCCGAGGGCCGTCTGTAAATGACTTTAACTTTCTGTTGGTGCCCAGGGCCCTCTACGGCCTATCAAAAGGTGACTGGCCCAACATATGCCGGAGATTAGGCCTAACTGCTAATTTCGGGGTCGCTCTGCTGGCCATTTGGTATGAGTTTTAGTTGGTGTCGAGGAGGCTTTGCTGAAGTTTTTTTTTGAGGGGCAGGTATTTTGTTTTGGTTAGACTCTATACTGGGAGCATAGTCTCTTAACTTGTGAAGTAGTTGGTGGACATTTCTTATTACAGGAGCTCATTGCTGACAACAAGGGCTATTTGTTGGTAGTGGGGACTCTTTGTTGGTAGTAGTACTGGGTCATATAGTGGTGCTGGATGCTCCTAGATGGTGGTGGGCTCTCTTTGTTGGTGGTGATACTTCTTTTTGCTGGTGATATTTGGGTTATTTACTGTTTTTAAGGGTTACTGGGGTCTCCTTGTTGGTTTCAGGGTCTTTTTGATGGCATCGGGTGCTTTGTGCTGGTGTTGGGGGGGGCTCAATCACACCTGGGCTTGAAGTGCTCCTTCATGGTGCACTATCTGTATGAGTGAACTGCAAAGTAATCCTTTATGTAGGATAGAGGCTCTTTAACTTCCCAGAGTTGAACCCTCTTTTCCAATTCTTTGTCCTCAGGTCAGCCATTTGATCCTCAGTTTAAAGTAACCAATGCTGTCTCCAACATAATTTGCTCACTCGTCTTTGGAAATCGGTTTGAGTACAGCGATGTCAAATTCCAATACCTTCTTCAGCTGCTTAGCAACAATGTCCGTTTGGCTGGCGGATTGGTTGCTCAGGTATGGCCAAGAACTACAGTGATTTGTTCCTTCCACAGACCGGCTTCTACCAAAGTATCTTAATTTCACGGCAAGTAATGCATACAAATTTAACAAACTATTTCCGATCCTGTGTGGTAGGAGAGATGTTCTCTTAAGGTGTCCATTTGACACCATTTTACTGGGACACAGGATTATGTCACCCTTTCACCAGTTGTATTCTTGTTTTGTTTTATGTGAGCCACTTAAACTAATGCAACAAATTACACAGGTTTGTAAAAATGTAGGTCTAAAGTGGCTAACACAGCATCAGAGATATGAAGGCATATGTCTGTTGAAATTATTCCTATCATATGCACAGTAGGTACCCCTTTGCAGCCTGTTAGCTGGGGTTCTTTACCCCAGAATGGAGGCTTTGATAGAGTGGATGAAAATATACAGCATCGAAGAGTGTCGATTACCATAAGGAAAGGTTCTTTACTACAGGACACCTAAGAGTGACTTGTGTTTGGAACAGCCCACAGACAGGCAACAGATATTGAGGAGGATGTATGAGGATTTAGAAAGCTGGAAGTTTAGGACATATTTGTATTATTTTAGCCTTGTGTCTTGTTCTTTCAGATGGTCAATATATGCCCTATTTTAAGACGCTTTCCTGGGCCACACCAGAAAATCTTGGAGAATGCTTGTGAAATCTTCCAGTTCATCGACGAGGCCACCCAGGAGCACAGACAAACACTTGATGCTGAGAATCCACGTGACTACATTGATGCCTACTTGCTGGAAATGGATAAGGTAAGGGGCCAGAACTCCACTTGGTTTTTGGGCATTGTGGTTTGAGTCTGACTTGCGATCTTTCCTCCGTATGGCTTCATTCTGAACCTGTGGTCTCACGGAGACAAACTGCAGATGAGATTGAAGTTTATGAGGGTTGTTAGTCATGATGAAACAGTAGAAATCCACAGCACATTTAATTATCATGATATAAGGGGAGATTTTAGTTTATTATTCAATATGTCTCTTGTTTCTGAGAATGCAATGGCTGGCAGTGACTGGGTGAGACAAAGTCAAACAGACAGAGCCTCCTGGAGAGCAGTTTTAAGGCTTGAGTTAAGAATCCAAATTAATTTGATTAAGGAGTTTTTATAGTCTTGCTAGCGAGCACAGCTGTCACCAGACAATTATGTGAACATTGCTAGAAATTGCCTTCGGCTCTGCCCATAATTTGGGAGCCAGGAGTTCATGTTTTGATCCAGCAGAAGTCGCATGCGTCCACAAAAATAGTGCTTGCCATCCACGCAGATGTGATTATTTTGTTATTTATCCAGCTGCCTAAGCCAGAACTTACAGGGTTGCACACATGACATTGGATTGCTATTAAAGTGTCTTAGATAATTAGATCATTTGTGTGTTTTTTTGTTCTCTTGCAGTAGCAGAAATGAGGAGGGCAGTCATTAACCTCCATAGATTTTTAGGTCTAGCTTGACCGTGCAACTCTCATCTGCCCATTTGACCTAGACTCATATTATACGGTTCTTTGTTTCTACACAAATACATATCTATCCCTATGCTATTTACTTGTAATGCTTCACATTAGGTTAGTTGTTGGTTTGGGCTTGGTGATGACAGGTGTAGAGTGCAACTCTGCATAGCCTCCTATCCCTCCATCAGTAAAGGAGAACGGACTAGTCAGAATGAATTTTTTCTGAAAGAGTGATTTTTAGTTTTGGTGCTGTGTTTGCATCGAGCGGGTTCTATTTCCATTGTCCTTAGAATGCAAAGTTTGGGCCTTCACATTTAGGAGTCAGGATTGATTTTGTGGATCCCTGTGGGGTGCCTAGGATCACACCAAGCTGGGAAGCACTGACATCAACTTTTGCCGGCGTCAATCTCTATGCCCAACGAAATTCGGTGGCATCGAAATGGTGTATTTTATCTCTATGCTGGACGCCCTGAAACACGTTACTGCCCCGTAGAGTGTGGTCACAAAAATGTTTTATAAATTCAAGAACAGCCATAACCATGTGCACTAAGCATACAGATTTAAGCAATAAGATGCAGTGGGGAAAAGCTCTTTTACGCAGCCAACTCTGGCCTCAACATAGCGCTTTTTCTTATGGGAAGAAGAAGTAATAATAATAAAAATAGTACCTCAATCAAAGCGCGAGCATTAGAAGGACACTAAACAAGACGAGGACACTAATCAAGATAAATCAATCTGTGCTTGGTCCATGCGACGGAGAAGAAACATGAAGTGACACCTGGCCTGCCTTGTTCAATTAGGAGTCAGCAAAGGATATGTCACACTGAAGCTAACGAATGGTAAGCAATGCTCCGAGCCCTTTCAGTAAACAGTAGTGTCTCGCAAGCAAGACTCGATCCTAAAAATGAGGCAGTTTGCAAAAAGGACATCAGGGCATACATCTTACAGGCCATAGCACTAATTTCTGCCCCCTTTAAAGCACAGATCTTTCATTCTCAAAGTGTAAGCTGTCTCTCATGGGGTGCTTATACTGTGCCAGTGGTTACTGAAAGTAAAGGTTACATGGTAACCTTTTTAATGCTTAGCTACTACATGAATGACAAAGCATTAAGAAATATTCTTGCAATCTGTATGGATTTGAAGAATGCCTCTGTGCAATTCCTTTTTCACACATTGCAAGGAACCAGGGACCACAGTACTAACATAGTGAGCTGCAAAAATACTGTGATTTGTTTTTCGCCCTCACAAAGCTTGTTTCTATTTGCAGCAACGACTTTGTAAGGGTGAATATCCTTTTCTACTCTGGCCTCCCTGTCTGAGCCCCAGAAGGCTGCCACCATTAGCATAGCAGTTGGGAGTTATGTTGTGCCTAGTAACTA
Source organism: Lissotriton helveticus (assembly GCF_964261635.1). NCBI lineage: Eukaryota > Metazoa > Chordata > Amphibia > Caudata > Salamandridae > Lissotriton > Lissotriton helveticus. The sequence goes on along the minus strand of NC_136073.1, from coordinate 777,482,785 downwards.
CCTGCGGATATCGATGGACAGTTGAGCTGAGACCATCCATCCCCCCAAATAAAACCTATATCAATTATTTTGAATTGTTTATCCAGAAACATTTCCAACATATCTGTAACATTGTGTCTTGTAAATCTTCCAACGTACGACTAGTTTATCAGGTGAGTATAATTACATTTTTATCAAACTGTATAAAACACATGCAGTATCCTACAGTGAACAGACATATTGTTGAGGTGTGAATTCTGGTGTAGATTTTCTCTCCCACCTGCTTCCCCACCCCCATTTCTGTTATCATTTTTCACACATTCTGTCGTTCAGACGTCTGCGATGCTTATTACTATGGTCTTATAGCTTGCTGCCTAGGCCTATACTAGTTGTCAAAGGCCCTGAGCCGGAGTGCAGTTCGGTCCTATAATGAGGGTGAGCCAATACCAACAGGTATACCCTGAGGCAGAAGGGCTATAAGGCTATTAGAACATTCCACCCACTGATGGTACAATGTTTGAAATTAAAAAGGGAGAAAGTCAAAAACAAACATTAGAATGTTGGAGCTGAAGGCTTATACCAGCCATTATAGCCCAGAGTCACTCCACTGCCTTCAATGGAGATCTCAACATTCCAATGTTCTAATTTGAAGTAGAAGTCTGGATTGTGTTTGTGACCATATTGCTCCTTGCTTCACTTCAACATTGATCACCCAGGATATAAACCTTGAATATTGTAATTTCTTGCTCTCCTGGAGCCGAAGTCAATTTTATGCATTTGGGATGACTTTCTCTTGACCTTGTCATACAATTAACTTGTCCGCCTGCGCTCACATTATCTCAAACTGGGAAATGTATTTCCACGCACCAAAGGAGAAAGGTCAGGGTTCCTATAGGTTGGTGTAAAAGGTTCAAGTCGGAAAGTCAATTTGGGTTGTGTGCCTCCTAATTCCAAACTTCGCATAGTATTTCACTCTCGACCTAAGAATCTTGCAGCCTGCATTTCCCTTCTACACATTCCAACAGCTGTTTTCCGGCTGTTGTCTGATCCTTGGTACCCATGGTCTTTCCCCAACCTAATGAATTCATACAAACAACTTCAGGTGAGCATAATGGTAATATTTTGGATATTCTGGCACACATCATCCTTAGTGTTTCATATGAAATGATGCAGTAAAAAACACCGCTGGTAATGTGACCTATGCCAGATGCCCTTTGGAGGTATGATCAAAAGGGAGAAACTACCTTTTTGGCAAAAGACTTGTTTTACTTGGTAGGCACAGGTGACTTATTTTAACTCTGTGGAATGAGTCATCAGGATAAGAGTCCATAACAATGTCATTAAAAGCACAGAATACACAAAGAAAGCCCATTGTCAAATGAAAGGACATGTGTGTGTGTGTGTGTGTGTGTGTGTGTGTGTGTGTGTGTGTGTGTGTGTGTGTGTGTGTGTGTGTGTGTGTGTGTGTGTGTGTGTGTGTGTGTGTGTGTGTGTGTGTGTGTGTGTGTGTGTGTGTGTGTGTGTGTGTGAGAGAGATATTTATATATATATATATATATATATATATAAATATCTCTGCATACTCCGCCATCTAGTGTTCGGGTTGGATGTTCGCAACTTGTTTTTCTTCATGACGAGACCTGTTGTTGACTCCATCTTTTGTCCACCACCACACTGATTCCATCTTACATTGCTTTTCTCCCAGCGGGTGAGTAGCGTAAGTGGAGCGCAGTGTCAAAGAGACAGTGTGGTGTGCATAGTAAAGAGAGTTATATGACTTGGAAAATATCTGTAATTATTGCTTGCTTTTGGGTAGGAAAGGGGTGTGTGAATCTACAGTATGACATGGCAAGTAACATTTTCAGTTTGTAGCATGTCTTGCTGTATATACACATGCTCTGTATAGAATACAGAGCAGTCCCTCACCAAATAAGTGACTAGCGAGCAGGTGATACAGATGTTTGAAAATGTGTACTTAAGGTCGCTTGGTCAACTAAAGTCTCTTGAATTGCAGGAACATCAACTCAATAATGCTTGATGAAGTATAGAGCTTTGACCAAGTAGCAGCCTTGCAGTTATCCAATAAAGGGATGTTACACAAAAAAGGTCATGTATCCTTTTGCATGTAGAGTGGGCTTTAGGTGGCATGGGAAGGGTGCAAATAGCCCTAGCATAGCAAATTTGGTGGCACTTAACTATCCACATGGCAATGGCAACTTTAGAGATGGCACAAGTGGTTTGGCGAAGGGTACAAAAAAAGCTCAGTAGGCTTTCTAAAGGCTTAGTTCTATCATGGTAGTAAATAAGTATTCTCCTGATATCCAAAGTGTTAAGGGGCCTTTCTGCTAGAGCCTCTGGTTGTAACATAACATGTATTTGTAAAGATATGTTTACTTTGAAGGATATCTTGGCACTGAATAACAGATGTTTATTGTTACCCAACTCAGTGGTACTCATTTTATCGACCCCAGGAGGATGAAAGGCTAAGTAGACCCGCCGAGATTTGAACCTATGACCAAGAGGTTGGCCACAGGCCCCTACAGTGAATGCATTAGTTCACTAAGCCACTAGATCAGCTCCTGAGAGTAAGACCGGCAGACAGCTCAATGGTCTGCTTCATGAGGAAATGAGAAACAGCTTTGGGCAGGAATTTGGGGTTGGTGTGACAAATTACCTATCTTTGTGAACCTGAGTAAATGGATCTTAGGCTACAAAAACTTGAATCTTCCAAATGCATCCGAGGGAGGTGATTGCAATTAAGAAAGCCAACTTCCAAAACAAGAACTGAAGTTGACATGGTTCTAGGGGTTCCAAGAGAGGACCTTTGAGTTGTGTAGGAAGCAATTTGAGGTTCCTATGGGGTGCTGTAGGTGTCTTTGCATATGGCTGGGTTCAACTGGAAAGGCATGGTGAGCAAAAAAACGATGGATTTAGGCCCAGATCTCTGTACTGGGTGAATGTATGACATTGTTCTGCATTCTGTCCATCACCTGTTGTTTTTGCTTTTGTAGGTGTCTTTGTAGGCATCACCATCTTTAGATCGCCCATGAAGGGCTTAATGTCTGTTATTCTAAACAGGGAAGAGTGTTGTATATTTTGAAGGTACGCTGCAACTGCAGTTCAGTGTAAGGATATAGAAGTGTAAGCAAGGCCTCTCTTGTTTAAGTGTATGAGGTAAGAAACAATCTACTGCACAGAAGCTTGAAAGGAATGTAACTGTTTTAAGATGCAGTAATGCATGAATATTTTCCACTTTGCAGCATAAAACAAGCTCGAGTAACAGGCTTTCACGCTTCCCACAGGATAACCATGCATTCCTCTAGGAGATGAAGATTACCAAACTCTAGGAACTCAGGAGTCAAATTGCAAGGTTCATCTGTGTGGGCTCTGGGTACCAGAGCTGACCCTGATGCTGATTGAAATGGTCAGGTGTATAAAGGAGCTTCTCATGAAGATTGAGTGACACCTCCAGGTGCATCGAATACCAAAGTTGTCTCACCTTTGGATGCGTGTCATGGATACCTGCCTCATATTCCTCACCATTTACAGGATAAGAGGGAGAGGCCGAAAAGCATAGGCAAATATCCATGACCATTTCATCATTAGTTCATTGCCCAATGATGACAGGTAGCTGGAGGCAAAAGTTTGTCAACTTTCATTTCCGGCAGCAGCAAACTGGTCTATTGTTGGAGTTCTCCACTGTTGGAAGTACTTGTGAAGGACTTGTGGGTGGAATTCCCACTTGATTACTTGCTGATGCATCCTGCTAAGAAGACCCCGCAAAAGACATTCTCCTCTTCAGACAGATGTTCCACCAACAGGTGAACGTTGTAGCAAATTGCCCTGTGCCGAATCTGTTGGGCATGCGCAGAAAGCTGGGAAGATTGGGTGCCACTCTGATTCTGGATGTAGAACCTGGCTTTCAAGTTGTCTGTCTTTAATAGTACTTTCCTCCAGAAAGTGAAGGTGATCTGAACAGAGTGGTAGGCTGAGGTGTTGGGAGAGTTGGTCTGAAATTTGAGGTAGTAACCTTCCCATACAGTGGAAAGTACCCATGATCTGAGGTGATCCTCAAAGTGGCATGCTGTTGGGAGGGAAGCAATGGGACTCACTGCTTTGTAGCAGAGGACCTCTTTGTGGCACAACCTCAGCATTTTCCATGCCCATTGCATAAATAGATCCCTCTGTGGAATAATTTGGGCTGTTTGGTGGTCCTGAAACGGCTGCTGGTATTGTTGATAAGAGGGTCTCTCATTTGAACATCCAGGTTTGTGACCACCTTCAGTTTGTTGCTTGCAAAAAGCAGAGTTGAGACTGGGGGATTTCAGGGCACCCCTAGACTTAGCTATGTTCATATCTTTTTTTTTTTTTTAAAGCTTCTGGTCAGCCTGAGACCTGAAAAGATGGTCACCATAACAAAGGTACTTTTAAGAGGTGCTATTACACCTCGGACTTGAACTCTGGCAACTTAAGCCAAGTGTGCCTGTGTATGAGGATGCTAGTGTTGATTTCCCTAGCCTCTGTGCCTGTGGTATTATGGGCACACCTAATATTGAAGCTGCTAACACTTTTTCCCTCTGTGACCAGCTTCTGTCCTCGTTTTCAGTGATCCTTTGGTAGGTGCTTCACTAGCCACTCCATCTGCTCCCAGTGATAGCAATCGTACCTGGAGAGGAGGTCACATAAGTTGGCACTGTACCAATGTCAGTGGTTACCTCAAGCGCTACCTGTTTACAGGCAGCGTCGATTCTTCTTTTACTTCTTGTCAGGCGGAGGAGTCTCTCCTGTGACCTGTGCAGAGAACTTTTTACAGGCAGAATGCACTAACAAGATAAATGGAACTACTTGACCCTCAGTTGAAGCCAGACCATCTGGGACAGGCATATTTTTGTTTTCAACTTGTGGGGTGGCCAACCTGGCTTTTACTGGCTCTTTGAAGTTGTCACAGGCTGAGGTTCGCATCCCCTTAAGCACTGATAAAAAATGATTCCTTGCATTCGGTTTGGCAAGTTTTTGACCAGAAAGTCATCCACTGTGTTAAGCTTTATGTGGTGGTGCTGCATGACCTTCTGAATTACTGCATGGTAAGCAGAATTGTCATCCTGTGGGGATAGCTTGTCAGGGTATGACTCTTGGTTTGGGTAATCCTGTGGGTCTGCTGCATAATCCTTCCATGGGTTACCACCTCCTGTGGCCTAAAGGGTTCATCTTAGGGGTGCTGAAGTCAATGGACGACCTACCTTTCAGCCAGTACTATATGACTAAGGTGAGTAGAGTGTGGTGGAGTAGGGGTGGTGGAGGAGGAAGTGTGGATGGTAGTGGAGGGAATGGCATAGGAGTGGTCGCTGAGTCTCAGACCCTTTTGGGGCTTAAGGGCGTAGACTGCAGAAGCTCCATTTCCTCCACGAATGAGAAGTTGCTTATTTGGTATAAGGATAAGTCCATGAGCCTGTGGTTTGGGAAGAATCCTGCCTGTATCCGGGTATATGAAGATCTTTTTTTCTATTTTGTCCATGGCATCTGCCAGGATTTCGTAGACTGACCCCTCCGATATCATGGTGTTGAGGTATCTTCGGCACCAAGTTTGTTGCCAGTTGTGGGGAGGTCTTAGACATCTGCTTCGGCTTTACGTTTTGTTTATGGTTTCTTACCTCCATGGAGGTGATTTTGATACCGAGTGCGGCTGTCTGGAGCCAAATGGTGAACTTTGGCGCTCTTGGGTGGAGCCTTCAAGAGTGCCAACACAACATCTTACGTTTGAGGCATATCAACTGGAGGTGCTGAATGTTTAGACTGTTTCTGGCTCTGTTCTGGCTCGATTCCCACAGGAGGGCTAGTCTGACTAGTTGCTGGGAGTTTAGGAATTTATAGCTCCTTACCCTAAAACTCAAAGCTCAGTGGGACGTGAACTTTGTCTTCAGCCATGAGGCGGGCATGTGCTGCACTGCTGGCTTGCATAAACGTGTGACCCTAGCGAGACAGAGTACTATTTCCGGCACTGGCACCTTTTGGGCCATGAGAAGTCTACGAAAGAGACTCCATTTGAATTAGGTGAATTGAGGTGAAACTGTTGAGTTCCCCCATTGAATTACAAGAAAAATCAGTTACATGTTTAAAGTGGGAGACATTGAATACTTTCCTGAAGAAGATGGTTTGGATTTACAAAAACCCACCGAAACGCTAATCACACTAAATCGACTTTAACATTGATGGAAATAAGAAAATCTAATATGCTATAGTGCATCTTGATCAATGATTTGGTTTCTGATTTGTGTATCTCTAATGACAAGTATGAATGTCTAATGTATAGTCCCTTCTAGCAACATTTTTTTTATCTTGTTGTGATTAGGTCATTGATAAGTGTAGTAAATGTTTTTGTTTTAAAATATTGTATTACATTTACCTTGATGAATTGTATACAGGAAGGAAATTGTTTTGTGGACAAGCAATGTTTTATAGAAGTATTTATGATTTGAACTATATAACTTTGTTCACATTTTTATTTTGCACATATTTATTACGACATTGACTGGTTTTAAAAGAAATCTTAAGTATCATAATAAAAATACTTCATTTGCATACCACTTAGTAATATCCTGGTGATTTTGGTGAAATTGGTCCTAGTGTATGTTTGGTAGGAATATTTGTGTTTAGTGAAACAAATTGAGTGTCAGGTTTGACTTGCACCCAAAGGGAAATCCCTTATTTGACTAATTTTCATCCCGGTGCCTGTCCCTTTGGGGTGAGGGCGGTCCCTCTCTTACTCTTTTAACTTCTTTTGCGTTTGACCTACCACAATACCAGAAGGGCCATCCTCTTTCTCCTGAGTGCCCAGCATATCTTCAGCTCTGAACAGGTCAGGCATCTCTCACAACATTTGCTGCTGCATCTTATGGTATTCCACCTTGCCTCCCTCCAACACCTGAGATTCTCTTTACAACGGAAAGAGAGACAAACTGCACAGGTTGTCTCTGTGCTCTGAGGAGAGACAGAAATTGCAAAACTCGTGGTGGTTGGTCCAAGGGTATGTCATGATAAACCTAGTACTGGCATAGAATGGAGTGGTTCAATAACGGTGTCCTAAGTGCATTCACAAGTGTATCTCACTAGAAGATGGAAGATCAAAACCTCGATGTTTCGAGGAGTCCTTGGCATTGATTCTTGGTTCTGAGGTCCCATTAGTGCGAACGGAAGCTTTCCTCAATGCAGAAGCTGATATCGACGAAAGGTGGAAGAGGCAGCTACTGGTCCTGAGAAAATAAAAAAAACAGTGCATATATTTGTTTTGACTCCAGAGCCGCATTGCGGAAGTCTGTGACTGATGTCTGGCGTAAACAATCTAACGTGGAGCCAGTGAGCTTCTGCATTGTGGTCAAACGTTGTAGTCATGACAGATGTGACTTGGAAGAAAAACTGGTTGCAAATATCTGGGCCCAACACTAGATGGCAGAAGTATGCAGAGCTTGTAGATTTACAGATCTATATCCTCGCTCCAAGTACCCCCACTTGGTGCACTTATAGACGGGTGCTATTAAAATGTGGAGGTGCATCCGCATATCAATCAAAGCTCCAACTCTCCTCCCGGTCCAGGGTAATCCCCAAGGAAGACCGCACTCACGGGGGCCGGTTCCGTTATTTTGTTTTTTACCGACCACAGGCACTCAAACAGACGCGTTTCGGCAACGGCCTTCTTCTATGTTTACCGAAAACGTCGGATTTCCCAGTGTTTAAATATAATTTCTAACGCAGTTCCATTATCAACATCAACAACAAACAACATGTGCAATCACAAGTAATGTCGGAAAGCTGCTTAAATGGGCAGCGCCTTCTTGGAGTGTCATTCTATGAGCGTGACTCGCAATGGCAACATAACTTCCTAATACGTCTAATATCGTACCAGAAATGCAGCACATGCTCCTTCGCTAATGTTATAATGTGCTTGTGGTAACATTGCTCAGCCCAATGCTCAATAACAGGTAGCAAAAATGAATTAAATCAGACTCCGATAACGCCCTGAATGGGCATAATTAATGCTAGCCTCCCACAACACAATTCCACCCTATATGGGCCTCCATTAAGAGACACTCTCCTTCATTAGATTAGTTCCGTTGATAATCTTGGAAAACATATTGCCCAGCAGGGATAATAAATAGGGACAGCAATATATACAATATTTACAATATTCACAAAGGAGGATTCATATAACATGAGCATACAAGCATAACTAATCATCTGTGAGGTTGATCGCCCTCTAATCTACCCCATCTCCAGTTAAAAAAGAGAGATCAACAAACTGCGTATTCACAGTGTATATACACTATTCGTCTAACATTCGCTCTCTAATAATCATGAAACCGAGCTATTCAGAAAACAAAATGAAAATCACAACAAAAATCAAGTAAAAAATCAGAATCAATTATAAATATATATATATATATATATATATATATATATATATATATATATATATATATATATATATATATATATATATATATATATATATATATATATACATACATACACATACATACAGACACACACATTGACAATGAAGACAGTACCACCAGTCACCCAAATGTACCGCCAGTTCCTCACTACTATTGAGGCCCTGGGGTGATTTTGTCTGAAGGTCACTTATGAAGCGGGATTCCAACCGCCGTAACCTAATGATTCTATCCCCACCCTGTGGGTTGATTGGCACATGATCTAGGCAGAAATAGCTTAGCAAATCCCTGTTGCGCTGATGTTTTTTATGAAAATGCAGCGCTACTTGGTAGGCTTCATCTCCATTGGCTATTGCCCTTGTGTTCCAAAATCCTGACTTTTGTCGGATGAATCGTGCTGCGTACATAACTCAGGCCGCACGGGCAGGTCAGGCAGTACACAGTATAGGGAGTAGAACAAGTCAGGAGTTTTCTGATACTTCTACGAGTTCCTATGGATGGAATATCATATGTAAGGACCCTCTTGCTATCCTTGCAGGCCTTACATTTTCCACATGGGAAAAACCCATTTAATGAGCCAAAGGCAGATCTGGGGGTATCAGTAATAAGATGGCTATGGACAATGTTATTTTTCAATGATCTCGCCTTCCTGAAAGTAACAAGGGGGTTCGATGGCAAATCCCTCCCTATTATGCTGTCTGTAAAATGTGCCAGTTCTTCCTCAGAATCCTCTTAAGATCACTCGCATTCTCTGAGTATGTTAGAAGGTGGAATTTATCTTCCCTTACCCTGAGGTTTACTCGCTTCCTCATCTCTACTCAATAATAGCTCCTCTCTAGCCAGAGAGTTAGCTTTCTTGAATGCTTTGTCCAGGACTGACTGACTATACCCTTGTACCTTAAAGCATCTCATGCTGTCTTTGGCAGCTGCCTGAAATTCAGTGACATTTGAGCTATTCCTCTTTATTCTCAACAGTTCCCCGTAGGGGAAACTGTTGATAAGATTAACAGGATGGCTACTTGAGGCATGGAGGGTGGAATTAACCGTGGTAGTCTTGTGGTTAAGTCTCCCCTCTTCCACATAGATATTCAGATCAAGATAGTTGACAGATTCAGAGCTAATTTCACCTGTAAACTCTAAATTGACCTCATTCCTGTTCAATACCTTAATGAAATCTTATGCTGTATCTAGCGACCCATTCCAAATGATGAACCGGGCATCAATATAGCGGTACCACGTGACCACTCGATCTGTCCATTCCTTATTGTCTTCGTAAAGGCCACCTGCTCCTCCCACCAGCCCACGAAAAGATTTGCGTAGCTGGAGGCGAAGCAGGTGCCCATGGCCGTTCCCGAGACCTGTCTAAACATTTGAGTCTGAAAGAGAAAAATATTATTATGGAGACAAAACCTGACAAAGTCCAACACCAGTGTACTATGTTCCATGAACTTCAAGGGACGCATATACAGGAAATTTTTTATGGCCATAAGGCCGTCATCAAAAAAAAAAATCAAAAAAAAATTCAATGCATACGCTCCCTCCCGATCTCTTAGATCGGGAGATCAAGAACTCCTATGTGTTCCTAGGATTAAGAAGGCCAGGCAAGGGGGTAGGGCCCTGTCTGTGGCTGGCCCAAAGCTGTGGAACAATCTCCCCAGAGAGATCAGACAGTGTAGGGAACATCTTCCTTTTAGGAAGAAACTAAAAACTTTCCTTTTTCCAATACTAGTTTATCCGACAAAGGGAAATAATGCTACACTGTAGGACCTGCTCTGTTCAAAGATGACGCCAGGGGCGCGGAGATACTCCTTCGGGAGTCGATTCCCAGCGTGGTACAAGTTTGTAATAAATAAATAAATAAAAATCATGAGCAATTGATGTATACAAGCTCGTAATATCAAGCACTATCAGTTTAAAACCTTCTTCTCACTGCACAGATGCAACATGGCCCAAGAATTAATTTTTGCTACCTGTTATTGAGTGTTGGGCTGAGCAATGTTACCACAAACACATTATAACATTAGCGAAGGAGCATGTGCTGCATTTCTGGTACGATAATATACGTATTAGGAAGTTATGTTGCCATTGTGAGTCACGCTCATAGAATGACACTCCAAGATGGCGCTGCCCATTTAAGCGGCTTTCTGTCATTACTTGTGATAGCACATGTTGTCCGTTGGTGATAATGGAACTGCGTTAGAAAAGATGTTTAAAAACAAGGAAATCTGGCGTTTTCGGTAAACATAGAAGAAGGCCGTTGCCAAAACTGTTTGAGTGCCTGTGGTCCGTTAAAATAACGGAACCTGCCCCCATGAGTGCTGTCTTCCTTGGGGATTACTCTGGACCGGGAGGAGAGTTGGTATATATATATATATATCAGGTTCACATGGGAGACAGCACTCCGTAGAGACGAAATCAGATTTATTTACACAAAGCAAAAGGCAGACAACTTCTACACGTTTAGGCTTGAAAGCCGTGTTCACAATGCTGCTTTGATCACAAAGTAACTGTTAATTAAAGTTTCAAACAGACATGGTCATAGAAAGAGGCATACAATATACTGTCTCTCTTAGAGTAAACCGTCGGCCATTTTGGAACATGTTAATGCATGCATGTGGACAGAAATAAACAATAAAATACCATTGGGGCGTGGCTAACAGCATGGCCGAGTAAGTCGCACGCAAGCGAAGCTCCGGCGAGCCCAAATGATCCGACGTAAATACAAACATCCAGAGATCCCCTAACTACTGCCACGGGTGACCGGAAGGTCCTGTGGTGCCGTGGGCAAAGGTGACGCTGCCGCGGAGGGTCTACGGACCCCCGAGATCCGACGGAGAAGTGTGGCCTCATGAAGACGAGCGGAGGCGGCCTCAAGATGGCGGCGCCCTGAAGGTTCATAGTGGATTCGCGAGGAGCGCGCCCTGAGGCCGCAGGGGACAGCAGTAGGCCTGAGATGTCCCTGAGGCCCACCGGGGTGGCGGAGTGTCGCTGGGACCCGGGAGACAGACTGCCGTGTAGCTGAGGAGATAGGCGGGATCCGCTACAGGGGCCTGGTCCGGTGAAGGCAGGCCCGACAGACTGGAGGTGTTGGCCGCAGAAACGGCGGAGCGGCCGAAGCACCAACAGAACGGGCGCGTGGACGGAGCGGGTCGCAGGGCGCCTGGGACATCTGGCGGCGCTCCGAGGAGGAGGAGACGTACCGCGCAGGTCGTGGGCTGTGGGGCCAGACGCTCCCCGGGGCGAAGGGGCGGCCCGGTACACGCATTGGAGAAGGCCGCCCGCAGAAGCACCAGATTGGGGCCCCACCAAGGCGCGGACTGACGGGGGCGAGTTACTGGGGAAAGAGGCTGAAGAAGAGCGCCAGTAAGTGGGGCCCGACCTGAGAATACTGTGTGGGGAGCGTTTGGGACAGGGGCCCGGGCAGTCCTGCCATCGACGTGCCTCCTCTTGCCCCCCACCCTTCTCTGGCTTGGACACAGGACTGGCTGGGACATCTGACAATCGTCAGCACGGACCCTGAGAGAAGGGGCGCCTGCAACCCGGCGGCGCCTGAGGCCGCGCGTCCGTGGCAGAGTGGGACCAGCTGGGCCTCCTGGGGCTGAGGGGCGCGGGAGAACGGGCCTCTGGACCAAGAAGTAAGGAGGCGGAGGGTACCCGGTGCCACCAGCGCCGACCAGGTAGACACCGTGAGTGGCCGTGATGGGCAAGAAAGAAGCGGCCCCCAAGGCCCAACGCCAGGGCACACTGGATCGCTATGCGTAGGTGCCCGCTACAGTGGAGACGGGCGCAGAGGATGTGAGTCCATGATCGGATACGGCTCTTCTGATGGGAGCCATCCAGGCATCTAGAGAGGACATACAGGCGTCCCGCGCGGCTCTGGAGGTCAAGATTGGGGAAGTAGGCTCTGAAGTCACGTTATTGCGACAGGACTTTCGCAATCTCACGGAGAGGGTGACCACGGCCGAAACTAGACTGGGTGAGGCAGAGGACATTCTCATCCAGGGGATACTCATCAATAGTCATAATCTATGAATAATCCCCGCCCATGTGCGGGATCCCGAAGCATATAGAAAATACATATAAATATATATGTATATATATATGTGAAAACATATATTTGCAGCCTAAAACATTTCCCAACTGGCAAAATTGCCGCAAAATTACATAAATTAGCATACATACAGCAGTACTCTTCCACAACCCTAAGGAAGAAAGAGAGCAGAAAACATTTGTATACAACAATGCTTTATTGCCATAGGAAAAACCTGTAATTGCAGGCATTTGCCAGTAGGCTGCAGTAGAGTATAAAGCAAACAAAGAAAACTGACACCTTGCCTTTAAGGCATTAGAGTAGGGGTACCGTGCCTTTAAGACCTGAAGGCAACCCCCTGCTCCCATGGTGCACCACATGTGACAGTTGGGTCAGTTCTTTTTTCCGGCTCCTTCTGTGAGGATCCTGGAGTTTGAGCTCTTCAGTTTTCAACTGAAATTGTGTTTTTGAGAGAATTTTCTCTTATTATTCGACATTTTTTGGATAAATAAGGCTTCTGATTTATTTTTCTGTGGTAACCCACAAGAATTTCCTGTCAGAATGCCTGCTCTGTTCCGGAAATGTCCTTCTTGTGACAAAAAGATGGCTCTGACTGACCCACATTCTGTGTGTATTGTGTGCCTTCCATCTACACACAATCCTGATCAGTGCCATCACTGTCAAAAGTTTAAAGACGAACTCTTCGCGACTGGGAGAAGATTCGACTTCATGCCATGCAGGAGATGGACAAAAGTCACCAGGTGGGTGCTTCTACAGCCCCCAGATCTTCTCCTAGAAGCAAGCACGGCCAAAAACGGCGTCATTCCGCTTCTCCTGTCCCCAGGAAGAGGAAGGAAGGTCGAAGAAGTCCGTCGACGTCGAGGTCGCTGTCGAAGAGGCCCAGATCATCTTCACGACGTCGAAGATCTCCGCCGCAGTCAAGAAAGTCGGCGTCGAGGCACCATACTTCGGGCTCGAAGTCCATGGCTGCTACCACATCTAAGTCTCTGTCGACGTCGAGGCTTCCGTCGACGTCAAGACACTCTCCGCCGCCCCGGAGGGGATCGGCGTCGAGAGCTAGGACGGCATCCAGGTCGCCGCCGGCTGGCGGGCCGCCGTCGAGAGGGACTGTCAGATCCCATCCTTCGACGTCAAGGAGGTCGACGCCGAGGCGACGCCAGGAAAGGTCGCCGTCGAAGGTCATCGTCAACACGACGTCGAGAGTCGTCGTCAATACGACGTCATGGAGCATCTCCATCTGGTCGACGTCGTGGGAGATTGACGTCGAAGTCTCCGGATCGACGTCGAGGTTCTCAGTCGAGCCCTTCTTGACGTGATCGATCACCGTCTAGAGCATACTGCTCGACGCCACTTGTCACCCAGACATCTTCGACGTCAAGGCTTTCACCGTCGAGGGATCAAGTGACGGCAGTGGTGGAATCCCCTGGTTCCGGATCTTCAGGAGGCAAGTCATCATCTCCTCGTTTCAATATCGTGGAAATCTCCCCGGAACCTTCGCCCAGATCTGCGGACAGGTCACGCAGCTTGGTGTCTCAGCATCCTCAAGGGGCTGTATCTGGAGGTCAGAGTAGCCCGGGCTCGGGTTACTCCCGTACATATTCTCCGTCTACGGCAAGAACGCCGGTCAGACCGTCTAGATCTCCTCGGAGTCCCAGGATTTCACCCAGGCCAAGATCTCGGATCAGATCACGTTCTCCAGTACGGCCAAGAACACCTGTCAGACCAAGTTCACCAATCCGGCCAAGACCGAGGTCTCCATCAAGACATCGCTCTAGGTCCAGGGACCGTCACAGCAGGAATCGTGACAGGTCCCATAACAGGCGGCATACAAGATCTTCCACAAGGTCGTCCTCATCTAGGTTGTCTTACCGAGATTACTCTCCGACCTTCTCATCTACGCCTCCTTCCCGAGTCTCTCCAATTGATGACCTCGCGACTTTCTCCGATTTTCTGGGCAGGGGAGCAAAAAAGCTGAACATTACGCTGCATACTCCAGTGGTTCCCACTTCTGTGATTTTTGATACCCTTCATCATCGCACAGCGCCCAGGCCTCTACTGCCCCTGGTCCCCGGCCTCCTAGAACCGGCTATGGCTACTTTCCTCACACCAGCAGTGGTGGGATCTGTTCCATCTCGGATAGCCAAAAAGTACAAGGCCCCTGAAGAGGATCCCTTGTTCCTCAGATCTGATCCTCCTGCGGACTCCATTTTTGTGGCGGCTGCCATGAAGTCCCATGCAGGCTCTACTTCTTCCTCAGTACCACCTGAAAAAGATAGTAAACTTATGATCTCGTTTGGTAGGAAGGTATGCAACACCTCCTCATCATTTATGAAGGTGGCTAGCGCCTCTGCCTTGCTTGGAAGGTACGACAGGTCCCTTTGGGACTCCCTGACTCGCTTTACAGACAAGCTCCCCAAGGAAGATCGCCAAGACTTTCTGGAGATTATACCGGAGGGAGGCCTGGTAGCCAATCAAGTTATTAGCGCCGCAGTGGATGCCTCTGACCTTGCGGCCCATGGCTATTCAAATGGTATTTGTTCCCGTCGTTCGGCCTGGCTCCGCCTGACCGGGCTCAAGCCAGACGCCCAGAAGAAGATTTTGAATTTGCCATTCAATGGGAAATCTCTGTTTGGTCCACACACGGACGACGAAATGTCCAAAATGAAAGCGGAAATGGACACCGTCAAAGCTGTGGGATTAGAAAAGCGCAAGGAATTCAAGAAACGCTTTCACCAGGGAGACAGGAGGTCTTTCCAGCAGAGGGTTCAAACCCCTCAGAGGCAATCCCAGTCTCGGCAGAAGACGCAGTTCCAGCAGCGTCGTCCTGGCAGAGGAAGAGGTGGCAATAACAAGCAGCCGTCTTCCTCCAAGCAACCTCCTAAGTCCTGAGCCATTGCTTCCTCCACGTCTGTTCGCCACTCCGGTGGGAGGGAGTGTTTCTCATCATCTGAAAGAGTGGGAATCCATTACAAAAGACAGATGGGTGCTGAATATTGTGCAGCATGGTTACTTGCTGAGGTTCAAATCTCCTCCTCCGCAAGTCCTCCTTCAGGCACGACACCTTCCACGTTTCCAGAGTCAATTGCTACAAGACGAAGTCTCCGTCCTCCTGAAGAAGATGGCCATAGAGGAGGTTCCCTCCATTCACAGAAATCAAGGAGTGTACTCCCGGTATTTCTTGGTTCAAAAACGAGGAACTGTCAAGGAATACAGGCCCATTCTAGATCTTCGAATGCTAAACAAATTCATACGAAAAGAAAAGTTCCGCATGCTCGCCCTGCACCAGATCTTCCCGCATCTTCATCAGGGAGACTGGATGTGTGCCATCGACTTGCAGGACGCCTACTTCCACATACCAGTGTCAGTCAAGCATCGGAAGTTCCTAAGGTTTCAGATCGGACGCCGTCACTATCAGTATCGAGTGCTGCCGTTTGGCCTGAAATCTGCACCTCGGACATTCCAAGTGCATGGCGGTGGTGGCTGCTTTTCTTCGCAAAAGAAAGATCTTCGTCTATCCATATCTAGACGATTGGCTGTTGAAAAGCTCCACTCCGTCGCTGCTTCAAAACCATCTGTCATTCTGCCTCAAACTGATGGACTCGTTGGGTCTTCAAGTCAATCTGAAAAAGTCAGTTCTCATCCCTTCCCAGCGGATCCACTACCTGGGTGCTTCTCTGGACTCACTACAGGCAAGCGTGTGTCCTTTGGAGGAGAGGTTGTTATCTATGCTCCTGAAGGGTCGCCTTCTTCTGGATAATCAGGCCCCCACAGCCAGACAAGTGTCCTCTCTTCTGGGATCGATGGCCTCGTGCATTTACATCGTGCCCAATGCTCGCCTTCACATGAGGCCTCTGCAACAAGCCCTCGAAGATCAGTGGTCTCAGAGATCGGATCAGTGGGAAGACCCGGTCTTGCTTCCTCAAGAAGCCAGGGACTCGATCAGATGGTGGTTAAAACGATCCAATCTCCTCCGGGGAGTGCCATTCCATCGTCCTCCTCCGTCCCAGTCAATTGTCACGGATGCCTCCCTTCAAGGCTGGGGCGCTCACATGGACCGACTCCAAGTTCAAGGCCTCTCGTCCGAGGTAGAGCAAGGCTACCATATCAACTTCCTGGAGCTTCGAGCAGTTCATCTGGCTCTCAAGTCTCTTTATTCTTCTCTGCGCACCAACTACCTCCAGGTTCAGACGGACAACACAACAACTATGTTCTATTTGAACAAACAGGGAGGCACGAGGTCAAGAGTCTTGTCTCTGGAAGCACAAGCCATCTGGCACTGGCTCCTAGCAAGAGGCCTGTCCATAGTGGCAGTTCATCTACCAGGAATTCAAAACGTCCAAGCAGACTGCCTAAGCAGAGTCTTCGTAGAAGCGCACGATTGGGTGCTCAACGAGGAAGTGGCGCAAGAGGTTTTTCGGTGCTGGGGCGTACCGGACGTAGACCTGTTCGCAGACGCGGCCAATGCAAAATGCCCCGTCTTCGCGTCCAGGTTTCCCCAACAGGGATCACTGGGGAACGGTCTTTTGATCAGCTGGTCGCAGACATTACTCTACGCCTTTCCTCCCCTGCCTCTGATCCCGGCGGTGATCCAGAAGTTCTACAGGACCAACACCAGAATGATCCTGATAGCACCAGAGTGGCCACACCAGTGGTGGTACCCCGATCTTCTACAGATGTCGGAGGTTCCACACCGGCGCCTACCATGCCATCCAGACTTGTTGACCAAAGACCAGGGGAAGGTGTTTCACCCCAACCTTCCTTCACTTCGCTTGACGGCATGGCTCCTGAGGTCATCCAGTATGGACATTTAGACCTCCCAGCAGACTGCATGACTATTCTTAAAGAATCAAAACGACCCTCCACTAGGAAGTCCTATGCTTTCAAGTGGAAGAGGTTCTTCTTATGGTGTCATGAGCACTCTCTTGACCCGGTACATGACCAAGAGCAGGTGATTCTTCCATATCTATTGCATTTAGCGAGATCAGGCCTGAAATACCCCTCCATCAGGGTTCACTTAGCTGCAATCACAGCATATAGGAAGTCTCCTAATCAGACATCTTTCTTCCTTATGCCTGTAGTTAAAGATTTCCTAGAAGGTCTTAAGAAAGTCTTCCCACCGGTGAGGTCCCCCTCCCCTCCCTGGGAGCTTAATATCGTCCTGACTAAGCTGATGAGTGCTCCTTTTGAGCCTATACATAATGCCTCTTTGCAGCACTTGACCTGGAAAGCTGCTTTTTTAGTGGCGATTACCTCTGCCCGTAGGGTCAGCGAAATCCAGGCCTTGTGTTGTAAGGAGCCTTACACAGTTTTTCATGCCAACAGGGTGGTCTTAAGAACGCACCCAAGTTTCCTGCCGAAGGTAGTTTCAGACTTTCATATCAACCAGTCAATTACCTTACCTACCTTTTTTCCTAATCCTTCCGCTCCCCCGGAGAGGTCATTACACTCTCTAGATCTCCGGAGGGTCCTGAAGTTCTACTTGTCAAAAACCCTGCCTCTTAGAAAGTCTGACCGGCTTTTTGTTAATTATGGCAGTACTAATACTGGCCTGTCAGCTTCCAAAAGGTCCATTTCTCGCTGGATTGTCTCCTGTATAGCTTTAGCTTATCAACTAGCTAACAAGACCTTGCAGGGTAAACCACATGCACATTCTACTAGAGGGAAAGCTTCCACTACAGCTCTCCTTCGTAATGTTCCTATTTCTGAAATTTGTAAAGCGGCAACTTGGCGGTCTGTCCATACCTTTACCCGCCATTATTGCCTGGATTCAGATACTCAGGCCGATGCCAGAGTAGGGCAGACCTCTTTAAGGAACTTATTTGCATAAGATGTATTTGCAATATATGTCTTAGTCATTCTGTGAAGTTTTTATACTTCTTGCTCGTCCGCGAGACTTTGGGTATGAGCTTGCTAATCTATTCATAGATTATGACTATTGATGAGTATCCCCTGGATGAGAAGGATTAGTTACTTACCTGTAATCCTAGTTCTCATCCAGGGGTATACTCATCAAAGTCATAAGCTCCCGCCCACCTCCCCGGACGAGCAGAGTTACAAAGTTATGAGATGTTTTATTGTGGATCTCCTCAGGTGTTATGCACCTCCAAAAAGAACTGACCCAACTGTCACCTGTGGTGCACCATGGGAGCAGGGGGTTGCCTTCAGGTCTTAAAGGCTCGGTACCCCTACTCTAATGCCTTAAAGGCAAGGTGTCAGTTTTCTTTGTTTGCTTTATACTCTACTGCAGCCTACTGGCAAATGCCTGCAATTACAGGTTTTTCCTATGGCAATAAAGCATTGTTGTATACAAATGTTTTCTGCTCTCTTTCTTCCTTAGGGTTTGGAAGAGTACTGCGTATTTATGTAATTTTGCGGCAATTTTGCCAGTTGGGAAATGTTTTAGGCTGCAAATATATGTTTTCACATATATATATATATATATATATATATATATATATATATATATATATATATATATATATATATATATATATATATATATATATATATATATATATATATATATATATATATATATATATATATATATATATATATATATATATATATATATATATATATATTTATATGTATTTTCTATATGCTCCGGGATCCCGCACATGGGTGGGGATTATTCATAGATTATGACTTTGATGAGTATACCCCTGGATGAGAACTAGGATTACAGGTAAGTAAATAATCCTTATCCATTCTCTGCAGAAAGACGTAAAAGAGCTCCGGGCCTCACATAAACAGCTACAGTGGAAGGTGGACGATGCAGAAAATAGGGCCCGGCGCAACAACCTCCGCTTTGTTGGCTTTAGGGAAGGAATTGAAGGGGGCAATATGGTGGAGTTCCTGCGAACATGGCTGCTGAAGGACCCTGCCTGCGGCGACATTGTCCAACTGCTTTATAATTGAGAGGGCCCATCGAGCGCTCCTTGCGAAGTCCCTGGTGGGGGAGAAACCGCGACCGGTCATCGCTCGATTCTTGAACTTTGCGGACAGGGACGTTATATTACGCGAAGCCAGGAAAGTGGGGGAGATCCGTATGGACAATGCACAGAGCATGATCTTTCCAGACTATAGTCAGGAAGTGCAGAAACAGAGGCGCTCCTTTGATGCAGGAAAGGCAAAGTTGAGAGACCTTCAGATCCGATTTATGCTGCTTTTCCCGGCCAAACTAAGTCATCTTTAAGGAAAATACCTACTTTTTCACCCACCCTGAGGATGCATGGCAATGGCGGGAGGAGCGTCCACCGCTGCGAAGGCGAGAAGGAGAGATGAGAGGGGCGGTGGAGAAGGAGACAATGGCCGGGTCTCAGTGGGAGTCACCGAAGACACAGCGGCAGCGGAGCACGCGGGGTTCCAGGAGAGTGAAGACAACGCCTTACCCCACGCAGAATCCGACGAGCATGCGACAGCAGGGTTCCAATACTCTTGACCTTGGTGGTCAGGCGGGTTCCAGGTTTCGCTGCCTAGCTGAACATGCACGATCCGAAGGAGAGGAGGCCACGGGGGGGTATCACCTCCGGATGTGAGGAACTGGAGGAACAATCGATACATCCACTAGTGGCAGCGATCAACGAACTGGAGCAGGCTGCGGCTACGAAGGTGTTGACACCACAAGGGGACTTTCCAGACTCTAATGCCTGAATCGAGAGGGACTCTGGATGGACAGGATGCCGGCTCAGCCCGGAAGCACGCAAGTTGTTTCACACCCTATAACCACTGAGTTCTCAGTTTTTGGCTATAATGTTTATGACCGTAGGTTTTGTGGGAGAAGTTGTTGTCTCTCGTATTCGTTGGACTATTTGTTTGGGAGGGTTTGTAGGGAGTGAGCTTGGGGAGGGTGACAGACCTTCTCCGCCTGAAAGTCCTTTATCCCATCTTTGACGAGGATGGGACTGACGGGGGAGGGAGGTAGGTTGGGGGGGGGGGGGGCTGACGGGAGTTCTGTTGGTTTTACAGTTGAGACTGTTAGGTGAGGGGGTCAGGTACGAGGGGGGGGGCAGGGAGGGATGGGGAGTTGGGGAAGGGTGTGGGAAGGGGACAATGTCAGAAAGGTCACACATCTGCGTCCAGGATGCTCCACTAGCGCTGAGCTTATGCACCACACATCAGGATTTATCATAGGATGTCGGTTAACCACACAGAGGCACTGCAAGACCAGGAGGGGCTCAAGATACTAACATGGAACGTGAATGGGCTAGGATGTAAGATTGAGAGGCCTAGTGAACGCATACATGAAGAGGGTGGGCCCAGACATAACTTTGCTCCAAGAAACGCATTTACAGGGCACCAAATGTGGCTTTCTGGCTAGAGGGCAGTACAAAGTTCTCGCACACGCAGGATTTACTAAAGGCTCGAGGGGAGTAGCCATATTGATAAAGAAGAACCCCCCCATTCCGTGTGGCGCAGGTATAGTCTGATCCCCATGGGACGTACGTGGGAGTAAGGGGTACCTTGAAAAGGCAGGAATATACGATAGTTTCAGCATATGCCCCTCCTCAGTGGCAGGCAGCTACATTGAAAAGGGTCGCAGATATCCTTCTTAGTACATCACATACACTGCAGGTGTTGGGGGGGATTTTAATGACGTGCTGGTCCCTATGCAAGATAGAACAGGGGACAGGACCAGAGACCAAACCCCGACTTTACTCGCTAAGACGATTAGTACCCTGGGATTGACGGATGTATGGAGGTGGTTGCACCCAGAGGACAGGACCTATTCCTTTTTTTCGGGCACCCACAGGGTCTACTCTAGACTGGACTATATTTTCCTTGCCCGACATGTCCTGACGAGAGACGATTTAGCGGAGTACAAAGCCAGAGGGATCTCAGATCACTCCCCGCTTCTGGTGCAGGTGGGAAGGAGAAAGGTACGGAAAAATGGGTCCTGGAGGCTGACAGCCTGGGACCTGCAGAACCCAGTCAGACTGAAGGGCCTCAGGGCCGATGTAAAAGTCTATGTAGCCGAAAATGAGGGCTCGGTTGCTTCAAAAGTGATCTTCTGGGAGGCCTTTAAGGCGGTCCTTAGGGATAGGGCACAGAATAGGCTAGCGGAGGAAGCCCGGAAAGTCCAGAGAGATATCGGGGCATTGGAAACTCAGATACTGGAGCTGGAAAGGGAACACCAACTCACTAGTGCCTCAGAGACCATTCGTAAGCTGCTGGATGTTCAATGCCAATAGAGGGAAATGGTAACGGGGGAGGCCATAACACAGGCACTGGCGACGCTACATCGTCTATATGATGTGGGGGATAAAACGGGAAAGCTGCTTGCATGGCTGAGTAAGAAGGAAAGGGATGCCAGGTGGGTAGAATAGGTTAGAGACACCCTGAGGAGCCTGACGAGGTCAGATAGCTGAGGCTTTCGCTATGCACTACGAACTATTTTACGAAGCGCGGGACTTAGGGACACAGGAAGATGCCATGCAATACATGGCGCACTTAGACCTCCCGGGGCTGGCTACCGAGGACCTAGACGACCTGGAGGCCGCTATCACGATAGACAAAATTAAGACTGCTCTAGCTAAACTAAGGGTGGGAAAGTCCCCCGGCCCGAACGGGTTCCCGGACGAATTCTTTAAACGTACAGCGGACCTACTGGCCCGTCATCTCCTGGGACTCTTTGAAGGGGCGATACAAGAGGGGAAATTACCCCCAGATATTCGCATGGCCACGATAATCCCGCTCTATAAGGAAGGTAAACCGGCGGAGGACTGTGAATCCTACCCCCCTATCTCCCTTTTGAATATTGAAGTGAAGCTACTGGCGACCATTTTAGCTCTTAGACTGAGGAGGGTGATCCCGGAACTAGTCCACCTGGACCAAACCAGGTTCCTACCCGGAAGGGCCACTAGATTCACCCTCAGAAGGACCCACAATTGGCTACAGGAGGTGGGCAAGAGACGAGACCCTCATTGGTTTTTATCTCTGGATGCCGAAAAGGCATTCAATGTAGTACACTGGCCCTTTCTGGAGGGGGTCCTGGTGCGGTTTGGTTTTGGGCCCAAATTTCAGAAGTGGGTCCGATTGCTGTACACAGACCCTAGAGCTAGGGTTAGAGTAAATGGGGTGTTATCCCGGGATTTCCTGGTGAGACGAGGGACCAGGCAGGGGTGCCCACTGTCTCCCCTGCTTTTCACTCTAACGATTGAGGTGCTCACGGGTGCAATCCGGCAAAATGCGGACATTAAGGGCTTTCAATTGAGCTTGACAGATATCGCGGAGGAAAAAATATCGCTCTATGCGGACGATGTCCTCCTCTATATAACGCACCCAGAAACTACGATAACTGCAATTTTTAACGGGGCTGGAGAGTTATGGGGAGCGTGCAGGGTACCGCATAAACTGGCATAAGTCTGTCCTATATGATCCATGGGGACAGGAGCAATGGACAGGCCTTCCGGAGAGGCTACAGACGACTGGCGAGGGCTTTACTTATCTTGGGGTGTTTGTGACGCTCGATGGAGGCCGATCATATGACATAAATATAAGACGGATAATTAATAATTTTGTAGAGGACGCAAACAGATGGCGGCTGCTTCCCCTTACAATCCTGGGCCGGGCGGCCATGTTTAAAATGATGACGCTGCCCAAGTTTCTATACGCATTTCAAAACGAGTATTACCTCCTTCCCCGCAGAGTGTTTGCCGAAATAAACGCGGAATTGCGAACCTTTTTGTGGTTGGGTAAGCAACCGCGGGTGGCATTTACTACCCTGCAAAGACATCAGTACAGTGGAGGGATCTCACTCCCCAACATCGAGGCCTACTATTGGGCAGAACACTTGGTGCCTATCAAAGACTGGCTCCACACCCCGGCTTCACACCCCACATACGCACTCGAGAGGCACACTATGGATACCCGTCCATATAATTATTATCTGTACGGGGGCAAAGGGAGGGGGAGACTGCTGCCGGCCACCAGGCTTACCCTGACGGTCTGGAACCGAGCGACTAAGACTGTAGGCTGGGAGAAGAGGCCCACTAGACAAACACCGTTGTGGCACTGTACATGGCTGCAAGAACTGAACAAATTGAAAGGGTTCAAGAGGTGGGTCGACAGAGGGATCTCAACGCTAGGCGATGTGACTGCAAAGGGGGCACTGAAATCATTCCAAGCACTGAGGGCAGACTTCGGCCTGCACCGCAATCAATACTTTAAATATGCGCAACTGAGGCATGCCTGGCGAGGGGAGGGGATCCCAGAGGGCACACTCCCTGAATATGCACCTTTAGAGGGCCGCCTCTTGCAGGAACAAAGGGCGGTATCGCTTACGTATAGGACTCTTATGAATAACATGTCTGACGACCTGGATGCCCTTAGAAGTAAGTGGGAGGGAGAGGTGGGAGAAATGGACACGGTGGACTGGGATACAGTTCTAATACATCCAAGAGAGGTAGCCATTAAATCCCGGTTGAGGCTCATTCAATTCCACGTACTCCATAGGGCTTACTATGACAGGGTCCGCTTACACAAAAGGGGTAGAGCAGGGGACATGAACTGCCTGAGATGTGGCCGAGAGGAGGGGGATTTTTACCACATACTCTGGTCCTGCCCGATAATTCTGGCCTATTGGACGGAGGTCCTGAGAGAATTAGAGGAGGTGCTGGAGACTTCCCTGCCACTAGACCCTAAACTGGTCCTGTTGGGTATGACGAACGATGTGGATTTATCACGCCCACTAGTTATTTTTCTGGTCCTGGCTTTGGTGGTGGCCAAGAGGGATGTGGCAAAGAAATGGGGGGTGGCCGCGCCACCGAAGCTGGAGGAGTGGAGGAGAGGGCTAGATCTGTATATGGCAGCCGAAAGGGTCACATATAAGGCTAGGGGATGCCCTAAGAAATTTGGTAAAGTCTGGAGCAAATGGCGGAAATATCCTGGACTTGATGGAGGGCTATGAGAGTGGATATTGGGAGCAGATGTGTTCATGGACACAGCTGCAACCGGTAGGAAGCTCATTACGGCACAGCAGACTTGGATACGAGGACAGCTCTGTGCAGATACTCGCTCTGAAGGAGAATATACTGATTTTAATGCTGAGGCTCGGTGGGTGGGGGGTTGGGGGAGGGGTGTGATGACCAATGATGACATGATTGTATTGTTGTTACGTAATAAAATGCAAATAAAAATGTTTAAAAAAAACATTAAAATACCATTATACAGCTGTTCAATGAAAGTCTTGTTATATGCACATATAATAACTAAAGGTGGTAACCGGTATATCGAAGTAAATACTCAGCGGCATTATTTCAATGTAATACGTTGTTTTATGTACTGATGATAAATGATATCTAGAGATTGTGACATCTATATGCAGAATTTGGAAGATTTGATATTCGATTGGAATTGAGATGACGTGTACATTATTTTTATTTTTTGTTTATTATTGCATTTTTTGGATAGGGTTTATGGCTTGATTATTTTTACTGTAGGATGCTTTCTTTTTTGTGTCATTTGAAAATCAATAAAAAGTTTATAAAATAAATACTCCGTGGCATTACCCACCATCTGGAGATGCCGCAACCTCGCAAATACATGGTGTGCAACCAAATAATGTGCACACGAGACACCACTTAATACAGCCCAAGTGGGCGAAGGACGTAATGTATAGATCAAGAATATCTTGTCCTAGGTAGTTGCCTTGCAAGGAAAAGGGAAGACCAATACAAGTATAGCCAACATTCTAGACAAGGATTATAGATAAATTCCAGCCCCAGTGGGCAAAGTCTACAATGCATGACCAATGGACATCTTGTCCTGAAAATTGCCTCACGGCTGTTTACAAAAATAGACCAATTCTGACCCCATGGTTATAGGATAGTCCACACTAGGTAACACCTGCATGAAATACCATGTATTCACCAAAAGATTAGTAACAACAAAAAATAATGAAGTAAAATAAGAAATTAGATATCTTAGCTCCTTAGCTGTCATTTCTCGGTAATCTGTCTGGACAACCTGCAACAGAGATGGAGAAAATATACTGTTGGAACACTTATCTTGGTGACAAACAAAATAAATTAAAATTTAACAATTAAAAGCCTATAGGAGGCATACTACTGTTCAGACCCCCCAGGATATAGCGGCATGGATTAGCAAATTTAGCGGCACAAAAATGGAAATTTAGCGGCACAAATATGGAAATTTAGCGGCAATTTTGCGGCATTTTATTTGGCCATTTTTCCTACAACAAACAGAGATATCTTATTTTATTAGGTTTACAAAACTAACAAAAGCAGCCCCAATTGGTGCACATTAGCATCTGTGTTAGAAATGTATATTTGGGGTCTGATGTGGTTGCAGGGGTTGTGAATCTCTTACAGTTAAATCGTAGTGTGACCATGTTTTTTCTCACTAAGTCTAATTCTTTTTGGACTGCCAGCAACGGAATACCATCTCTGGGGCACCAACCTCTTATTAAAGGAGTGAGAAAACTCTGCATTATTCTTCACCAAAAATTTATTTTGGATGCCCAGATGGCCAACATTGCCAGCTGATGCTTTTTTCCATCTTACAATAGTGCTGCTAGGGGTTCTTTCCTTAAACCAAAGCTACACGCAAATACACTGAATGCTCTTGTGCAATCCAGGGTGGTCTATCAAAATCGCAGTCACTCAAAGCACTGGAATAGACCTTCAACAAAGAGAAATATGGAGAAATCATCTAGAATAAATATCAGAAGTGTATGAAAATACAGTGAAAAAGTGTCCGTGTTGTGAAAACTATATTGGCTAGTTTTTCCACGTCTTAGTTATTTATTGCTCAGATGGTTATCTATGGCTCAGTCTCTTGCCTACATGGTAGTACGTTTCACAGTGATACTACCTCAGTCGTAGCAGTGTCCAGAGCTTTTTCTGTAACCTTAACGTCTTAGTTCCCTGACCCTCTTCTGACCTTCTTTTCGGGGCTAACCCCGCTCTTGCACATTTAGAAACAAACAAACACATGACTTAAACCGAGTAGGTCGAAAAAAAAAAACCACCAATTTTGCACTTAATTGCTATATTTCTTTGGCAGATAGCAGACGTGTAAAAAAAGATCACGTTTGCCTCATTTCTTTGCCAAGAATGATACAGACCGAAGCAGACAGTGAGGAGATAAAAAGACAGCCAGGTAGGCAGCTAGAGACAAATATAGACACAGATAGACAGCCGAATATAGATTTCGCTATTTAAAAAAAAAAAAAGCCCCATGTTAACATTGGCTGCACATGTTGAATTCCCGCCGGGCCTTCCTCACACAAGTCAGCGAACAATCGCCCTTTCTTTCCCATATTGACCCTCGGCTCCAGGGGAGAGGGCAGGGCCTCGCCCCAGTCACCGGGAGGGTCTCCAGCGGGGAGCCAGACGCGCGAGGGCACTTCAAAGCCCGTCACAGTGAGCTGCTAATGCCCCATTAAGCCTGTAAAGCTATTCTTTTGTTTTCTGTGTCCTTCCCAGACCGCCCCAATAAACAACCTAAGTGGCCCCAGACCCCCCAGGATATAGCACCTTTGTAAAAATGCCGCGATTTCACCAAAAGTGCCGATTTCGCGGGCACTATTGTAAAAATCGCGGCATTTTTACAAAAGGGCCGATTTCGCGGCAAATCGCGAAATCGCGAAATCGCGATATCCTGGAGGGTCTGACTGTTGTGCATAGATCGTCTTTTTGCAGAATCCGGGAAGAAAACCTAGAAAAAGAAGAACTCTAGATTAATGTACATTAGGCAGTAAAGACATCCAGTGGACACCACTTTAAAGGAAAGTATACATCTCCACATCAATGTTCATGCCTGCTGGCTCATTTGTACCCATTCTCAAGATATACCTGCATTCAAGTTGTCTCGGGGCTTTCTCTCTGTCCCCTCCTCTGAGGGTTTTGACTGCCTGATCTAGGATGCAATAGGTCAGCTTGGATGGATCCCTGTTATGATGCCTCATGAAGTGCCCTGTTACTGGGTACGTTGTGTCGGCATTCTTAATGGCACGCAAATATTGTAGAACGCGCTTATGGTCCTCTAACTTTGTGCTCTCGACATAACCTTTGGGGCATGGACATTCCAATAGATATACCACGTTCTCAGACTTACAATTGACTGGTTTCGAAATATTCAAATGCTCGCCTAGACATGTTGTCACCTCTGTTGTGTTTTTGCCGTGTTGACATGCCTTACATTTAGTGCACTTTTTGAACCCTTTGCTGGGTTTGAGCCAATGTTGCTGTGTGTTAGTGTAGGTTTTGACCAGTTTGTTCCCTATTGTTAGAGAGTGTTGATAAGTCAAGTCAAGTTTTCGAGAGACCTCTTTACCCATGACTGAATCTTGCTTGACCAAATACCAGTGTCTGTTTAATGCTCCCCTCAACTCTTTGTGATAAGAATTGTAGGTGGTGACAAACCTGTTTAGAGGCTTCACCTTCCCTTCTTTTGGTTTCTTAAACAGATCTGTTCTTTCTAGCTTTGAGTTTAGCTTGTTCTAGAACAGGACGCTGATATCCTCTGGCTCTTAGTCTGGTACAAATTTCTCTTTCAGCCTGCTCATACTCCCTATTTGTTCCACAGATTCTTTTGGCCCTCAATAGCTCGCCATAGGCAATGCTGTTTTTGAGTGGTTGTGGATGTGAGCTGTTTCCGTGCAGTGTTGTATTGTCTGCTGGTGGTTTACAGTATACAGAGCTACAAAGGCATTGATCCTTGACTTCTACTTTAACATCTAAAAACTCAATTTCAGTCTTACTGATTCTTCTTGTGAACAGTAGGTTCAAATTATTGAAGTTAATGCAATCAACAAACTCTGTTACAGAAGCAAGATCGCCCTTCCAAAGAGTAAAAAGGTCATCTGTGTACTGTAACCATGTCACAATGTGTGACAACCATCTTTCCATTTCTGGCCCATGAAGCACCTGCTCCTCCCACTAGCCCATATGCAGATTCGCATAGCTGGGGGCGAAGCAGTTGCCCATTGCTGTCCCTTGTTGCTGTCTGTACGGTATCTTGTCAAATAGGAAGATGTTACATGTTAGACACCACTTAATCATATCACTTAACATCTTGTTATGGTCAGCAAATTGTCTTGGTCTGCGGTTCAAAAAGTTTTCAGTCCATCTTCGTGGCGAATACTCGTGTAGAGGGAATTAACATCAAGGCACACCATAAGGAAATCTGCTTCCCAATGAATGTCAAAGATCTGCTTTAGAAAATCTGTTGTATCCTGTATATAGGATGGTAAGTCCTTCACCATTGGTTGCAGATATAAATCAACATATTTATAAACATTTTCCAACAGACTTCCCATTGCAGAAATGATACGCCTGCCTGGAGGGCGTGCACTGTTTTTGTGTACCTTCGACAGGAGATATAAAATAGGTACTCTAGGAAATGTAACTTTGAGGAAACTATATTCCTCTAACATAATTAGACTGAGGTCACGCCATGTTGTTAGGTCATCATAGAAATTGTTCCTGAGTTTTTCATACTCTCCCCATGTAATGGTTATATAACATGAAGTATCCTTTAATTGGTGGTCGGCTTCTTCCATATACATCTTTAGTGGCCAGATGACCATGTTGCCACCCTTATCTGCATTGCCTATTACACAATCCTTTTCTGATGACTAATTTTTTTTTTTTTTAGTTTTATATAGCGCGAACTAGACCCGGAGATAATAGTATCAGAGCGCTTTACATAGCACCAGTTTCGTTACACATTCATTTTTGTCAGGCACGGGGAGATTAAGTGATTTGCCCAGAATCACAGGATGTTGAGCGTCGTTGCTGAGACTCGAACCCGGTTCCCCAGCTTCGACACAGGCCGCTCTAGCTGTAAGGCTACATCCTCTCCCTCTTTAGTAAGAACCTTAGTTAATTCCCTTTCCCTAGGTGTGGGCCTCCAATTATTTCTAAATTCTGTGCGTTTGATGGTCTTCCTTTCCTCGACCATGGCTTCATTAAACATGTCAATGTTATCAAATGGAAGAATATGGTTGAATTTGGATTTGGGTTTAAACAGGGATTTCTCTGTGGAGGCAGGATTTACACTAATTTGGGATGTTGGGTATGGATCTATACTGCCCTCCAATTCCAGTTCATGTAGAACATTTAGAAGATTAGTGCCTGTAATGGACATACCTCTCTCTTGCTCTCCCGCAGATGTAGCTACAGTCCTGCAGGTATTTTTGACCTGTTGTTTGAAATATTTTCTTAATTTGAGCTTGCGTATGAACTGGTATAAGTCAATACCCGTTTGGTCATAGTTAAATTTTGACTCAGGGCAATAAGAGTCCCAGATTTAAAATGCGTTTGTCTTCTGTAGTTAATAAAACTTGGCTAAGATTAATTACCGTAGGATTATGTTCTACTTCTTGGTTTGGCTCCTCGTTACTGCTCCCTTTTTTTCTCCGTTTCCTTTTCCCCTTGCCGCCCCTCCTCGCATTCCTCTTCCTCTTTTCTGTTGGGGCGGTGGACAGTTGTTTGTATAGCGTCCCAGGCGTAAAAATTGGAAGTAGTCTTGGACTGTGGTTACTCTCAGATTTTCATTTGAGCCTTCTCGATCGGATTCAGATCCTGTGTCTGAGCTGAGATCACTCAATGACACTTCCTGTCTGATTTTGTTTGTCACTTCCATTCTTTCCCTCTGTATGTTGTCGTATTTGCGTGAGAAGGTATATATCCTTCCTGTTTCATAATCCCTTCTATTTCGCTGGAACTTGTGCGCCTTCCATGCTGTTATAACATCTTAATTTTTTTTTTACTCTTTCTTTCATGTCTTTAATGAATTTCGCAACCACTTCCTTGTCAGCAGAACATTCAACTGGGCTGAAACATCCTTGATCTGCTTCACAATGTCTTCCCTATCAATGGTAGCATACTATATCAACAGCAGTGTCATCTGCTCGGAGCTTTCGGCGTTCAATTCAGCCCATTCCTTTATTAATTCCGGATGGGGATTCTCATACGTGGGGGTTATCATTATCTTTAAGCTGCGTGGTACTCTGCCCACCTCGATGTATCTTCTTAAGGATTGTACCTCCCACCACTTGGAAACCTCTGCTCTGGTGAGTTTCTCTAGTTTGTGGCTGAGTGAATTGAAAAAATCCTTAACGGCAGTGTCCACTTTTGATGTCCCTGCTAGGTTTTCATTACTAGGTCCATCTCTAAACAGTCCCTCTGCCGTTTTAAGTCTGGCACTGATCTCTTCTTCTGCCATACTGCTTTTGTGGGATATACAGGACCTGGGAACAATCCCCAGCCCGAGTTGTTACCTCTATGCAAGAACCGGTATGTGTGAATTCGCAAAGCCGGTCTTGTACGGCTCCCTCTGTGCAGGCTTTACTTAACATGCAGCTTCTCGGGCAGTGTGGAACGACTGTGAGCCCTATTGGCCCCCGCCCGCCCCAGACTTACCTTAAGGGATGTACTGCTGCAATGTCAAACGCAGGGGGCATGCTGTCTTCGAACAGAAACTTGGTGACGTATGCGGCGTGCTTCCAAATCGCCGTGGTGCTCGTAAGTGTCTGCGCCCTGACACAAATGTCAAACTGCTCCCAACAGATTCACCTAGGAGACGGCACTCCGTAATCCGATCTATTCACACAAAGCAAAAGGCAGACGTCTACGCGTTTCGGCTTGTAAGACTTGTTTACGGCGCTGCTTTTATCACAAAGTAAGTGTTAAATAAAGTTTAAAACAGACAAGGACATAGAAAGAGGCATACAATATGCAGTGTGTCCTAGAGTAAACAGTCGGCCATTTGGAACATTTTGTTAATACATGCATTTGGACAGAAATAAACAATAAAATACCATTATTTATATATATATATATATATATATATATATATATATATATATATATATATATATATATATATTCAGCAATTGCCACTTCATCTTACTGAACTGCTTGCAGGCGGGTGCTTCCCGTTCATGGTAGTGGTTTACCATGCAATCACAACCAACAAAGCATTGGTGCACTCCACGGTGTCAGAACATCATTGCATAGTTTATTTCGGCAACGCGTTTCGGCTACACAATCTTTCTCAATGCCTCTCGCAGTTCTGTTCTCATGGCTTCAGTTTAAATTACCTGCTCTCCTTCCCATTGGACAGGTGGTCATATAATACGATGATCTGAAACAAACAGTCACATTATAATTAATCTATGTTATATTGGGGAGTTTTAGCCCATTCAAGGGCGAGTTCAGGGTAATCTAAACGTTTTGGGATTCACCCCATGATAGGATTTTGTTTCAGATGTATAATTGACCATGGAAGAAAAGAATCAATTTGTTTTATTTATTTCTGTTGTCTATATGTTGCCAAGACAAAATGGAAATAGAGAGATTACAAAATGGCTGCGATATTAATCATGATATCGTGCAAGGCAATATTGGTAGCCCATCATCTATGACTATGTAAATGCAGCTGCCCAATGATATTCATACATGATTAAATGCAGAACGGGAAAAAGGTGAACTGACTTTGAGGAAGGCCAAGAGGCTGAGACACGTTTGTCGGTTTTGTTGCAAGCTAAATAAAACTTGATAACCAGCTTATGAGTCCGCGACGTTCCTTTGGAGTCGCGGCACCCACTACATAGCGAGCAGCGGCTTTGGCGGAACAGTAGGACGATACTGATATATATCTCCTACTGCCAGTAGGTAGTTATAGTTAGGACCAAAGTTTCCATAGTGTTTTTTGTTTTGCCAATAACTTTGACGCCGGTTGACGAATTTTCACAAAGCTCCCCTTTTTGGTCCAACTGCTGTGTTGAAAGTTTTGGGGTGATCCATCAAGCAGGGGTCGAGGAAAAAAGGGGGTCCCAAAACATGTTTCACCATATCATCTCTACAGGGATTTTTCATTTTTTAAACAAGACTACAGCCCGAAACCGCTGAATGGAATTACACTAAATTTGGCAGAAAGCTAGATGTTGGTCTAAAAAGCGTGCTTTTTGTGATTTGATGTAAATCCGTTCAGTAGTTTCAAAGATATTGAAGTTTTAATAATATAGATATTTGGGAGCCCAGCAGCCTACTGAAACCCTACTGGAATTTGATTGACTGCCAACACTTCAACCAGGAAGTGTTGGCAGCCATCTTGGGACCAATATACACAATAGCATCCTTTGAAATGAATGGCAGGTTTTGAGGGTCACATAAAGGAGAACTTATAAAGTGTGATAACATATTTTAGTTCCAATATAAATCATTTGTTGATGGTACCATACTCCTTTTTGGAATTGTGGTATGTTCTAAGCGGATTTTACTCTGTAAAAACATCCTTCAACTGGGATTTCATGAATCATGTTTGAGAGAACTGTTTTCTCATAATTTTCCCATAGAAGTTATGGAAGGTGCTTCAGAACTAAAATGAGAGCATATTTACTGTAAATTCTATGTCGGGACCGGAGGCTCTGATTATGCTTCTCATTTCTTCACTGTTGATTCACAGCAGCCAATAAAATAAAAGTTAACCAAAAAGCAACAATATCCATGAACACTTTCACATGACAACCATAGATTACATCCCTATATAAACCCTGACTGAGGTAACCACGTACTCTTTATTTGCTGCTCCGCAGCCAGTTCAGTGCCTTTCCGTTATGCTAATATTACTGATGTGATTAATGGCTTTGGTTTATGCTAATACGGCTTATGCGACTAAGGTTATGCTTTGAATGTTACAGATGGCATGTTATTGTAAAGGTTACTGCGAGCTTCTAGATGATCGAGTCGTGCGTTAGATCAGGAGCGCTCCGCCTTCCCTGGCGGACGCGTGGTTGTGGTAGTCTGATATGGCTCCGATCTCAACGGATTCTTGCTCTTTGTCCGCATTTGCGCTGCGAGTCGCCCATTGGATCGGGAGCGCTCTGCCTCCCCTGCCGGGCGCTTCGTTCCCGCAGCAGTCACCCAGTGGAGAGGGAGTGAAGAGGAGCGAGGTCACGCGTCGGTCTGACGTGCAGTCCTCTTTCTGCTGAGACGAGCACCCATCACTGCGCATGCACGGCGGCCATTTTGTCCGTATTTGATCAGTTTTGGCCTTGAAATGAGCACAGGAGCAGCGCTTTACTGCACGTTGTCCCACTCAGCTCGCCCTCAGATTCCTGGTGACACCGTCAGTAAATTTGCTGTGGGGGCTGTATAATCTGTGCATAGGCTTTGCCTAGAGAGGTTTGGTAAGCCCTCCCTCCACCTCATAAGTACGTCGAGGTGGAACCCTCTGGGTCTATGGAGCAGGACCTCGTAGAGGCCCTGGAGGTAGGTGTGCAACACTCTTGAATCGAGCCCTGGTGAGAGCTATTGAACCCCTGAAGCTCCCCTTATGCGGCTATGCAGGCCTGGCTTTCAAGTACTGGCTCACGTCCCAAACCCCAGTGGGACAGGGGTCCACAATCCTCATGCAGCCAATTTTGCAAAGTTAGCCAAGACTATGGCGAGTGATCATGACTATGTCACCCCAGATAAGGAAGCAGCTTTCTCTGATACGTATCAGGACGTCGATGAAGACACCTCCTCAGACCATACCTCCGACCATGAGGAAACCCCTAGACCATCCAAACGATTCAAGAAGGAGCATCACTTGGATACCCCTTCCCAGCCTAAGCTTCTCACTTTTGAGCCAGTGGAAATCGTCCACCCTAACTCTACAGCGTGGCTCCTGCGGCAGGAGGTTGCGGATTACATCCAATTGCACCTCTGTCAGGCGGTCGGAGTGCTCAAGACCAGATCTGACAGGCAAAGTGGCGGAAACTCCAGAAGTGGACCCCTCCACTCTTACCTATATGAAGAAATATGCCAAAGACCCTAAAAAAAGCAATGGATCGGGCATGGAAATCATGCCAAGACAGTTATTGGACATGACGGGTCCCCTGACCAAGATCCTAGAGTTTGGCTTCAGAGCCAAGGAGTCTGCGATGGCAATCGACCCATACGAGCTAATTGGATGGGCGCAAAGGGCGGAGTGCCCGTTAGGTAACGCGAAGTGCGCCATGGCAGGTGAAAGGAGATGCTCCATCCTTCTTAAGCTAGACCCCCAAACTGGCAGAACTATCTTCTTCGGAATCAGGGCCCCTGGCCCAGGGCCTCTTATTCGGACAGTCCTTCCTCAAGGAGCTTACCAAATTTGTAGCCACTTTTAGTGGTTTGGATAAGGCGCAGGGCTCCCTCAAACGAGCGTTCCGGCTGGTTTTCGGCAGGGCTGGACGACACAGAGGGCGGTCGTTCAACCGGGGATTCAACCAAAGCGCCCCACGCGGCCAATATAACCAACAGCAAGGGGATTACCAGGACCCCAACTACAACGGCAACTCCTCCTTCTACCCAACCTGAAGAGTCAAGAACCGATTCCGGAAGGGCAGATATGGAGGAAACCAGGGTGGCCAGCAAGATGCCTGAAATCCAGGTGAGGCGGATCTTATGTTCGGTGGTAATGTTGGGAGGAAGAATCCAATTTTTTCTACACACATGGCACACCATCTCGCAGGATGCATGGATCCTGGAGGCAGTGCAGGGCTACAAGCTAGAGCTGTACGGCACTCCCAGTCAGGGCGCTCCTCCCCCTCAAATATGTTTTTCCCAACAAGAGCAGAACTTTATCACAGAAGAGATAGGTTATCTTCTGGAGAAAGGAGCTATAGTCGCCACAGAACCGCACCCCCGAGGCTTTGTCAGCAGTATCTTCCTGGTCGAGAAGAAAGGGGGTGGATCCAGGGTAGTTCTAAATCTGAAAGACTTCAATGGATGGGTGGTATATCAACACTACAAGATGGAGGGCATCCATCTTCTGCGCGACCTTCTTCAGGAAGGAGATTGGATGGTCTGTCTGGACCTGAAGGACGCCTATCTGTCCGTGCCCATCTATGCTCCACACCATCGGTGTCTGCAGTTCCACTGGCAGAGTGTCTGTTACGAGTACAAGGTCCTTCCCTTCGGTCTTTTGTCAGCACCATGGTGCTTCTCAAAGCTCCTCCGACCCGTGGTAGAATCTTTGAAGGCACGCAGTGTTAGATTAATTGTTTACTTGGACGACATCATTATCATGGCTCGCTGTCCTTAACTAGTGGTTACGCATCTCGAATGGTCAATCACGCTACTGCAGAGTCTGGGATTTATTGTGAAGCCACAAAAATCAACACTATATCCGCGCAATCTATCGAGTTCCTGGGTTTTTAGATCGATTCAGGGAGCTGCTAGCTTCTCCTCCCAGCTCCGAAGATCAGATCATTCAAGAGAGATTTGAGATTGATTCTGAACAGGCAGATTGTATCCTTGAGGTCAGTTGCCTGGGTAATAAGACTCCTGGCCTCTTCGATTCAAGCAATATTTCAGGGACCCCTTCATTACTGTGCACTCCAAAGGCAAACAATTCAGGATATTTGTAAAGGCCTCAGATATGCGGAATGGATGCCTTTCTCCGAGGAAGCAAGGTTGGAGATGTTGTGGTGGCTGGACCACATGGAGGCTTGGAACGGTAGGGCCATCTTCGGATCCGCTCCGGAAGTAGTGATCGAGTCCGATACCAGCCGTTGGGGAGCCCGTTGTGGTCCGTTATCCACAGGGGGCCATTGGTCACAAGAGGAATTCTCTTTACATATCAATTGTCTGGAGCTGTTGGCTGGCTCGGTTGCGATTCGCAGGCTTTCACCCCGGAAGACGGACTGTTGTATCCTGCTTCGCATGGACAAAGTGTCTGCGGTTCTCTATGTCAACAAATTGGGAGGAACGAAGTCTGGAGTTCTTGCAGAGATCGACAAGGATTTTTGGCACTTCTGCCTCCTGCACAGAATCTCTGTTGCAGCGGAATACCTCCCAGAGCGCAACAACGAGGTGGCCGATTGGCATTCTCGATATCTTCAGATCTTCAGCGACTGGAGACTCCAACCCTGGGTTTTCCCGGCACTTAAACTTCTTTGGGGCCCATGCCAGTTGGATCTGTTCACATCACGTCTCAACAGGCAACTCCTAGCCTTCTACAGCTGGCGTCCAGATCCAGAAGCGATCGCCACAGACGCGTTTCTTCAGAACTGGCCATCAGTCCTGTGCTATGCCTTCCCTCCGTTTATGATGATCCCCAGAGTGCTGGCACAGACCCGACATCAGCAGTCAGAGTTAATCCTACTCACCCCGTTGTGGAGAGGGAAAGCATGGTTCCCAGTCCTTCTGGAGATGTCGTATGCGGCGCCGATCCTACTTCCACAGAGATGGAACCTGTTACTGGACCCTCGGAAGGCCACGCACCCATCCCTCTGGTAGCCTGGCTGGTTTCAGGGACAGATGGAAAATACGGGACTTTCGAGAGACTCTGACAGGTTCATCAGCGAGGCCTGGTCCGCTAATACCCACAAGCGATATTCATCCGCTGGGAAAAGATGGTGTGGCTGGTGCTCTCAACGGGAAGTGGATCCCACTAAGACCAATATCTCTATGGTCGTGAATTTTCTAGCTTCCATTGCATCATCTGGCCTAGCTTACTAGACTGAACAACTTCCGGTCTGCCATCTCGGCAGGGCATGTCCCATGGATGGCAACCCAGTAGGTGAGCATCCTCTGGTATGCAAACTGCTCAGAGGTATCCGGATTGTCGAATTCCCTTGTTCTAAATGCTCAGTCCTTTGGGATGTATCTATTGTCTTGAGTTTCTTGGAGGCCTGGCCTTCCAATAAATATTTATCAGGAAAGCAACTTTCTGCAATGTTGACCATGTTGCTATGCCTGGTTTCATGCAAGCGGGTCCCAGATGTTCGTGCTTTAGATCTAGTGGGACGTAAGTTCTCGCCAGAAGGAGTCACATTTTTTATCACAAAACGCACTAAATGCAATTCTTTTTCGTTATCTTATCCAGCTTACCCTGAAAACCCTAAACTGTGTGTTGTACGATGTGTGAAAGCGTACGAAGTAAGTACTGCTGAATTTGATTCAGACATGAAGGGTCAATTATTGATTGCATTGCAAAAGCCCTTTCGCCCAGTGACCCTAGCCACCATGTCAAGATGGATGCGTTGGCTCATGGGCGAAGCAAGCATTCATGTATAGGAATTTGGTGCCCACTCAGCTCGAGGGGCTGTGGCATCCAAGTCTTTCTCTTTAGAGGTCAGCCTTACAGATATATAGAATGCAGCTGACGGGTCAACTGAGACCACTTTTCGATCAATGTCTTATAAGCCTAATGTTGATGCAGCGTCGGTGGTGGTGGCTAAGCTTTGAACAAGCATAATCGGAGCCTCCGGTCCTGACATAGAATTAAAAATTTGCAAACATTCGTGACAAGAATTTTCAATTCTATTAAGGACACAGAGGCGAGTATTATCCCACCCAGACTGTGTTTTTATAATTTAATATCTGCATTGTATTTTGATACTGCAGAAATGGTTATGTTTTGTTTTTTTCCCTCCCTTTTCTGATTGTGATGATTAAAATATTAAAGCATAAAGAAGATCAACGCTGATTTATTTTTCAAGTATCTGTTGAGGATGAGCTATTGACGTAGTTGTTCAAGGAATCTTTCGCATCTCGTTGGTTCGAGTCCAAGGTTCAGAAGTTGAGCTCCGTTGGGCTTCAAGTTGCCTTTTCACGTGGAGGATTTCTACATCACAAAGGATGGATCTACAGGATAGAGTTCTTAATTTACGGACTTGACTGTTCGATGATCAGTCAAAGAAAGAGGACGTGGTTACATCAGTCAGGGTTTATATAGGGATGTACTCTAAGGTTGTCATGTGACATTAAAGTGTTCAAGGGTATTGTAGTTTTTTGGTTAACTTTTATTTTTTTGGCTTTGGCTGCTTTGAATAAACAATGAGAAACAAGAAGCATAATCCTCGCTTCCGTGTCCTTAATGGAATTGAAAATTCTTGTCACAAATGTTTGCTCATTTTTAATTCACACTACCTTTCTCAGCCATATGGAAATGAAGTCGAACATTCTCAGTACATGATGTACTTCTACCAGGAACAGCCTGTCTGTTGATTCCCTTGTGTTCTAGTGCAGCCTCCAAAGTGTTCTAAAGAAAAACTAGAGTGCTAACAATGTTACTTATGACAAAAATATGGCACACCTGAAGCCATGTTGATTGAATCAAACTGCTAAAGCTTAAAACATGCAATTTATAAAGGAACAAAATGAGGGGCGTCAGTTTGTCATAGAAATGATGGTTAGTGCTTTAGAAATAAAATTGAGGACACATTTTAAGTGAGTTCTCAAATATCTTCCTCTTTTATTTCATTAAAACATTCTGACATACAGACTGGAAAATGCACTTTGAACACCAGCAGCAGGCTGCCAGTTAGCTCCCTGGTGATCAGCAGCTTTACTACAGTGTTCTGATGTGCAACTAAAGTGTTAACATTATGAATTACTGCCAAGACGTGAAGACAACTCAGATCAATAATTGGCATAGGGCACACACACGTGTCTATTTGGACCATCATTTATTCCATTGCTGTCCCTTTACGTACCACTACAATTGGGAGGATCGTTCCCTTTCATAAGATTATTGGCGGCAGAGCTTTGGTTTACACACAAGAGTTACCAGCACCTTGCAACTGACTTAGCCTCTCCAGCGTGGGTACCGGTTTGAAATTACCACCGCCACCCCGCCTTTATTACTTTATTCAAATTGGTCTACACACACGACTATTCTTCAGAAACCTGACCGGGTTGGAATTACTTCAGAAACCCAACCGGGTTGGAATTATCACGAAGGATAAGCTCTTATCCTATAGAATACCGAAGTATGCCACATGTTGCTATATTGCTAAAGGGGGAAAGCGCTTTAGGGGATGCAGAGTCTGTCAACCAGATTTAGGAGAAACTACCCCCACTACCTTGCGCCGTCTTGCCCTGCTGAATTGCAGGTCTCTTCCCTGCCACGCTACGGAGATTAACTCCCTACTCCTGGACCACAAGGTTGATGCCTTGTTCCTTACTGAGACCTGGCTATCTGACACCTCTGGTCCGGATGTGGTTACAGCGCTGGCGCCGGGATATTTGATTTACCATCTTGATAGAGGCGCAGGGAGGGGGGGGGGGGGGTCTGGCCATTATTTACAGGGAGTCACTGGGCTGCAAGGCACGGGAGGCAGGGGTGAAAGACTGTGAGAGCTGCCAATTCTCCCTTAAATTCTCCCCTACCTGCATGCTGACGGGCCTCCTAGTTTACCGACCACCTGGGAGTGTGGGTGAGTTTACATCTTCGGTTATTGAAACTACCACTCTCCTGGCCTCGGCCTCGTCCAACTTCATTCTGTTGGGAGATCTCAACTGCCATTTCGATGAAGCAACTGACCCTATGGCAACTAATTTGATGAGTGAGTTGAGCGCCCTGCAGATGAACTTGATAAATACCGGGGCCACACATGTTAAAGGGCATCTCTTGGACCCCTTTTTTACGAATATGGTGGGTTTATCAGCTATGCCCCCCCTCGCTCTTCCCTGGTCCGACCACTCACTGATCATGGCTAACTGGGAGGTAAAGTGTGATGACACTCTGCCACCCAGGAAATTTAGAATAGACAGGGCATGGTCAAGGCTCCCGGTAGAGGCCTGGAAGGCCCGGTTGGAGGGCTCCCAGCCTGAGAAAGGTCGGGATCCGGTGACCGCAGATGCTATGATGAGGAACTGG
The DNA here is from genome assembly GCF_964261635.1 of Lissotriton helveticus. Taxonomy (NCBI): domain Eukaryota; kingdom Metazoa; phylum Chordata; class Amphibia; order Caudata; family Salamandridae; genus Lissotriton; species Lissotriton helveticus. The sequence goes on along the minus strand of NC_136073.1, from coordinate 777,442,702 downwards.
CTGACCAACGCAGTGGACCATGTGCTTCCACTCAAGAAGATGCTTATTAGGGATAAGAGAGTGGGGTCCGCCCCATGGTATTCCCCAGAGCTCAGAACCCTGAGAAAGAACTGTAAACGGGCGGAGAGATTATGGAGGAGGAACCCGGAGACAGAGAGCAGGGAAAAATATCGTATGGAATTAAGGACATACAAACTTGCAATACGCGCTGCTAAGGCCTCCTTTTTTGGGGAGAGAGTGAGTCTTGCTGCGTCCTCATCTAGGGAAGCCTTTCTAGTGATGAAGGAGCTTCTTAAACCGCCTGATCCCATTCTTGTCCACGATAGACCACAGGAAAAATGTCTGGAATTGGCCACTTACTTCAAGAATAAAATTGACATCATTATTAGTTCTCTTCCCCCGGTGATGGGAACCCCGGCCTTTTTTGAGGACTCAAGCATGTCGGAAAATCTATTGACGTCATTCGGCCCCGTAACCTCAGGCGAAGTACTGAAGGTTTTCGGGAGCTTGAAAAGTGGCTCGCCTCGAGACCCAGTCCCAATGCGGTATTTAAAGCAGGCTGCCTTATCGATAGGAGAGCCCTTGACCGATTTGGTCAATCTCTCCTTCGCTCATGGGACTGTGCCGCCAGACTGGAAGAGCGCGGTCGTTAAAGCGCTTCTAAAGAAGCCTGGCCTGGATCCACAGAACCTGGCCAATTTCAGGCCTATCTCCTTGCTACCAGGGGTTAGTAAAGTTGCCGAGAGGTTGGTTAACCGCCAACTATCCAACTTTCTCGAGGAGAATGGCCGGTTGAGGGACTCCCAGACGGGATTCCGACCGGGTCATGGAACTGACACGGCTCTGCTAGCAGTGGTAGAGGAGGCCAGAAGCACTTTGGACACAGGGGGGTCAGTGGCAGTGATCCTCCTGGACCTTAGTGCGGCCTTCGATACCGTCAATCATGGAGTGCTGATACAACGCCTAGCAGAGTCGGGTGTCACAGGAGTGGCCCTGGAATGGTTGGCCTCTTTTCTGGAGGGGCGCACCTTCGAGGTTTGGGAGGGTAACGCGAAATCTCCTCCCCTCCCACTTCATTGCGGGGTGCCTCAGGGCTCATCCCTGAGCCCCACGTTATTTAACGTGTATATGGCACCCCTGGAGGGTGTGGTGTCTCCGTTTGGCTTTAAGACCATAAGCTATGCGGATGACACTCAGCTAGTGGTGGGTCTGACACAGCTGGAGAAACAGCCTGAGACGCTCCATTCATGCTTAAGAGAGGTGTTTGATTGGATGTCCAGGTCATCGCTCAAATTGAACGGCTCAAAAACTGAGCTGATGATCTTGGGCCAGTCAAGTTTTGCCCTCTCGCCGAGCAGCTGGCCCAGCTGCATGGGCACCCCGCCTGACCCAAAGAAGGAGATTAAGAGCCTGGGGGTCTGGCTGGAGCCTGATCTGTCCTTCAGGACACACGCCAAGAAGACCGCTGGCGTGTGTTATGGATGGCTCCGATCGGCCCGTAAGGTTCTCCCCCTCTTGCCAGAACTTTCCCGGAAGCTGTTAGTCCAAGGTCTAATCATCTCACGCCTGGACTACAGTAATGCACTCTTTCTCGGAGCACCGGAGTCAACGTTCAAGATCCTGCAACAAGCGCAGAACGCAGCAGCTAGGCTGCTGCGGAACGTTCCGGCCAGGCAGTCAGCCAGGCCTGCTTTAAAAGCACTCCACTGGCTGCCTGTTAGAGAGAGAGTGACCTTCAAGGCCCTTTGCATTGCTCACAAGAGCATACAGGGGAAAGGACCAGCTATTCTGAAGGACATGATTCGGCCCTATAAGCCCACAAGAGCTCTACGCTCTGATAACAAACACCTCCTTCAGATAAAGAGAATCAGGAGAGCCCGTTCAGGTGGCAGGAGTTTTTCTATCCATACAGCTCGCGCCTGGAACTCCCTCCCACTCTCACTACGCTCTGAACCTAATTTTCTCAGGTTCCGGAAACATCTGAAAACTTATCTATTTCCAGAATAACTTCAGCTCTTTTCCGATCTGTATAGGCAGTGTGCTCTAGGTCTCTATAAGCGCTGGGATGCCTCTGGGTAACCGTGCGTGGTACAAAATTCTTTAATAATAATAATAATTATCACCGGTGCAGGGATTCTTCATTCCATCGTCAATACCTTGAGCCCTGAAGAGTCGGAGTACACGGTTTCTCTGACGAAACACGTGCCGGCTGGTTGTTTGTTGTGATCTGACATATTAAAGAACCCAAGAAATCAACGTGGAATTTTTGTACGGAGTGTTGTTGCAATTACCTTTACACTGTTTATTTCTACTCTGTACGTGTGCACAGGACTGCTGCGAATCTTATTAGCATATAGCTGGGTCTGACCTGGGTTGGCATAGTGAGCTAAAGAACGATGATGGATTCAACCCAGATCTGTGACTGTGGGCGAGTGTCTGTCTGAAAAGTTACAGAGCTCCGTCCATCATCTCCTTGTGTTTGCTTTTAAGTAGAATCAGAGGCACACTTTTTTTTATTTCATGAAGATTCTTAAACCAGCGCAAAAGATGTATAGGCAAGGGAAGAAAGCGCAAAAAATTCACATACCATCCAAAACCCTATACCCCCCTTAAACCCTGAAAATTCCCTTGCCACCCAAAAACCCAAACCGACCCTAAAAATTCCCTTGCCACGCTAAAGCCCATACTCGCCCTTAACCCTAAAAATTCCCTTGCCATCCAAAAACCCATACCCCCTAAAAATTCCTCTGCCATCCAAAACCCCATACGCACCCTAAACCATAAAAATTCCCTTGCCACCCATTCCCAGCATAACAATTCCCTTGCCACCCAAAAACCCATAGCCACCCTAAAACCTAAAAATCCCATTGCCACCCAAAAACCCATACCCACCCTAAACCATAAAAATATCTTTACACCCAAAATCTCATACCCACCCTAAAATGTCCTTGCCACCCAAAAAACAATGCCAACCCTAAACCCTAACAAATCATTTACCACCCTAAAACCCACACCCACACTAACTAAACCCTAAAAATCCACATGCCACTCAAAAGCGCATACCCAGACTAAACGCTAAAAAATTCCTTGCCACCCATAAACCCATACCCACTCTAAAGTCTAAACATTTTCTTGCCACTCCAAATCCCATACCCACTGTAAACCCTAAAAAATAACTTACCACCCAAAAAACATACCCACTCTAAAAGCTTCCTTGCCACCCAAAAACAGTTACCCAACCTAATCCCTAAAAATTCCCTTGCCACCACAAAAAACCATACCCACCCTAAACCTTATAAATTTTCTTGCCACCCAAAAACCCACACCCGCCCTAAGCTCTAAAAAATCCCTTAGCACTCTAAAACCCACACCCACCCTAAAAATGCTTGTGCCAACCAAAACCAATGCCTACCATAACAAATCTTTTACCACCCAAAAAACATACCCACACTAAACCCTAAAAAAATTCCTTGCTCCCCAAAACAGCTACCCGCCCTAAAACCAAAAATTTACCTTGCCACCCAAAAGCCCATAATCACCCTAAACCCGGAAAATTCCATTGCTATTAAAAACCCATTCCCACCCTAAACCCCAAAAATACTTACCACCCAAAATGCATACCCTCCCTAAACCCTAAAAAGATACCTTGCCACCCAAAAACCCATACCCACCCTAAAACATACCTTGGCACCCAAAGTCCCATACCCACCTTAAGCCTTAATAAATCCCATCTCAACAAAAAACCAACACCCAGTCAAAAAACCCTAAAAACGCCCTTACCCTAACACACGTGTATGTGTGTGTATATTTGTGTGTGTATATATATATCAGCTAGAAAGATTACTCAAGGGTCTGAAATAATCATCTGGCACTCCAGGTAAGATTACAGACACTTCTGTGCTTTTTATTTTAACGAGTACAACATCTTCGCGTTTCAGCGGCCACTGCTGCCTTGTTCACGATGTTTGAAGCACCATTTTTTTCATTAAAATACCATACAGGCAACATTGAGAAGGGACACTGCACACCATAGAAATAGGACTAAGCCTTCAAGTTTGTGGCTGCCATCTTTGAACATTTTACTTTGCAAGTATTTCACCATTATGGCAGCACATTTCATTTCAAAGTCATGGGGTTCCATAGATAGTAAAGTGCATTATTTACAGTCAGAAAAAGTTATTCCTCACATTTTAAAAAAAAACGCTATTTTATATAAAAAAAAGCCACCAAAAAAACATTCTCAATCAGTGCTTGTCAGAAATTTAAAGTGCAAGTGCATGATCACATTTCAAATGTGGGCAACAACACATTTTTTTCTGGCTATGCCTTTTTGAATCGGGTTTTGAATATTAAAAAAATAAAATGCAAGTGCTTTAGTGCAAGAGTATAAGTCTCCCCCCCTCTATTCCATAATTACTCTCTTACATTAGTTACTTCACTATAAAGTGCAAATGCTAAATAAATACAATATATCATGATTCACATAAAATAATCAATTTAAAGAATTATTTTAAAACCCATCATTTCATGTATTAATTACACAATTACAAATAAAAGTTAAAAGAGGAATCTCGATTTAAAGTGCAAATGCCTATGTAAACTAGAAAAGGGCTGCTCTTTCTTCAACAAGAGCAGCCTTATTTATCCTTTACACTATAAGTATTTTGCCACCTCCAAAATAAGTATACTCTATCAAAATCAATTCTAAAGTGCAAATGCATATTGAAAAAAACACACATATATACCCGAAACAATTAATTAAAGCCAATTATAGCAAATCATATGTCCCTAATCCCTTATGTCTTCAAGGTTTACATTAAAAACAAATTCATGGATTTATACTTGTGCAATTTTGCGTTATTACTCTTTGTTTCATTGATCAAGACAGACACGTATATAAATCCTCATCGACATTGAGTCCATATGGTTCGTTACAATTGAACTCCAAGATAAAATAGGTCTCTAACTTTCGGAGCTCCTTTTCCCTGTCCCCTCCTCTCTTCTTTCTTGGGACCTCTGCTATACAGGTGTACTGCAGGCTCACAGGGTTACTCTGGTGTTTGTGTGTTTGTTTGTTTGTTTTTTACCAGTCCAGATCCCAAACGATTAAAGGAAGGCACTGACACCGTGAATTCTACTCAAGGAAGGTATTTATTCCAACATGCTATATATATATATATATATCCTACTAGAGGTCGCCAGTAGGTAGTTCTAGTTAGGAACAAAGTTTCCATGGAAAAGCATTTTTGTGTTAGCAATAACATTGGCGCAGTCCAAGAAATTTTCACAAAACGTCCCATTTTGGTTCAGCTGCTGTGTTGAAAGTTTCGGGGTGATCCGTCAAGCGGGAGCTAAGAAAAGAGTTGGCCCTCAAGGACACTCTGGAGCCAAGGGGACTTCATCCCCCCACCATCAGTGAGCAAGGAGGCACATTTGCAGAGTTACTGAAAGTAACAGGAGGAGTTTTTGGCCCCAAATGACGTTTGTGTGGGCTAACTACCCCTCCTGTTACCTTCAGTAAGTCCCACACTGCTGGATTGCTGAAAGGTCTTCGTGGCCCGCCCCCTTTCCCTACAACTCTGCAAACATGCCTCCTGGCTCACTACTAGTTGGGGAATTTAGTCCCCTTGACTGCTAAGGGTCCTTGGGGTCAAACAACCCCTCCTGTTCCTCCAGTAAGACCCACACAGCGGGATTGCTAAGAGGTCTTCGGAGGCCATGCCCCCTTTCTCCACCATTCTGCAAACTCCTCTCCTGGCACACTGCTGGTTGGGGTATAACGTCCTCTTGCATGCTTCGGGACCTTGAGGGCCAAGAAGCCCTCCTGGTTCTTTTTGTAAGTCCTATACAGCGGGATTGCTGAGAGCTGGACAGAGGCCCGCCTCCTTTCTCCACCACTCTGCAAACACCATTCCTACTTAAAAAACATAGAAATTCACTGAAAAAGCAAAGGTCACAAGGACATTATAGTTGGGAATTAGCATTTAAAAAACCTGCTTATGACCTCACATATTACATCACTCAAGACATGGTTAGTAACATCACTGACATCCCAAATGACATCTCTAAAGATATCATCCACAGAATCACTACACCCACTCAAATCCCCATATAACATTTCATACACCCACTCCCACGCAACCATTCTCAAACCCATTCCCAGACCCATACCAGTACCTACACAGCCACTGACTGATTCATAGATCTACACACCCATCCACTCGCTCACCCATACAGCCACTCACATACTGAGTGAGTGACCCATAGAGCTACACACACACCTACTCACTCACCCATGCAGTCAATCACACAGCCACTCACTCATACAGTCGATCACACAGCCACTTACCCACACAGTCACACACACACACTCACTCACTCACTCATACAGATACTAACATATACTCACCTATAAGGTCCCTGACACAAGCAAACATTAGCCCATACAGCCACTGACTCACTCACTCACTCATCCACTCACTCATCCACTAACTCATCCATACAGGCAGTCACCCACACAGACACTCATACAGGTACTCTGAAAACCAATCACCCATACAACCACTTAGAGACTAACTGACAGACTGATACAAACATTCACACTACCAGTCACTCACCCATACATTCACTCAGACACCTAATCACTCAGTTATACGGTCAGTCATACACCCACTGAATCATCCATACAGGCACTCCTACACCCACTGATTCACCAATACACCTTGGTGTATATATATTTAACCCTCATAAACTTCTTAAACCACCCAGTCGCTGGATGATGTCATGAGTGATGTCATTTGAGATGTCATGAGTGATGTCATCAGTGATGTCACTGACCATGTCATGAGTGATGTATGCGTGAGGTCATAAGCAGTGCATTGCGGTGTTCGTGAGTTATAGTAAGCTCAGCCAACTATAACTGATGAATTTCACTGGTTTTGTACAAGTGAAACATGAGCCTAACTATAACAACTGTGACCTTTGTTTTCTTCAGTACATTTCTAAGGGTTTTTTATTTCATTTCCTAACTATAACATCTCTGTAACCTTTGTTTTTTAATTGAATTTCTACATATCTTTAAATGTTATTTCCTAACTATAACGTATTCACTGAAAAAACCAAAGATGACATTCTAGTTCAGAAATGGGATATAAACTACAGAAATTCTCTGAAAACCCCCAGATATGATAGAGATTGGTGAGAAGTTTTAGTTACCTTGACGCCATTTTACCTTAGAACCATGGATGTCATTTAGGGGTCGCGGGTGGGGTGGTGAGTGTGGGGGGTCACAGTTCCAACCCTTGACTTGCCCCGTGCGACAAGGCTGGTTGATATGGCTAGAACACAAGGCAAACAGAATGCTGATGAACTCTTTAATATATGCAATTACTCCTGTCAGCCGCTTTATCTGTTTTATAAGATACATATATTCAGCCTGGCAAAGCACGTTCTTCTAAATGAAAAACACTGCTCATGGCCAGCCTGCAAAATGAGGCACAGCTGAGATATGACCTATCACAGAGAAGTGTGGAGCACCTTATCCCCCAAGTAAGGACAAAGAGTTTGAAGATCAGACTTACACATCAGAAGCAGAGTTTGTTTCATTTGCTGTGCTGATTTTTTGAATATGCATTACATGCCCGTCTCTAACCCAGGAATCAAGCAAGCAGGGAGTGGCAGTGAACTTACCATGCCTCAGACTTCGACGTTTCGAGGGAGCTACAGGAACAACTCTCCTCATCCATATGCCTTACTAAGATTAATTCAATAAATTATCTTTGTATTGTAAGTATGTTTTTGTAATGCTGGCCAGTTCACTGAGAAGCTTGTATGTTAAAGCTCTTGGTTATGCTGCTAGGAACAATACCTGCACTGTACAAATATGCATCCAGGGTTGGACTGGCTTATAGGGCAATCTGGCAATATCAGAAAGGCTGATCTTAAAGGTTAATGTGAAGGCTGCTTTTTTGGTGTCTTGTGGGTCTCTTTTATGGTCTGGTGGGCAGGCTTTTACTGTCTATTTCCCTGATATTAGCACGAATATTGCCTGCAGCAAGTGCACATGAATATAGTCTCCCATACTACTAATAATAATAATAAGACTTTATTGTTTGATTACTTAAAACCATTACAATTTAAAACACATTCAGTTCATTCATATAAAAAAGCAATTAATTAAATGAACTGCAAAACAGATTTTTTTTTCTTTAAACTCTCTTCAGCCCTGAACACTGTTAATGTTCAGCTAGAAAGCCAGGCTCTAATCAGCAATTGTTGGCAAGCAGGGATTCTGTGGTTGAGCCTATGAACAGTTTGCGACACTACTGGGGTTGGGGAGATTTGTGGTGCTAGTGTCTCCCAACATTTTTGATGCTCAATTGACAAATTTGGTTAGCCCAATATTCAGCTTTGTGTTGTCTGGGTTTAAGGCGGCTATTATGGCTTGGCGGCATGATCGTACTCTTAGCCTGTTCCATTATCCCAGCAATAAAGACCATCTAGCTGTGAGCATTGTGGGGCATACACAGACTATGTGCTCCATTGCTTCGGAATGATAGCTGCACATCCTACATGGGTCGGCGCCGTTCAGGCAGGTTCTTTAAAGAAGGCCATTCATCCATCCTCAGAGCAATAAACATTTGTTTCCAATAAAGTGCAAATGTGCTTGATAAATAGGGTGACTCAGTGCCTGGTTTAAAATCAGATTTCACTGCCCAAGCATGTTTCCTTCTTGACAGTGTTGCCCTGTCTGAGTGAAAGGACCACAGCTGAACGCTCTTCTTGATGACTGCCTTTAGCGCCGGCTGTGAGGGATTTGTTCCCCAGAATTCTTTGAATCCCAGGAGTTATAGGCTGTAATCCAGGTGATATTAATGGCTGGTGTGGCTTTTCAATAGATCCTGCCAAAGTCTAGCCCCCAGTGAGCCCAACCGGGCATGGCGCAATCTTCTGCAAAGTTTTATGAACGCACCAGCCTCTACGCCGTGGTGGTCTTGTAGGACAAGTTCGAGTCGAACTTGGGCTGGCAAAGCTGATCTTGGCAAGCAGAACGCATGCTTAAAAATTTTGATAGATTATTTAGTAAAATGCTTGTTGTACCCTTCATGATCTCGTGCCCATACGACAGGGAATTTGTTGTCTTCGCCTTCATCACCTTCAGCATAGGATTAGGCTTGGGCCAAGTAATTGTTTAGACAGTTTTGCAGCAGCGGCCTTGAGTGACAAAGCTTTAGACCTTAGTACTTCTTTCTGCTTAAGGAATGAGCAGCTAGTGCCGAGGAAGATTCCCAAATATTTGTAGTGGGCTGTTGATTCAAGCTTTACATTATTGAAATACCACCCTCCACGTGACCTCTTTTGCTTCCCAAAGGAAATTGTTTTTGTTTTTGACAAGTCCAACTCTAAAGAGTTTCTTGTGGTATAGGGAAGCAGCTCGACAAGTAGCCTCTGTAGGCCTACTTTTGTATGACTTAGTAGCACCAGGTCATCGGCATGTAACAAGTTACTGATGCAAGTTCCATCTAGTTGAGGGGGGGTAGCAGTTGACACTATCAAGTGTTGGAGATAAGTCTGATACAAACAGGTTAAAAAGGAAAAAGGAGTGGGGCCAACACACAGCCTTGTTTGACGCCACTTTTGGTTTCAATCTTCCTGGAAACCTGGGAGCCCTGATCCAACTTGATTCTAATCCAGGTTTCAGAGTGAAGTTGAACTATGGCGTTTAAAAGGGCCGGAGGTATACCCCAAGACTCTAGTTTTTGCCCCAGGGCACCCGGTCAAAGGCAGCTTTAAAATCAAAACAGCAACGTAGTTGATTTTGTTGAACTGCCGCTTTCTCTATCAGGACAGTTAGGGTGAGTGCGTTAGTTGTTGTGCCGGAGTTGGCCACGAAGCCCGTCTGATTAAAAGGAAGGTGCTTTGTTGTGTCGGCTCAGGCCAACAACTCTTCCAATAAAATGCTGGCATAATGTTTGGACTCGACGTCGAGGAGTGCCATCATTTGGTAATTATTGGGGTCCTTTCTCTTCCCGCTTTTATAAATTGGGTGAGTCTCCCATACCTTGCAATATACCTGTAGAGCAGGTCTTTACATGTTCAAAACTGTTACAATTTGCATAATGTGTGCCACATTTTAGCTCTCTGATTAATGGGGGGTCATTTTACTTTGGTGCAAGGGCCTATTTGCTGGATTAGTTTGACCCTGTACACATTCATGTAACGCCAACCCAGCATTGTGTGCTACATTACTTATCAAACATCAGGGTGCGTGCCTGGTACACCTCCGAATTGTTGCATGCACACACACAAATGCCAGTGGGCTCCATGTCATTTGTGGCACCTGTTGAGTCATAACTTTTTATTCAACAACACTGTATTCTGGGGCTTGTTGTTTTAGTTATACCATTATGAAATCACAGTATGCAACCTGCTAGTAGTTAATAAGCAAGCTCCGCCTCAAGGTATTGCACATAATTTCCTCCATCATCGCAGATTTCTACATTTACCCCCTTAATTCTGCCTATTGTCTGAACAGTTTTTCGATGTGTCTTGAATTGCTGAATGTCCTCTTCATATTTTGTGAAGAAGACTTGCTTTGCTGCTATATACATTGTACCTGTTACATTTTAAGGGATGTTGCAAGGCTGCTGCCCCTGTGACATCCAACTTGTGAGGGTGGCTTGTGCTGCTGTTTGCTCCCAGTGCTACACCTGTTTTGAGAAGGACCCTCCCACAGGTGCTGCACATGTTTGTCATATTCTATGTTAAGGTTGTTTGCGGAGCGCTCCTGGTCCTATTTTGTGAGGGAGTCTTTCCTACGAATATATGACCATACATTGCATGCCAACACAACGTATGCCGTTACAACGCAGTTGTAACAACGCAAGTGTTACAGCGCGTTACCATTACAACGCAAACTTTTACCACGCATGTGCCTTTACCACTCATGCCATTACAAGGTAAACTAATTACCAATACAGGGTTTGGCTAACGGGCAGCAAGGCCACGGCAACATAGAAATGAACAAAGTGAAACGCCAATGCTGCCACTTGATTTCACAATTTCAAGAAGGAAAAAGAATCGAACAAGTCCTTCTCAACCACTTTTTCAGTTTGAATGAATCTACTTTATTTATACCAATTTCGAGCTATTTCATTCAATGGAACATTATACAAAACTTTATTATCATCGCAAAATACAGACAATTACAATACCCCCCACACCAACAGAATTGCCCTTAAACCCCTTCCAATGTTCCTCTTTGCCACGTAGATATAAAACAAACAAGCATAGGCATAGCCAATAGGTCTCGCCTTTAGGACCTTCTAAGTATTTAGCCATGCAACACATTATCCCAGGTGCTATAACATCTACTGTTACTTCATGATACTGCCTAAATGTGGTCGTGTAAGAAGCCTCAGAAAAGCTTGCAGGGTTGGGGAAGAGTGCTTAGCAGAGCAATCTGCAGCTGTAGCAACTTTTAAGTCACCACATCGGATTACAAAGCAAAGGAAAAACTAGAATTCGATGAAAAAGAATTCTGGCTCCCCAAAATCGAAAAAAAACCATAGAGAATGCAGAGAGATGGGGCATGGACATAAATTGCGCACTCCGCTTCCAGGAGCATTTAGGAAATTGAATAGCTTTAGAAAAGCTGTAGGACTAAAGACTAACAAACAGACACAGACGGTGTAAGTTGTAGGTTTACAACAATTGTTTCTGCCCCTGCAGTATAAATTCTGAACAGTTATAATTTGCATACCAAAAAAAGTATTTTTCTCTTACTCTACACAAATATCTTGACGATTATATCCTTGACAAAGCCTTAAATCACTGGCCTAACATTTGCTCTACTTCGCTTCAGTATACGCACTGTCAAAACTGATGTACTTCGCACTGACGCGTTCTGAAGCTGTAAAAAGCACAACACAAATGACTTTATAAGTGATTTTGTGACAAAGCACCCTAACATATTTGCCCCTGGCCCCATATTTATTTCTTCTTCGCCTTTTAATCTAGTATAAAAAGGGCCACTGCAAACTACCGTTTGGCACTTAACAGCTGACACAGCATACAAATAATTTTCAATTCCATACAATAGTATTAAAATCGAAGGTATAGCGCTAGGGTGTGGCTGAAAAGCGGGATGGGCGCTATATAAAAACTCCAACACAAATAATAACAAGAAAAGGGCACAATTGGATGGGAGGGGGGGAGAAAAAACAGACACGAGGGAAGGTGGAATAGGGACGGGGTGGAAAATGAAACGGGGATTGGGGAGGGGTGAATAATAGGTGCAGGCAGCTTCATGGAGATGGTGGTAAAAGAAATGCCAGTTGAGGAAGGGAGAGGATGTGGCTTATCGTCTAGAGCTGCCGACTTTGAAACAGGGAAACCAGGTTTGAGTGTTTTTTTTAGGTTTCGCCTGGCGTTCACTGTGCAGCAGTGTCGCGCAGCCGAAATTTAATGTTATCTCAGTATTGGGGACTTGAACCCGCCCCTTCACCATTGGCTAGCTCCATAAATGGAGGCTAGCCATTGGAAGACATGGTTGTCAATTACTCTTTCCCCCGCCACGACGCGATTCGGGGGCGTTTCCGTGTCTTTTTTTAAGTCCCGCCCCTTTTTTCGTCATTTCATTCGGTGGGCGTTTCATCTGGCAGCTTCCAGCCCTCACCCATGCTGTTTATTTAATATGCACGCTGTTTATTTAATATGCACGAGATCTCAGATTAGTTATTCATAATTAAATGTTGCAGCCCACACCGAGGCTCGAACCCTGTTCTCTTGTTCCAAAGTCGGCAGAGTTATAAGTTGAGCCACCTCCTCGCACTGTTTGCTTTCACTTGTTTAAAACTACCACTCCTTCCAAGCTGGAAAATACCAGCTGTTGTGGTCCATTGGAGCTGCTGCAACACCTCATGTCGCATGGTCAATGAAGTCTTGAGTTCACTCAAGCAGACGGTAGGCATGGGAGGCATGCGGGGAATAGCGGGGCAGTTGGCAGCTAACAGGGCCCGGCACGGGCTTGCTGCTCTCCTTCCCTCTCGAATATTTTTTCTTTGCTTACTTTCTGTACATTAATTACTTTTCTCAAAATGTGTTAAGACGCAGTTGATTTAATTATTTTTCATTCTTGTTTTTTTATGTCAGTTCCCCTGCCGCTTCGCGTGTGCTTTGCTTTTTTTATGTCAGTTCCCCCGGGGCACAAGCAGGCATCCACTTCTGTGTTTGTGTTCAGATCAGCTGTCCTGCAGTTCCCCGGGGGCACAAGCAGGCATCCACTTCTGTTTTTGCTTCTTAACGGTGTGTCAATTGCCAGTGTTTCTAGTCTATTTCACGCCTTGCTGTTTCCGCTTTTTAAATTTATGTAACCCTAGTACTAGGGACACGAGAATTTAATGCGGTATGCAGCTTGTCACAGGACACTGGATCAGTTGTGAAATTATACATAGTTTGTTTTTTCCTTGGAAATGCCATCATTCTCTTACAGCGCCTCTGTCCCTTTGTGCGCTGACTTCAAGCAGCCGTGCTCGCTGAATCTGAGGCCATGAAGGCGGGGCGATGAAAGAGCCTGTTGCATGAGGGCTGTGAAGTTACTGCCGCCATCAGCCCAGAGTCATTGGAAGACGCCTTTTTGTTTTGAACTACAAAACATGCAACGTGAGATTATGTTAAGAGGCAAAGAACCACATTAGTCAAGCAACACTCCAGAGCGGGGACGGGCGAGGCGGGGGGGTATTCTGATATCACTTCACCTTCTCTGGCTTCCTCAAGACAGCGGGAAGTAATGTCTACATCAGGCCTTTACAAAACGAAGCTAGCGTGCCTCTCTTCTGAAGAGGGTTCTAAATACCAGTTGTCTAAATCTATTGATAGGCATTGTTCCAATAGTGAAACATCGCATATTGACCTTCAATAATGTAGGACAGCAGACAGCCTTGGCTCACCGCACCTGGCCCCGGCCCTACTTGAGCGCCAAGAAGGTGGGTATGCTGAGCTGTCACTGTTTTGTCACTCCGCAGCCACCAGCGCCACCAGTATTCAGCGCCAGCAGAGTCGCACGAGTATTCAGGGCGCTGAACCACAGTATATTAAGCAAAATAAATAAAACTGTGTGCCCGAGCGTTCAAATCAAACGCTTCTTTGAAACACTCAACCAATCACATGACTCGATTTGCACACCACTGATAATAAGTACACACTTGTTATTCTTTTATTTCACCTCATGCCTTTGTCATACACCTCTCTGCACTCCCTCATACACGAACCCCACAAACATCACACTCCCTCACACTAGAACCCCAGGGGCGTGACAGTGCGCTCTACCCGTTTCTGTCTGTCTGCGCGTCGCTCTCTCCTTGCTGTCTGCTTCACCCCCTGCCTGCCAGCCTGTGTGGGCAGCTAGTTGGACAGACAGACAGACAGACCGACCACAGAGCGAGATGTTGAAGGACACAACACCCCATGGGCACTCCATAACTGCAGAGGTGTGTTGCAGGAATACAACATGACAGGTCATACTTGAGGAGTTTGACTTTTTCGCACCCCCCCCCCTGCACTCCGTTGTCCGTGTTTTCTTTTACACCCCCAGACCACAGTCCGCTGTCCGTGAATTTTCGCACACCCCTCCCCCCACCCGCACTCAGTGCATTTTCGCACCCCTCTTCCCCGCCCACACTCCCCTGTCCATGCATTGAGAGAGATGCTGTTAGCAGGAGTTAGGGAGTGTGTCTACTTTTTTTCGTTTTTTTTTTTTGCTCTGTTTTGGTTTCCATGATGCTGCTAGGAGAGCCTCGAGTCTCTGAACTTAGCCCATCAAAGGCACGAGTTGTGAGGAACCAATTTCAGGACTCGGCAGCAACAGCAGCACATTCCCCTTTTTACAGCAGCGGAAAAGCTAATGCAGCTGTTCAAGGCAACAAAGGGCCCAGGGAGGAGCCAAGGCTTGGGGGAGACCGGCTCAGGCTCTCACAACGAGCCTGCGGCCTACTAATGTGATCTGCTGGGACGAGGCAGCAGCACCAGGGTGTGGACGTGTGTAGTTTCAGGTAACACTTGCTCCACTCCAGCAAGGAGCCCAGGGGGGAACACATGCCGAGCTCGGTGTGGGGAGGAGGGCACATGGGAACGGTGTATTATAAAGGAGTGCATGCCACAGTGTTGATATGTTATCAGTGTTTATGTTTCGCCTTAAGCCAATAGCAAGGCATAGAAGCTTCCTTGAACAAAGTGGGCTTATTGTACAGTTCTGGATTTTCTATTGGCTACTTTTGTGGGAGAACTCTGAATGTTAGGCAATTGTCGAACAAAATAGTGTGGGTGGTGTAAGGTGTTCACATTTTGAGAAGGGGGTAGGTAGCATTACCAGGGCTTTAAGTGGGATAAAATAACTGGGCGGGTCTCCCGTAGGGGCGTGGCCAATGTAATCAAGGGCGTGCCTTAAAACACAAGCCAAAAATCGGTACTTAGCTTATTGTGCTGCCCCACTTGTATTTTGCTGCTTCTGTCCATTGTGGGTCTGTGTATGTGTATGTGTGTGTGTGACTCTGTAGGTATGTATGTGTGTGGGACTCTGTGTGGGTCTGTGTGTGGCATTTGCGTGAGATTAAGCTATTGGCATTGTAAATGACAGTGCCATTTATTTATCTGTTTTCAAAACCAACACATAAATAAAAATGCTGTCATTTACAATGCCAATAGCTCTAACTTTTTTAAAGGCGAGACCGTTGCATTGTAAATGCTTGTTTTTTACAGTGTGCGAGGCTAAACAGTGTGTTTACTATGATGCTTTAGAGAGCAAGCGCACTGACCTCCCGGCCCACTGAGCCCTTCACTAATTGTTATGATTACCCAAGAACCAAACCAGTATGCCATTTACAGTCCTAATACATAACAGTTATCCACACACTCTCGCACGGACATTAATCTTCCAAGTATTTGAAGCCTCGGCTCCATTTTACTGCAATTATGCTAGCATTAGATTTGATCTAATTTATGTGTATATATTTACATTTATTATCTTTACTTCTGTTCCGTTAGCATTTGGGAGGTTCCAGAATGCAGCAAAATGAAGTAATTATCCCTTTTAAGATGGCGACAAATTCGGTTAGCCGTCTAAACACTATAGGCTCGCTCACGTGACTCCATCGGTGCCATGCCCACCCACTGAAATAACAACATACTCTTCCACCAATTGCGTTCCATACATTCCTCACTCCTGGCCCTGCTAAAATCACTGGGGCACACGACACACCCTTTTACCTAACCAGACCCAAATGAGGGCCATATATGTGACCTACATGCATCCTCAGATGGTGGTGGCCACCTTCTGGTGTACTTTAGAGAAGCTGACGATCATCATTAGCACCGATGCGTGGCACACAAGCAACAAACAAAAAAACACAGCATGCATGGCTCTCGTATACGTGCAGAAACATTACAAGCCAAGACAACCTCCTCCTGGTAACCTGATAGCACCTCCCCCCCTCCTAACCATCTAAATGAATGCGACCCACTCTTCAAATATTACGGTAAATCGTCATGGTGGGAAGCTAAGGAGGTGTGAATTGGGGCCATGGGTGAGGGTAGGGGTGGTTTGCGCGAGTCTGCGGTCCTGAGGAATGCTGCTCTGGAAGGAGGTGGGAGGGAGAGGGAGGTTCCTGCAAAGCTAAATCTGCTTCTTCAGCTGTGCGGGTCCCCAGAACACGAGTCAAGTTGTAACATGAGTGTGTTGTAACCGTGCACAAGTGTGTGTGTGTGTGTGTGTGTGTGTGTGGTGTTCTGGTGTGAAATTTTCACAGATGAGCTGTTGTGTCCACAGAGGCAGGCAAGAAGAGCTGTGCACACGAAGTCGATCGTGCATCCATCCCCCTTCAAGCAATGTGAGCTGGGGAGTAAACCATCCATTCCTTCACCGACTGTAACGTGTGCGCTGCTGATAGCTCCCGCAAGCTAAACGCTGTGGGAGTGAACATTTGCCAAAGAAGGTGGGACATACGCCCGCCTTTGGCCATTTGCGTGCTTTCATTATTGGCAAACCTCCCATAAGGCAGCGCATGTGTGCTGCGCTAGGCTCGACCTAAAAATGTGACGGGGTGTAGCCCTATCGTACATCTCTGTATTCCGGCAGGTGATCTATGTGCCAATCTGAGGCACTCTTAAATCTTAGCCAAGCCCTTTCCGTGTATTGTTGAACGCATTTGGACAGTGGATTCAAGCTGTAAATTCATGTGCATTTTCAGAGTTGAAGATTAGCTTTAGTCCTGTTAAGCAACCATTCACTGTGCCTCTTGACTGGACCCCGTAAAATAGAGGAATGAAAATCTTGCGATCTTTCAGCGTAATCTGTGACAGCGTTAAGTGAATACTAGCAATCTGTACCAGGTGTTTTCTGGGTAGGAGATGGAATTAGGCTATTGCGGCCTGTTAGACCTGGCATCCTTGGCGTGGTTTTCCCTGACTTTTGCCTCTACCCCCTGTGTTTTTTATACTGTACTGGATTTCGTTTTTGCTGGCTTAGATGGTTTGGGCACTTTGCCACTGCTGATCAGTGTCAAAGTGCAAGTGCTCCCTGTGTAAATTGATATTGTGATTGGTTCTCTCTGATTGGCATATTTGTTTTACCAGTAGGTCCCTAGTAAAGTGCACTGAATGTGCCAGGGCTGGTAAATACAAATGCTACTAGCGGGCTTGTAGCACTGATTGTGCCACCTACATGAGTAGCCCTAAAAGGGGTCTCCGACCTGCCACTGCAGTGCCTGTGCGCAGTTTATCTGCCATGTCGACCTGGCAAGTGCACCCACTTGCCAGGCCCTACCCTTCCCATCCCTTTCCTTGCACATAGGACACCCCTATGGAAGGCCCAATTTAACCCCCTGGGCAGGGTGTAGTGTATGTGCCCCTGTCCTATATTGAATTATGCACCTTTTATGTCGATGTTACCGGGTTTCGTATTTACTGGCACTACTGTTGTTTCCAGCACCTTTCTACCACTCGCCGGATGTTCCTTGGCATTTCAAACTCTGTGGTGAGATTGGATGACTGGCTCCCCACTGTGGGGTTATCCACCATTGCCTTTGATGCACATCAATTATTGGTAATTCTTATTTGACCTTACATACAGGCCTCATATATCTTCGTTTTTCACTCTAGGAGGCTATAGGCTACTCTGTATGCATATATACAAGCCTTGTCATATGTTACTTACAGAGTATTGTTAATCTCCAAGTACATGGATATCGGCTGATACCAGTGAACAGGAAGCTTGACTCTTGTATTAATTCTTTGTGACGACCAAGTAGGTTTGGTGTTTATTCTTACACCATTGTCACCCCCGCATGCTAACACTCTATAATCTTTTTGTGAACCTCTGGCACCCTGGTATATATTCTTTTATTCTTCGGTGCTTCCTTTTTTCTATTTATCTGTCCTTTTCTTTATACACCATTCGCGGTTATTTATACACATGGTGGTGGCAGTTGAGAGTTTGAGGTATTTTTCACATGGGGTTTTTCTTGCATAAATATGTCGGTATTCTCTAAAACTTTTTTTCCACCAGACTTATGATGAACTTCACGCAACATTTTTATTTGCTCTTACTTGGCTGTAGATTTTAAATTGTGATAGTGTTTTTAATTAAAAAACCTTTTTGTCATGTTGTTCCCGCAGATTAATTTTGTTTTGAGCCTTCACATCACATATCCGGTGGTAGCTCTACGATACATTGATGGCCCTCCAAATATGAAAGTATATTTTCGCCCTGAGGAAGGAACCGTATATTTTGTCTTTGTGTTTCGAAACGCTCGTCGGCGTTTTTGTTAGTTCTGTTTATTTTATTTTATGTAGTCTTTTTTTGCATTGTCATTTCACTGTATTATTGTATTTCTGTGTTTCCTGCTTTGTCAATATTGGTCTTTTGTATTATATGTAGTGTTCCTTATTATACCCTATGCATGTAACTTTGGGCCCTGTGCTTGTTGTTTGAAAGAAAAAATGTTTGAGAAACACAAACAACTATTTTAAATGTTATTTGAGATTTTTTCTATTGCTTTGATAAATAATAAAATATGAACAAATAATATGTTTTGATGCTTTAAGTCTGCGGGACAACTATCTGTATATTATGGATGTATCACCAAGAAGGCTCCCCCCCCCCGTCGAACTAGTCCCCGCAGGGATCCCTCGCCCATGTCTCCCCTTCTACAGTCGAGTCAGTCACACAGCCATTTGGATGTCTGGTATCTTAATACCTGATCCATGGTTAAACACCAACTTGAGATCTTCATGCTATTAGACTCCCATAGACCAGACATACTATTCCTCACCGAAACTTGGCTACACGACGAATCCGCCCCAGATTTACTGGCGGCTATCCCTAACGACTACTATGCGCTCCTTGCCAATAGAGCAGAGGCAAAAGTGGGGGGGTGGAGTGGCAGCCATAATCCGGAAAACCCATAAATTCAGTTCCCTTTCTCTACCTGGTATTCCCTTGGTGGACCTCCTAGTGTTCAAACTCCATTCGTCAACCTCTCCTATCGTCTGTGTGGTAATCTATAGACCCCCTAGCTATATGCCCACCTTTCCTCAAGCTTTAGGAAACATTGTTGCCGAACTTGCCATCACCCACGCTAGACTTCTTGTTATTGGCGATTTTAATTTCTGGCCCGGTGACCCGCATGAATGCCCAACATCGACTGCTCTTACCGAACTTCTAAATGGGATGAACCTTTCACAACACATTAAACTTCCCACTCATATAAAAGGTCATATTCTTGACCAGGTCTGGTCTTCCAGTGCTGAGATCTCCGATCTACTGATCAGTCCGTGCACCTGGTCAGATCATTATCTTATTTCTTTCTCTCTCCCCGGCCCCCCTCTGGTCAAAACCCTTCCCCCAGGGCGCTGCAAAGTTAGAAATTGGAGGCGGGTCGACATCGCTGAACTCTGCTCCTTTCTAGCCACGTCTAAACCCATTAGTTCCCCCCTCCCCGACGTCCATTTATCTCCCCACGCCCAAGCCGAGAATCTTAATACTTGGCTGGCCTCTGGTAGAGACAAATTTGCCCCACTTAAGAATATGAGTCAGAAAAGACCTCATGATGCCCAACGTTGGTTCACCCCCAATTTGAAACAAATGAAATTTTCCCTGCGCCAAGCAGAACGAAAGTGGAGACAGAACTACTGTCCCACATTGAAATCCTTGTTTGTAACGGCTCTTTATCAATATAAGGCCGCCATCCTGAAAGCAAAATCTGACTATTTTTCACTAAAGGTTCTCAGCGCTGATAACAAAGCCAAAGAAATATTCTCTATCGTGGATGAGTTGGCCAAGCCTGATAGGATTACCCCTAAACTAGCCCCATCTCAACAGTTCTGTGATTCCCTGAATACTTATTTTTTTGATAAAATTGTCTCTATTAAAGCAAGTATTCCCAAGGCCACAACCCCCCCTACCCCTGCTGAAATTTACCATAACACATCTTTATTTGACTCATTCCCCCCTATCTCACAAGACACTTTCTTCTCTCTCCTTAAAAAAGTTCATTCCGGTTCCCCCACGGATAGCTGTCCCCCTCACATCGCTCGCGACATTTTTCTTCAGTTCCCTGAAATCCCCTTGTCTCTCCTCAATAATTCACTGTTGTCAGGCATTGTTCCCGATTGCTTCAAGATGGCAGAAGTACGAACTATTCTGAAAAAACCTGGAGCAGACCCTTCAGTGCCCAGTAATTTTCGACCCATCTCACTTCTGCCATTTCTTGCTAAAATCCTGGAGGCGTATGTCACAAGTTGCCTCAGCACCTTTGTGGAAAACTCACAATACCTGGACTCTCACCAGGCAGGTTTTAGACCTGAGCATTTCACAGAATCCATCTTATTAGCCGTCCATGACGAGCTGAGACTAGGCACGTATCACAACATCCCACAGGCCCTTGTCCTCCTGGATTTGTCGGCTGCTTTCGACACTGTCGACCACAAACTTCTGGTCGAACGTGTCGAAAGCGCCGGCATCAGGGTATCCCCCTCAAATGGATATCCTCTTTCCTCTGTAATCGTCACCAAGCTGTACGTCTATCCAACTTTTCGTCCAAAAGGAATGAACTCACCTGTGGGGTCCCTCAGGGCTCCTCCCTTTCCCCACTTTTATTCAATCTTTACATCCGCCCACTAATATCAGACCTGCGAAAGAGAGATGCAGCCATCTTCAACTATGCTGATGACATCCAGCATGTTTTTAACATCAACACCTCTCCCCCTGCAATTGAATCCTTTCAGTCCACTCTGACTTCCATTCAAGCTTGGATGAATACAAACCAACTCAAATTAAACCCAGACAAAACGGAGCTAGTTCTCACCAGGTCCACCTCCAATCCCTGGAACCCCAACTTTTGGCCACCCACCCTTGGCTCCCCACCTACCCCTGCTGAAACGGTCAAAAGTCTTGGTGTCTACATCAGCAGCGACCTTACCCTTAAAACTCAAATTAACTCCGTGGTTTCCTCCTGCTTCTTTCACCTGCGTAGGATTAGAAAAACTAGTAAATTTCTCTCCCATGAAGCCCTGGTTCAGGTTACATTGGCCCTAATAATGTCACGTATCGACTACTCCAATTCTCTGTATGCTGGGATTCCGGCCTACCTGGTTCAGAGGCTTCAGCTGATCCAGAACCAGGCAGCAAGACTGGTCCATGGCCTGCCCAAATCACATAGAGTTAAACCTCTTCTCAAGGGCCTTCATTGGCTCCCTGTCGCGCAGCGCTGCCTTTTTAAGATCGGCTGCCTAACCCACAGAGCTCTTTCCCCTCACGGACCAATCTTCATCGCAGACAGAATTCAGCGTTACATCCCCCGCCGGACTCTCCGCTCGGCCAACGCCAATCTGCTGACTCCCCCTGTCTTCAAGCGCAAAAAACTCGGGGGCTTGAGATTTGCGTCAATCTCCCCCCAGCTCTGGAATTCCCTTCCCTCAATGTTATGTCAAATTGAGCACTACTCCATGTTCAGGAGATCTCTCAAAACTTGGCTGTTTTCACAGGCTTATGACCAATAACTCTCTATTCTCCTCTTATCTGCTATGCTCCTTACCCTAGCGCCAAGAAACCGTCGGTGTACGAGCGCTTTATAAAACTCTTCTATCATATCATATCTTATCAAGGCTCTAGGCAGTAGAGGAAGATTTTGTATTTTGCTTATGTGAAAGGTGGGACATGTACTGGTGTATGTAACATGTCCTGATAGTGCAATACTGCCAATTTCGTTTTTTCACTATTAAAAGGCTATCTTGCCCATAGGACTGAATGGGGAATGCTCTGTAACATTTCAAACAAGCAGATCTTCTCTTAGGAGTAAGATAGAAAAGTTGGAGACTGGTATCCCTAAACTCAGAATTTAATAACACATCTTTTAGTTAGGATGGTTTTTAAATTCTGTGTTTGAAAATAACACTTTTAGAAAGTGACTATTTTATTGCTCACCCTTTCTGTGTGCCTCTGCCTGTTTGTGGATTGCCTGTCTGGCTCTGGAGTGACAAGGGCTGGGGAGTTGCAGTGGCTCCAGGAGTCTGGATGAGTCAGCCCTAGGCTGAATACGCCTGATCT
This sequence comes from Lissotriton helveticus, assembly GCF_964261635.1. NCBI lineage: Eukaryota > Metazoa > Chordata > Amphibia > Caudata > Salamandridae > Lissotriton > Lissotriton helveticus. The sequence goes on along the minus strand of NC_136073.1, from coordinate 777,420,102 downwards.
GCATTTGGAGTGGTGGGAGGAGTAGCACGTGTACCTGAATAGGGCTGGGCCTGCCTTCCACAATGCTGGCTCCGCCCCCCTGTGATGCGTCTGAAGCCAAGGTCCACACTGACAAAGGATTTTGTTTTGCACTGAACTTTAGACTATTGCTGGAATAAAGAGGAACCTTTGCTGAGGAGAAGAGCTGAAGAAACTGAGGATAAGTACTGCCCTTGCTGTGTGTCTGGGGTTGGGCTGCAGTTGGTTTCTGCCAAAGAAAGAAGAAAGATGTTGCTGTGTGCTGTGTCCCCTGCTTGACTTGTTTTGAAGTCCCAGGAACAAAAGGACTTCACCCCAAGCTCCCCTGAAATTCCTTGCTGGGAGTTCTGACCTGCCAGGAGGTGCCTGTAACTGAGTTTGGCCCCTTGAGGTTGTGTCTGCTGTTGGGAGCTGGAAGAAACCCAAGAGAAGCAAAGAAAATCTGTGTCTGCTGCCGCTGTGACGCTGAGACCTGCACCTAAGCCCGGAGAGCCGCTCGTGAAGTGAACGATGCAGTGCCCTGCCTGCTCCGCAGCTCAGACTCCCTATGACGCCCGCCAACACCGGCAGTGATCAGCCGTGACCTACGCCAGCGCTCGCATAGACTCAGTCTTCGCCAGCACCTGCATCTTGTTATCGCTCCGCCGATAACCGCCAAGGGTGACTCAAAACGTGCCGATGTTGCGTCATCACCGGAGCCGACATCAGCCATCTTCGACACCGTGCATCGTTACCGACTTCATTTTCAATATACTGTTGTTTGGCGGTCTGTGTGACTCCAGGCCCGACGCTGCGATCCTTGCGGGTGGCGCGTACTTTGGATTTTATGCTGTCCTGACGTTGTGATAGCCCCTGTGGTGCTATGTGATTTCTATACGCTTATTTTTGCAACATCCTTTTTAAATACATTTTACTGAGTATCTTTATGTTGGATTTGTATAGTTTTGGTCTTGTTTAGTTTAGATAAAGATATTTTATTTTTCTAAACTGGTGTGGTGAAACTGGTGTGGTGTCCGTTTGTGGTGTTTTTACTGTGTTACTGTGAGTGTTAGTACAAATACTTTACATATTGCCTTTGGGATAAACCTTTCTGCATGTGCCAAGCTACCAAGGGGGTGAGCAGGGGTTATCTAAAGTGAGTATCCCCCTTACTCTGACTACAAGCAAGGGTCCCGATTTGGACAAAGGTACCTACCTCTGCCAACTAGAGATCCCCATTTCTAACACAGCCTTTCTCCAACCCAGCAATTTTCTATGAGTTTTGAATGGTTGTTTTGAAAGGGTTAGGCTTTTGTGTTCTTCTTCAACTTATATCAGTGTGTCCGTCTCTGCAATATGGTGTTCATGATGCGTATGATTCTTGCAAGTATTGTTTTTGGCTTGGTTTTCATTCTTTTCTGTGAAACCAGTGTTGGTCATTGGATGTGGAGTGTTTAGGATGAGGTGCAGTTCCAGGAGGCATGCCATAATTCTGTAGGTCTAATTGGCGTTGATCCAAGGGAGAGAGTTGGTGGGGATGAAACTGAGTTAGTGTTGCTTAGACTTTGGAGGCTGGGGTGCCAGCTGAGGGCTCCAAGTGGGTGGGTTTACGTGGTGGGGAAGGGTGCTTACAGTCTCAGCTCATTTTCTGATCAGTGGCTGGGGGACTGGCTGGGGGACTTGTAAGTTGTACAGGGTTTGAGCTAACAGAGTTCAAATCATGGCTGCGAAGGGGATGTTCTTGTGTTAGTACTTTGCAAATTGGGTAAGTCTGGTAGGAGAATGCCTTTCAGTGGCTTTGACCCACTCTACTCATGTGCTGCGATGGTGGAGGTCTTATGAAGTAGACTTCAGAGTCAGAGTCAAAAACACTTTATTCGATTAAATTAAAATCACACAAGTATGCTATACATTCATAGTTGATTATTGGAGTATATAAAAATTTTTATGTATATAACTTAAAAACAAAACACATTATATACAAAACCAAGTTTCATATTTACAAATTTCATATTTACAAGAATTAAAAAATTAAAATGTTTGTCCTCCTACTGCACTGTCTGTGGTTTACTACAGAATTTCATTGCACTTATACGGTTTGTAATAAGGAGTATATTCGATGATCTATTTACAATGATATTTACAAACCTATAATACAATCATTTACAGTGCTACCCCAACTGGGCGTACAATTTTTAACAAAGGCTAGGACAATTAATCAGTAACTTCGCTCTATTTTGACGAGACCTGATGGACATAGTGAGAAAATTTGCTACCCCATACATGATTAGGGGTGTTTCCATTAATTGTAAAAACAGAAAGGCAGGTTTCACTTGGGTAAACTTATGATCATTCAATATGGGCTTAATATATTTGTCTCTTGCAATTCTATAAAAAGGACAAAAAAAGAGGAAATGAAGAGAATCCTGGTCTGAAAAGTCGTCACACTTACAGGGGGCGTTCTCATGCGGTTTACACCATTTATTGTATTCACCCAACAGGAAGTGAGACTGATCAAAGCGAAATTTAGTGAGAAGCCACCGGTGGAAAGGTTTGTTTACTACCGCCAAATATGGTTCGATAGCTAAAGATGTTATTGTCAAAAAATGTGACCTCACGGTTGGCTTCATAATCTCGCGAGTTTCTCTATCAGCTTCTCTTTTCTTTATATATTCCAGTTTTACCCAACTAATGTCCTCTTTTTGCAGGCCTTCAGGGTTGGTATATAAATCAGGGCGGCCCAGATATTGTGCTATTTTCTTAATATGTGAAAGCCACTCCATTTCAGCCACACGATCCCGCCCCATACAGTCTTTGATGATCGTGTGGTTCAATATTAAATTGGGATTAAGCCAAGTTTTAATCCATGCCCCTAGTGGTGCAAGGGACAACATATCTTCAATGTAACCCATCCCTAGTTCCATATGGACTGAGTGAGCAGGTGTGGATTTTGATAAGCCCAGAACAGTTCGCAGAAATATGTTCTCTGCCCTTTGGATTTGGGTTGTGTTCTTATATCCCCAAATGGAGGCTCCATATCTTGCTATTGCTATGGTTTTAGCTTTGTATATGGATAATATAGCCTCTGGTGGTTTGCCGCCAAGACGTTTGGCGAACCCCAATATAGCTGCAGATGATCTTTTTACTGCTGCGGTCTTGTTCTGGATTTGTGGTGCCCATGTCCCTTTTGCATCGAACACCACACCTAGATATGTAAAGGTTTTAACCTTACTAAGTGCGGCACCATTACAGGTCAGGGTTCTGGTATTACTTTTAGAGTTACCCACAGCCATGACATGCGACTTTCCTGCGTTAATCACTAGATCCAGGTCTTGCATAAAAGCCCCAAAGGTGTTAAGTAGATGTTGAAGACCCCTCGGGGTCCTTGACATCAGCACCGTGTCGTCGGCATATAAAAGTACCGGCGTCACGGCACCACCCATGCAGGGCACATCTGCAGAGGCAGTTTTTAGCGACTCACCAAGGGAGTTAATATAAAGAGAGAAAAGCATAGGCGCCAAGATGCACCCTTGGCGCACTCCCCTTCCCGATTTAAAAAAAGAGGTGCAGTTCCCTTCTTGGGTCATACGGATGGTTGCCTTTAAATCACTGTGGAGTCGCGCTAAAAAATCCACAAGTGCCCGATCCAGTCCCATTTCTAGGAGAATTGTCCACAGCTTTGATCTATTAACTAGATCAAAAGCTGTGGACAAGTCCATAAAGGCCAAGTACATCATTCCCCTTGAAGCTACAGTGTATTTGCTCAGTATAAGGTGCAAATTGAGGCATTGATCTTCTGTACCTCTGGCAGATCTAAACCCATACTGTGCATCACACAAGATGTTTTTATCGGTAGTCCAAGCTGAGATTCTCTCTAGTATTATTTTACCCAGGATTTTAAATGAGGAATCTAGCAGGGATATGGGTCTGTAGCATCTAGGGTCCCCCCTTTGACCCTTCTTGAATATGGGGATGATGACAGCCTGTGACCAGGTAGTTGGGGGTCTTCTTTTATCTATACCTACTACATTAAAGACATTCGTAAGAACAACTGACCACATTGCTGAGTTTATTTTGTACATATCAGCGGGTACGCCATCTGGCCCAGGGGCCTTCTGAGATGACATGCCCTCGATAGCACTCTGTACCTCTTTAATAGTAAAGCTTAGAAGGGGGGCTTGAGTGTCGATCGATGTTAGATTAGAAGGTCCAAAATCGATGTTGCTGCCATAGATTTTTTGGAAATGGTCCAGCCAATCCTTCTCAGGGATATTTAGCTCCAGTGGCGCATTTTCTTTCCCATTGAACAAGGGTGTGTTAACAATGGTCCAGAACTTTGCGCTGTCCCTCAGGGTAGCTTTTTCATACAGATTATCCCACGCCTGTTTCTTGATTTCCTTTTTCCTAGCTAGGATATCCTGATTGTATTGTTTTCTAAGCCTCGCCACCTCTACTCTATCACGGGGTACCTTTTTCAGTGCTTTACGAAGCGCTCGATGTGATTTGGAGCATGCATTATTGAACCACCCCTCAGCCTTTCTCTCTCTATTAGTGGGTTTACACTTTAAGTCATCTGCCACCTGACGACAGATGGTTTCAAAGGACCCAATGATATTCCCTTTGAATCTCAATGGGTCTCTACAAACATTTATATCGCTGCCCACTTTCTCGTTAAGGGAGTAAAGGAACTCTTCAGGTATAACTTTGCTCCATTTCACCCGTCTCCCTTGGTCCTTTACTGCGATATCAACAGCGATATCTACTTCTGGGTTTTTGTTGAACATTGATAAAATATTATCCTCCATAATCAACACAACCGGGTTATGATCACTATGTGCGGTATGTATAGCATTGTAAAAAGTAACATTCTGCAACATAACTGGTGAAATAAATATATAATCAATAACACTGTTGCAATCCCTGGCTCTGTAGGTTGGGACCCTTTCTTTACTATCAAAGAACTCTGGTTCGTAGAGTTCGTTTTCAAGAAGCAAATCTTCTAGGGTCGACCCTTTAACAGAATGTTCAAAATGTGGGAGTTGGAACATGTCTAGATTCACATTATCTAAGAAATGACAGTTTTGTTGACAGAGATGTACATTAAAATCACCTAACAAAATAAAATATATCGGCGCGGTTTGACTCTCTTTAAAATTACACAGAAAATTATTCAAAGAAATGAGGTTTTCGATATCACCAGTGCCTTGGATAGCGTTATAGAAATTAATGTAGACGCATTTAGAATGATTAGTCAGTGTGACTTCCAAGGCTAGAAAGTTTTGAGATCGAGTGTTTATTACTTTCACAGTTCCATTCATTTTAACTGAGATTAAAAATTGTAAACCTCCTTTGTTTCGACCAGAATTTGATGGTTGTGCAGCAAGAAAGTAGGATATATACCCATCTATCCAAAAATCACAATCCATATCCCATGTCTCCTGCAACGCTATCACATCATACTTTTTCAATATATTCAACCAGTTAATATCTTCCCTTTTAGAGCGGAGTCCTGCAATATTCCAACTCATTATGTTAACTATAGAACCCCTTGCATTGCTATCATTAGCTGTAGACAATGGGTCAGTAACACAGTCAACAGGAACTAGTCAATCAATTTCCTCCAAATTTGATAATGCTGAAAACATATTTGATAGCTCCAAACCATTACTCAATTCGCGGCCCTGGTTTGCATGGGATTTAGGTGACATACCAATTGTTTGTGTTGCCCAAGAGTTAATACGATGAGTTTTGGTTGGGGGAGCAATACGACTTGCCCTTTCAGGGAGCTTTTTTGGGAGTACAGGTGGGGGGTAGAAAAAACCTAAGGGTACTGCTCTTATTCTACCCTCTCTAATCTCAGTTGCATCCCAAAATAGGCGGGATGCCTCATGGGGTCGGTTAAAGTTAACAATTAGGCAATCCCCAGAGAATTTCTTCTTAGTATATCCCACCCAATCCACACGTCTGCCTGTTTGGATGTATTCAGAAATATTGTTAGGGCCAGTACAGTTTGCATTGCACCATGTTTTTATACTGTCCAGTACTGAGTCATTTGACTCAGTTTCCCCAGGTTTTAAGACTGGAATGTTCACCAAGATTGCGACAAAAGGTGTAGCTTCTGGTGGAAGGTGAACTGGTGGCCTCGGACGAGGTCTTCTAGACCCTGTTGTGATAAGCCCCTCTTGGTTAGAGGGCAGGGCCAGTATTTGTAGAGGGCAGGATTTGGGTGCGGTGTGCAACTTTGTGCTATTTTTGCTGTCCCTTTGCCCCATTCCATGACCAATTAACCCTTGTAATGGTGCAGGTGGAACCTGAGGGTTGACTAGTACGATATTTCCCTGCTCCATAGGGGATTGGGATTGCCTCTGTGGGTTAGTAGGGGAGTGTGGGATAATGTTGGATGGTGGGCACCGATGATCTTTCTCGAAAGAGGTTACAAATTTATTAATCCTGTCACATTTATTTAAAATATCGGAAACACATTCCCTTAAAGTTTCAATAATATCTGTGGAGATTTGTATAAGTACCCCTTCAAGTTTGTCAACCAGGACCTTCTCCACCATCTCCTTGATTGATGATTCTAGGGCACTCAATTGGGTGTTTTGTTGGTTACATCGCTGTGCACCATGTGTCCATTGTTTGTTAATGGGCTTGCTACTTTGGAGTTCAGGCTCAGGTTCCTGGGTGCAGTCAAGTGAAGGGTGTACAATTTGGCAATCAGTCACTTCACCCTCCGCACCTTCTTGTACCAGTATATTATCTATGTTTGCGTCTGGTGACCTAGTGATGGGTGCTTTTTCAATCACAATTACCGGGTTCAAGGGGGTTGGGTGTCTAGACGAAATAGGCAAAATTTGACTACCCGATGATATGGGATCCAAGCCAAGTTCGCGCTCTTTGTCTGCAATTTCCTGGTTCAGCTTACCGACAGCTGTGGTCAGGAACGACATAATGTTAGATGATGCAGGGGTTTTTCGCGCCACTTTTGCCTTGATTGTACCCCCATTAACAGATGTTTGGAGTTTACGCTTACCCATTGTCCGGTGTGCAGGTCACAGGGGGGATGCCCGTCCCGTCCCCTGTCGTCCCCGGACGGCCACAGACGGCCCACCCTCTGCCCGGGCTCAGCCCGGCGTCGCCCGCGCGCGTCCCGCGACGCGGGAGGAAGGGCTCGCTTTTCACCGCCTCCCTACGGGAGCCCCAGCAGTCAGTCGGCGTCCCCGCCCAGCAGGGGACGCTGGGAGATGTAGTTTAGCAGAGACGCCCCACTCGGCGGCCGCGTGTGTCCTGCGGCGGCGGAGGCGCTGGGAAACCCTGGTGAACCCTGGTGGACTGCCGGTAGGTGTCTTGTTGGAGCCGGTATGGCCCTGATGCAAGTAGACTTATTTAGGATGGGAAGTGGTATGGATGCGTTCTTTAGGATTGTGCACATTGGATGCGTACACATTTTACATTCCTGTATGCATAACTGGTCTTTTAATTTTACATGACCCCATGTACAATTTATGGAAAATGAGGTCTAGAGTGGTGTTCCACATACCATTTTACTTGTTAATACTTCTCTTTTACTCTGTTTTATTGTAGCAAAACTCTAATCCAGACTCCACATTCTCACCTGAAAATCTACAAACTTGCATCGCTGACCTCTTTGTAGCTGGGACAGACACAACTTCCACCACTCTCAGGTGGGGGCTTCTGTACATGATCACTTACCCAGAAATCCAAGGTAAGAGATGCAAAATTATGAACTAAGGCCAATCTATTCACATTAATACCTAAAGTACTAGATACACACTAAAAATCTGTGAGTTAAGTTGGCACAATATCGTTTATGCAAAGATAAGGGTGACTGCCACCTTCTCATGATCTGGCTCCTACGGTGAACAGTAGGGGAGAATTCGGAAGCTGCTCAGCAAGAATCTTGGGGAATAAAACAGGGCTGGTTTCTGGAGTTACAAAACCCAGCGCAAGCCATGGTGTTAAAACTCTGAATATAGGATAAATCAAAAGGTAGTAGCAGTCGGGATATGAGCAACCAAAGATCATACAAGGCAAATGAAAATAGATTTTCTAGAGCATAAGAATGAATGTATTGGGAGATTCCAGAGAAACGCAGTGCTCCGAACAAATTACATGGTGTGCGGTTATTATTTGCCATTCCTCTTCTTACCTGGACATGAAAGGAAACTGTTACTGGACTCAAAATTAATGGCAAGCATCCAGGTCATGATAGGAAGAAAGATCCTTTTGAGTCCTTTCTTTGGTTTGATCCATGGTATCCTTCATTCTGTAACAGACCAACTATAACTTGAAGTTTTTTGTTACCCATATATACTAAACAAAAACGCTGGGTGTAGTTATATAGGATCTGAGGCATGGGGTTGAGATATACCTGGAGGATCTTTGCTGGCCCATTGTTTTACATGTGAGGAGTCTGGTTCATTGGCAGAGCTGTGTTCATTCTGAATTAGCAATGCAGTGTTGAAGCTACAGTATGGAATATTGGTAGCACGCCCCAATTCCTTCAGTCATAGGTCTCCTCACCATAAGTGTATTCTTCACAGACGTCGGTGGCAACTAGGGGTGTTGATGATCACACTGCTATCTCTGAGCTTGCCTTGTCTTTTTTACCTCACATCTCTGATGCCAGTCCGGTGCCAGCAAGAGATCGAGCAAGTAGTGGGCTGGGACCGCTTGCCTGCCTGGGATGACCGGCTCCAGATGCCGTACGTGGAGGCCACTATCAATGAAATACTGCGCTTTGGGAACATCACCCCCGCTGGAGTTTTCAGAGAAGTCACCAAGGACACCACCTTCCGAGGGTACCACCTGACCAAAGTGAGTATCCAGAAAATAACTGAAGCCAAACTCCGGTTCAGGGGAAACTGAGTAGGTAAAGCTAAAGAGGAAGTGACAGATTTGGTGTCCTAAGAAGATGCACTGGATTCTCGAATATTTGCAACTACAGGAAGATGTACAAGCTAGATCATTTACATTTAAGCAAGTTTTTGTTCCCTGCATGCCTTTATATCCAAATCAAAAACAACAAGTCTGTTTTCCCATTTTTACTCTGGAATTGTATAACTGTAGACATGCCTTAAACTATGGAGTGAATACTGGCACATGAATTAACGTTTGGGCTTACAGTGCTCCCTTGCTATCGATTTATCATCTGTGTAAAAGTGGTAGAGAAAGTGTAATAGGTTGAAAGTGACATTGTCACTAGAGTCAAAATTTTAAATAAATACAAAACTGGGTGATGCTCTAAGAGGTGGTATTTTGCGTAATGTTACACCAGTATATACATTGTCTCTTGGATGTTCTTCACTTGCACTGTTTCTCTCCAATCCCCTGGTTCTTTTGTACATTACCCTAGGTTTGTCCCACAGTTTTCTTAAAGTTTTATCCTCTAGAACTGACTTATTTTAATGTCTTACATGCTATCTTCATTCAGGGCACCTCAGTGATCTCTAACTTGACCTCCCTCTTATTTGACCCCTCGGTGTGGAAAGACCCCCATCACTTCAACCCCCAGAACTTCCTAAACGAGCAAGGAAGATTTGAGAAGCCAGAATCTATGATCCCTTTTTCTGCAGGTGAGTCAACGCTGCAAGTATTTGTCTGGGGATTTTATTTAGTGGTCTTACAGTCTCAGACATCATGTACTTTAGGTGGACAGGAAACCTATCTGGTTGATGCTGTTCATGGGTATTCTACCTTTAAAATGTGGGGCATCCTGCACAAATTTGGAGATGGCTTAAGAGTTAGGAGGATCCTTATAAGAATAAGTACACATTGATAACTTTACTTGCTTCGAATGCTATGCGCTCACAGCAGATCATCTTGGGGATTTTGGCAGGTCTCCTCATTAGAGAATCTGAGTTTTCTCTGTTTCACTTGTGCACTTTTTTTCTTGGACTGTGTTTATTTTCGGCTTGGGCTGTGAACTCAGCTGAGTTTGCAGTTATCTGCGCACCGCGGAGCACGCAGAGTTGCAGAAAAAACTCTGCTCAGCAAAACGTTAAGTTGGCGAGCGTGAAGAAAATCAAACACTAGTCCGCCTCCCAGTGAGATTTCTCAACGCGGGCGATTGCTTTGCGAAACCTTCTGTTTGCGTTGAAGAAGCTGCTGCTTGAGCAGAAAGAGGTACAAAAGGGGGTGGTGATGGACGAAGCATCTGTATCAAACACTCACACCCAGTCAAAAGATCTGGGTTCAATCCATCACCGTTCTTTAGCCCACTCTGCCACCCCAGTTCAGACATGGCTATATGCAAATCAGTCTGACCCTGTGCCTCATGGGAACAGTCCAGCCTGAACTGCCAAGCCATGTCTTCCCTGGACCGGAAACAAGCTTCCGAGGACCGGTTTCTGGCATTCCAGCCGTCTTCAGCCCGGCTTGCTTGAATCCAGTGGCAAAGTGAGCAAGGGACTCCCGTCTGAGCATACCCACCACACTTATGGCGGCCAAAAGCGGTACAAAAGGGGGTGGTGATGGACGGAGCATCTGAATCAATCAATCAAACACTCACACCCAGTCAAAAGATCTGGGTTTAATCCATCACTGTTCTTTAGCCCACTCTGCCACCCCAGTTCAGACATGGCTATATGCAAATCAGTCTGACCCTGTGCCTCATGGGACCAGTCCAGCCCGAACTGCCAAGCCATGTCTTCCCTGGACCGGAAACAAGCTTCCGAGGACCGGTTTCTGGCATTGAGCAGAAAGAAGCAGCTCCCTCTTGCGCTGCTCATGGGGAGGTTCGTGCTGATTTTTCAGCACGGAGGAAACACCCGGCACATCAGCGGGAACAGTGCGGTCTAATGCACTCTGCCTCTTGCATAACTCCGCATATAATCACTGAGTTTTTTTTTATCATTTCGCAGAGTTCCGCCCAGGCCTAGTTTATTGTTATACTCATCCATTGGCTCTGTATTTGGTTCCCCTTGTGTAAAGTCTGAAATTCTGAATGTTTTTTGTCCTTTCTGCATGGTCTGTTTCACAGGGGATCTGCAGCCTGCAGCCCACCCTTGGCTTTTAAGATCTCAGAAATATGTTCAGTGACAAAAAATGAAGTACAATTGGCTCCACAAACCCTTGCTTGATTTATGCACCAATCTTGATGGAAGATGCCACCTTTGCTGGCTTTGCTTCACATACATAACTGAATATGGTTTTGAAATCCACAAATAGCCATATTCTAAGACCTCATGTGCCAGATTGCTAGGTTCAGCTCCCTGGGAGCTGGGTATCTCATGTAGCCTTGGATCTGTGTGAGGAGATCCAATCTGAGCATAAATGTCTTGTGGGGGATGATGGACCTCTCCAGAAGTAAGGAGTACTAGGGTTGTCTGGCCCAGCTGGAGCCACTAGGATGAGTGTCAGAGATGTTTGTATCCTCTTTCTCACTACATATGAGAAGAGTGGGAGAGGCTAAAAACTGCAGGCAAATATCTCTGACCAATGTATTCATAGGGCATTGCACATGGACTCTGGGTGTGAGTACTTAGAGGTGAAGTTTGAGCATTTTGTGTTTTTGGGGGTGTCTATTTACAAGGTTCCTCAGCATTGGACGTAACTTTGCAGGACATGCTGGTGGAACTCCCTTTAGTGGACTGGTTGATACATCATGCTGAGAAGGTCAGCAAAAGTTGTTGTTCTTTCTTAGGAGTATGTCTTGGCAGATTGCACAAAGCCAAATCCCCTTTGCTAGTGCTGAGAGAACAGGAGAGTGTGTGCTACCCTACTTCTGTTTGTAGACATGTCTGTCATGTTGTCCATCTTGATGAGGACTACCTTCCCTGAAATGACCTGGAAAAAGTCATTTAGGGGTATTTGTTTGGATAGCAGTTTGAGCTAATTGATATGGTCGTACTGTTGAGGAAGCCACATCCCTTGTACGGTCATGTCATGCACCGAGGTTGTGAGAGAGGTTTCTGTGGTGTTGGTCACCCGCGGAATGGGGTATGATTAAGGCCTGCCCTGCAACAAGCTGTTGTTGTTCCACCACTGCAGGACAGTATAAGCATTGGCCTTTACTAACACTAGATCTTCCCAGTGATCCTCTGCTTGTGACCACTGAGCTGCAAGGCACTCTCACAGAAGGCTTTGAGAGAGATACTTGTATGGGGTACAGTGGTGATACACAAGGTCATCATCCCTAGGAGGTGCCTCACAGTTCAGACCGTTTGTTGACGATTGGGCTAGAAAAGAGTCCGCTGCTGTTGAATGCCTGAAATCTATGTTGTTTGGGGTAGGCTTTCCCTGTAACTGGTTCACATATCCCAAGACGGGTTGGATCGGTTGAGGGTTGTAGGTGGCATTTATGATAAACTCCAAGCTGTGGAGCAGGGAAATCTCTGCCTGTGTGTGGACTAGGCAATGCTGCTGCCTACCACCGCTCTTGATCAGCCAGTCATTGAAGTATGGGAGGAAGTAAGTAGCCCCCCTTCGTAAATATGCAGCCACCACTGCCAGGTACTTCGAAAATACCCTTGGTGCTGCAGTGACCCCAAAATGTAGTACTTTGAATTGGTAGTGATGTCTACTTAACAAAAGTGAAGATATTGGTGATGAGCAGCGAGTGGGTATATGAAAGTATGCTTCCATGCTATCGAGCACTGTCATGTAGTCATCCTGTTGGAGCACTGGAGTGACATCCTGCAGAGTTGTTGTATGAAAATGTTTCGAAAAGATGTACTTGTTTAGAGGCCTGAGGTCCAGAATAGGCCAGGACGGGCACTCCTTTTTGGGAAGAAGGAAGTAAAGGTGGGGGCACTGTTTCTGCAGTGCTTGTAGCTCCTCCTCTAGGAGGTCATGCTGAGGACATCTGTATGGGCCATGATTTTAGGAGGGGCTGTGGGAATTTTCAGGTGGTAGCTAAAACCCACTGTATGATCTGAGTTCCTCCCAGCTGGGTAGGATAACTTGTATTCTGCCTCCAACAGATGAGGTGTGCAGGAAACTGGCTCTGTATATACAATACCTAAGTAAGGTATTGTGTGCATAGAGTTCAGTGGAACCCCAAAGGTTGGAAGACTGAACTCAGACCAATTTGTTTTGTATAAAAATATTATTTTCATCCTATGTTATTACTAGAACCAAATCATAGGCAGAATCGTACTTCCCAAGACAATACACATTTATTATTAACTTGGTTTTGTTACCAGTTTGTAAACTTTGGCAAATACACAGTCGAAATAACTTTATCGTACCTTTTCTTACACAGCAAAGTATCTCTAGACACTATGTTGATACATTTCCTAAGAGGAAGGAAAATAAGGTCATGCGTTTTGCAGTATAATTACAGTTTGCCAGCTTAATTACAGTTTTGCAGTATTACAAACAGAAATGAGGTTACGTGCCTTGGACTAAGGCTCGGTCAAATGGGCTCTCGAATCGCACCAGCAGCGGCACAAAGGTGACCGGTTGCAGAGTGCAGGAACCATACGTTCAACAACGGGCTAAGTAAGGTCGTGGGTTTGGGACAGTGGACAAGCAGGCCACTAGGTTAGTCGAACAAAAACCTCCTGGGGTCGAGGTCAGCACCGTAGGGCCCAATGGCTAACACAACAACTACACTGCCAGCGGCACAGAGACAGCTGGGTGTAGGTTGCAGTTGTCGGGGTTCCCAAGGTTTCTCAGTGGCGACCGTCAGTCTTGGTCGATGCTGCAGATTCGGTCGAGGATTCCTGGGAGTCGGTCAGCAGCTGATTAGGCGAGTGTGGTCCTTGGGAGTTGACCTCTGGTGACCTGACTGCAAGCATTCTCGGACATAGTCGGCAGATTGGTCTTTTTGGACCGCTTCAGTTAGAGAGTCGGCTTCGGTTGCGGTTGGAGGAGACCTCCTGATAATGATTGCAGGCTTGAGTTAGAAGCTTGTGGATGTTCAGGGGTCACTGGAATCCAGGCTAGGATCACCGCATGGGCATCCTAAGGATATTGGGCAACTCAGGCTTGGGGTGCCAGGTGCTGAGTAGTGGGGAATCACACAGTCGGACGGATTCAGGATCGGTTGGTTTTGAGCAAGTCCGTTGCTCATGGAAGACAAAGTCTTTGAGGTTCTGCTGAAGGAGTCTGAGGTCGAGACAGGCCGGTGGGCTGGGGCCAAGTCACTTGGTGTCCTCCTCTTCCTCTCTCAGCACAGTTGTTCGGTTCTCCTTCTTCTTATTTCTTCTTGTCTGCTCTGGTCTGAGGAGGCAAGGTTCGGGGTGCCCCTAAATTCTAAATTTACGGGCCTTTCAGATAGGTACCGGTCTGGACCAATGGTTCTCTTCCTTGGGGTGGGTACACCCTCTATTATGCCACCCTCCAGTGTGATGGGAGCATAAGAATCACTCTGGTTTTCTGGGTCCCACCATCTTCAAGAGGACGGGGGACTGAGAGTTGTGCTTCACCTCGCCTCCCCCACCTGAGGGGTGGGGTTGGCAAAGGTGGGCACACCTCTCTACCTAACTTGGTTTCCCCACTGATTGTCCCACCCACAGTGGGGGTCAGAACTGGTGAGGGCCAGTTGCTGTGAGCAGCAAATGGCTGATGGTAGCTCACAAAGGCGGCAAGCCTTTGAATCTTCCCCTTCGTGGACCCTGCCCATCCTGGGGGAGGAGGATTGGCACCTGGTCCTAGGATGTGCTTTGTTTCAGGACCCAGAGAGCGGCAGGCTCTCGACCCAGGGGTTCAGAAAGATGTTTTATGGTGGCAACTGGCGAGCAGCCACTCAGCCAGGACACTAGAGGTAGGTTGTTTTTCAGGGGGCCTCTCAAGATGCCCTCTGAGTGCATTTTTCATTAAATCCCACAATGGCATCAGCGTGAGTTTAATGTGCTAAGACGTTTGGTACCAAACTCCCCAGTTTTCAATAAAGCTATTATGGTGCTCTGGAGTTCGTAACGACAAGCTCCCTATACTCTTTATGGCAGTACTGCCTTTACAATGACTAAGAATTGACGCAGGCACTGTAGGGGTACAGTGCTCATGCACCTGTGCCCTCACCACTGGTATAGTGCACCCAGCTAGAGGGGTGACTGACCTATATCAGGGCAGTGGGTTGTAAGCATGGCACACAGGGATGTGTGTTATGTTGACTCTTCAGTTTGTTCTGCACCAAAAGACGAGAGAGAGAGACAGAAGTAGAGGGAGAGAGAGAGAGCGCGAGAATGAATGTATGTGTGTGTGTGTGTGTGTGTGTGTGTGTGTGTGTGTGTTTATATATATATATATATATATATGTGTGTGTGTGTGTGTGTATGTATGTGTGTGTGTGTGTACAGGGCCTCTAAGGATTGCACAAATAGTGCTACAGTTCTTAGGAACGTTCCCTGATCACAGTGCCCTTGGTATCCATTGTACCGTTTACAAGGAACTTAAAGGTGGCCAGAGAGTTGGCAATTGGGTTTTGCAACATCACAGTTTAGAGAAAGAACATAGGCTCTGGGTACCTGGTTGGCAGGAACCCAGGGCACACTTAGTCAAAGTATAGGCAAAAAATGGGGGCAACCATACAAAAAGGGGCACTTTCATATAATGTGTGATCAGGTGGAGGAAGTAGGGTAACTCTCTGCTTCGCGGTGGAATCTATTTTACTGGAGCCACCTCTGCCCTTGCCTTTGATGTTGCCTCTATAGACACCCATTGGGTAAACAGTACCAGCCTGCTGGTGGAAAGCCTGCTGTCGACTTTGATAGGACAAGAGCTAGTTGGGTGAGGTGATTTTGGCTCTGCACCTGAGCTGTTGCTTCCAAAAGGAGCCTTTAAGTGAAGGAATATGCAGGGCACCCATGGATTTTGAAATATTAGTCCTTCTTTATCTTCCCAAGCATCTCATCAACCTGGGGGCCAAAGAAATGCTCGCTGTCATATGGGAGATTGATAACATGCTGCTGGGTCTCGGGTTTGAACCCAGAGATTCATGAGCCAGGCGTGTCGCCTGAGGACGTCTCTGGTATTAATGCCTCAAGAGGCTGTGCCCGTGGCATCAAGAACACAGCAAAAACTTGTATTTGAGATGACCTTGCCGGGGGCACTGTTTCTTCTCCCATTTTCCTATACTCCTCTGGTAGATGTTTAATAAGTTCCTGCATCACCGTCCATTGGCAACTTTATCAGGAGAGGAGTTAAAAAAATGTGAGTATACGCCCATGCATGGAAGTCCACTCTGCAGGTATTCTCGTGCCCACAAAGTAGATCTTTTTGCTCTCTTTATCGGGTGGAAGAGAATCGCCGGTAACCTGGGCGAAGGCTCGTTGTGAGTACTGTGAGCCACCAAGATGTCAAGGGGATCCCTGTTTTAGATATAATCAGAGTTACCAGCTGAGGGTTTATACTTTTTCTTATTTCTATGGGTTACCACCTTTGTCTTGACTGGCAAATTTTAGCATAGCCTTTATCAAGGGCAGAAACTGCACTGCACCCACAGACTAAGAGGGCGTCTCCACAAGGAAGCTGTCTTCCTTCTGGATGAAGTGCATGTCTAACTTATGGAAGGCTGTAGCACTTTATATGGCCTTGTGGTAGGCCATGGCGTTATCTGGCGTGGATACTTTGACTGATTGTTTAAATTCAGATCGCCCGGGGGATTGATGTTATAGTAAACCCAGGGATTGTCAGTGGGACCTGGATCCAGGGACTCGTTCTATGTTTCAAGGAGAATTTATGGACACCACAGGTTTGAGAAGGTGTATAGGGGACACCTCAGGTGACTCTTGTGGAGGCAGAGGAGGTGGTGTGCATGTACGTGGTGGTGGTGGTTGGTTAAAGCAAGGATGAAGGTAGAATACAAGGAATGAGGCTCATGTTCCTGGCTCTGCCCCTTCGGTGCCGGATTAAGGAAGAGAGGATCAAAAGAAGGATCCCCCTCAAATGTCTGTGTCTTCTGAGGTGTCTGGGACCAAGTTGCAATGGAAGGTCATTGAAATGCAAACTGGTTATCCCAACTCGTCGGTATCAAAACAAATCTGAGTCCTCTGATGGAGAACAACAACAATTTAACATGGAGTTGTTGCACATACATGTTCTCCTTTAAGGGAGGAGTCAGAGCAATAGTCATTGCCCTGCGCATTCCCCATGAAGGAAGGAGTCACGGCACACCTTGGAAAAAAAAAACCTACATACATCTGAGCCCAACATTAGATGGCAGGAGTACGCAGAGCATATGAATCTAGAGCCACACATACTCTGAACATACTGAATGTTATGCACTATCGCCAAAAACATGCACTTTAAAAATAAATGGACCTCTGCTTATCCTTCATTAATTTGAGCAAAAAAACAGTCACTTTGCCTAATTACTTTGTGTTCACCCTAGTCTTGATTACCTATGAGTAGTTAAAAGCATATATTTTCAAGCAACACCTAACAAAATTCCCCCTCTTGAGTGTCTCTCTGTTCAAAAACGCTCTAGTCCTCTCATAGGTCTGTGTTTCCACACCAGCACCCCCCACATGTTGTCTGTCAGTGCAGTGCTCATAATCTTGTTTCCAACTGTGTTGTTGTGAAATTCTTCAAAATTATGCATGTGTTTAGCATCCGAGTACAAGCCAGAGCTACCTAACTCTGTATAAGCAAACGCAATAAAACAAATAATATGCAATTTCTAGTTTCCTTTTTAGGGCTCGGACTCCTCCCCACTGAAAGTGGGAGGAGTTTGAGAACTAATGTTAAAGAAGAAAAATAGAAGTATCTCCTAGGGCCTTGGCGAGAGGAATTCCACACATTCCTTAGCGTTTTCTGTCATCTGGCCAGTGATTCGTCTTCCTTGTGTTTTCGTTTTAATAGGCTTGAAGTGATAGGGTAAATGTAGTTTTGTTCCGCCATTTTGGGCATATTTCGTTCGTGCTCGCGCAAAGAAGTACATAAATTATAATTAGGAGCTGTCAGGGTGCCTCCGTTAGTGAATCCAGATGGCCGGGCGCGTTCACCATTCAGCAGCGCTCAGCGCGCAGCTGCTGCATGCCAGGCCGGGAAAGGGCTTCATCAGCTGCGTAGTTTTGGAAATTGTCTTTTTTTCCAGAAAGAGCAACCCATGTTAAATAAATTGGTGGAATAGCTCAACCAGCATTCAACTGTATTTTAGGAAGATAAGCACCTGCTTTGCCAAAAAAAATGCGACTATTTCATGTGTTGCGAAACGAAATTTGAATACCTGTTCTTAAATGTACTGTTTCTTGAAAATCGCATAAAACCGTATATTTTCGAGATGCAGGCACACAGACTTTATACCACCGTTCGTTCAATAACTCCGCATTTGTGACAGCAGTTCTTACTCCAAGCACAACTACACAAAGCCCTTTCCACCAACGAGTTGCACTGATTCGCAAGGCCCAGACATGAACCCATCACATTGTGTATTTAAGGGAGAGTTTTACTGTACACGGGGACATTCGGGGCCTAGGCAGACGCCTTTTCTGTTTTGCTTTAGATAGCCGCACGGGGACGGGGGACAGGCATGTTTTTTTTAACCCGGAGCAGCTAAAAATAACAGTCATAATAAAAATGCATTTATTGTAAAAGCCGAGACGTGCTGTGGCTTCGCGGCATTTCTGCATCATCTTTCATCCGTCACAGACGTCACTCATTCATCTCTGTCGCAGCCGACGCTATTCTAATTATTTACTCCAAGGGATTGTTGGAAAGCTCAAACAGAATAATAAATATTAAATTATACGATGTCCCAATTAACCGCGGGTCGGATATACCCGGGTCTGTTTTTCAGAGTTAACAACATTTGTAAGTTCCAATCGGAAAAGAATTGCAAGGCCATAGAGGCGGGGGCAGCTGTGGGCCTCGCTCTCAAGGAAAATCTATAAAATAAAAAGGTAAATCTGGGACACGGAATGTTAGGAGCAGACGAGAGGCGCCGCTCAGTGGCACTAGATTAGGTCCTTAGCTAGTTCCTCTGATGCGGGTAAGTCACTCCTCAGTGCCTCGTCCGGGCTCGTAGGCGCTGGTTAGTGTCTCCCCGGGTCACTGGCACTGGCTGGCACTAGTTTAGCGCCTCGATGCCTCCAGCTGCCACACAGTTCAGGTCTGCGGGCTCCTTCCCGCTGTAACATGCGCCACGAAGCCCCTGCAGGAAGGGGCGGCGCCGGGTGAGAGTTAAAGGCAGGCTGGGGGTCGGTGCCCTCGGGGGGCGGTGATGCAATGTGTGATCTGAGGCAGAGGATGGGCCCCCGGCCGGATGGGCAACGCGTGGTCAGTGGTTTGGGCGGGCGCCCACAATCACACACACACTTACAGTGCATCGCTCACACGAGCAGAAGGCAGCCTGCCATAGAGCGAGGTATGGCATCCATCAATGAGGCCTGGCTCAGGCCTTTACATTCTTGCGTGCATTATCTTATCTTGCTTGTCAATGTATTTCATTTGCATGGTGCACACACACTCAGCACATGCGCGCTGTACCTGGACGCCCCCCCCCCCCTCCCCCCAGGTCACCACCTTGCTTTGTTGCTTAGTTACAGTTACAGTTGCAACGTTATGGCCACTGTAACTTGCATGCACCTCTCCTTTTATTTAAAAGGATTCACAACTTGTACTTTAATACTGTATACATTGCCAACACACACAACAACACACCCCCAGCCGTCAATGAATGCTTTCACCATGCACAAACACCAACACCACACACTTGTCACCACTCAACACAACACACTCACCACCACACTCACTCCCCAGGCTCACCCCCACAGACTCACCACCACACACTCACCAGCACACAGAAAACAACACACACAACAACACACCCCCAGCCGTCAATGAATGCTTTCACCATGCACAAACACCAACAACCATCATCCATCTGTGCACGCTTTTACCAAGCACACACCCACCAGCCGTCAGTGCACCCTTCCACCAGGCACACACACCTCCAGCCGGCAGTGCACTTTTCCACCAAGCAATCGCAGTATGGTACACTTTACTTTTAAACATATTCATATAAAGCACAGCATGCCACCATTGGTAAAATTACAATTCAACCAAGATACTTCGACTACACACCACATGCACACACTCCATAACACATGGCAAAAAGACATTGGCATTTACAATGCCATTAGCTCAAACTCAAATAAATCCGAGCCCGATTGCATTTCTAATGCTTGTTCTCATTGTTATTCCTTATACTCACCTTGTTCTGTTTTCCTACTCATGCCATGCTCCTGGTGTCCTTGTGTCTGGGTTTCTGTCAAGCACATTTAGTATCTGTGATTATTCTCATGCCTTGTCTCTTGTTGTAGGTCAAAGGGTGTGCCCAGGGGAGCAGCTCGCCCGGATGGAACTCTTCATGTTCTTCACCAGCCTTCTGCAGAATCTGGACATCTTTCTTAATGACAATGAGCGCTGTCCTGATTTCTCTTACACAACCGGTCTACTGCGTGCCCCGCATCCCTACAAGCTGAGCTGTCGGACAAGGCCACAGTCATTTATGCAAAATGCACAGCACTAATCTCTTAACCTGATGCCTGAATCTGGCCATCTCACTTATTCCCGAATGTAACTGTAAATATCTTTCTAATGCCAATTTCTCCTCCTCTGCCTCACATGTCCTTCACAGGAATTATTCCGAACCGAACTATAGACCTATCAGTACCTGAGACATTTTTAGGGTCAAGAAGGCCGTTTCTGCAAGGCACAATGTATAACTCAGCTGGATATAATGAAAAAAGGCAAATTTGAAAGAAATATTCAAATGATAATAATAAACAAACTAGAAATTACTAAGTCTACTTATAGGATGTGATCTTAGAATAAATTAACAACACAGAACTGAGAGCCTGAAGGATTACTGGTCAGGGCGCAATGGAGTCTGCGTGCCTGAGCACTGACTAAACTGCAACATAGCCCTCATTTTACGATGCATCTCACTAATCAGCCTCTACTTATGGATTCCCAGAGATCGAAAAGAAAGCCTCCTACTTTATAAGTATAGACCACAGGCACTCGTGGCACTGGGTGAATGCTTGCGAATGCTGGTATGAAGACCTGCATATTGCAGCAGATCTGCATTTCTAGCAGAGAACCATTTTTAAAGCAGTCCAGTTACTCCTGGACCATTGTCTCTCTCCCTAAGGCCAGAAGTCATGGTTCTTAGAGGTGCCGGGATCCCAAGGGGATGAATTCCCCTTTGCGAATCAGTTACCATCCTAACTCAGAGTAGGTACCACAGCTGACTCAGAAACAGGAGGGAAATGTCTCTTAAATGTCCTCTCCTATTTGTAGTTTGAAAGGGTCGTAAAAAGAGTTGATAGACCTTGCATCCTTGGGGTGGTTACCCCTGACTTTTTGCCTCTAGCACCTGTATTATTGACACTGTTCTGAATTCCGTTTTTGCTGGTTTCGATGCTTTGGGCACTTTGCCACTGCGGATCAGTGCCAAAGTGCAAGTGCTCCCTGTGTAAATTGTTATTGTGATTGGCTATCCATGATTGGCATATTCGTCTTACCAGTAGGTCCCTAGTAAAGTGCACTAAGTGTGCCAGGGCTGGTAATTCAAATGCTATTTGTGGGCTTGCAGCACTGATTGTGCCACCCACATAAGTAGCCCTGAAAAGAAGGTCTCGGGCCTGCCACTGCAGTGCCTGTACGCAGTTATGTCGATCTGGCCAGTGTACCCACTTGCCAGGTCTTACACTTCCTTTTCATACACCTAGGACAGCCCCATGGTAGGCCCAAGGGCAGGGTGCAGTGTATGTAAAAGGTTGGACATGTACTAGTGTGGGTGACATGTCCTGATAGTGAAATACTGCCAATTTTGGTTTTCACAATTGAAAGGATATGGGGAATGCTGTGTAACATGTTTACCTTCCCATAGGAGTGAGATAGAAAACTGGAGTCTGGTATCCCTGAACTCATAATTTAATAACACATCTTTTAGGAAGGATGGTTTTTAAATTCTGTGTTTGAAAATAGCACTTTTAGAAAGTGGCTATTTTCTTGTGTCACCTTTCTGTGTGCCTCTGCCTGTTTGTTGATTTACTGTCTGGTTTGAGAGTGACAGGGGCTGGGGTGGCGGCTTTAGGAGTCTTGGTGAGTCAGCTCTAGGCTGAATAGACCTATCTGCATTTGGAGTGGTGGGAGGAGTAGCACCTGGGCCTGAATAGGGCTGTGCCGGCCTTCCACAATGCTGGCTCCACCTCCTGTGGTGCGTCTGATGACCCTGGCACACTGACAAAGGAAGAAGTTGTGCACTGGCAAAGTGCACCCAGAACTGGTTTGGACTGGGTCCAGGACCCCTCACACATAGAGAACAAATACTTTTGGGGTATAAATATGAGAGCTGAAACCCCTGAACTTTAGACTACTTCGTGATCAAGAGCAACCTGTTGCCAAAGATGACAGCTGAAGAGACTGAGGAGAAGTACTGCCCTTGCTGTGTGTCTGAGGCTGGCCTGCAGTTTGCTATTTCTGCTGAGGAGAGGATCAAGGGACATTGCTTTGTGCCCTGCTTGAAGTAGGACTTTGCTGTGTTCCCTGCTTGAAGTAGGACTTTGCTGTGTCCATCTGAAGAAAAGTCTCCAAGGGCCTGAGAAGAGCTGGCCTCCTGTTTCTGAAGTCCCAGGCACAAAAAGACTTCATCCCCAAGCTTCCCTGACTTCCTTGCTGGAAGTTCTGAACTGCACCGAGGTGCCTGTAACTGTGTGTGAGGTCCTTGCTGCTGGGAGCTGGAAGCACGACGCACCAAGGGAGAAGCGTGATACGGCCGCAGCAGCCGCCATCACATCACCAAGGAAGCATGTCACTGCTGCCGCTGTTCGCCGTCGCATCACCGGAGAAGCGCGTCGCCGGACCGTCGCATCGCTAAGGAAGCGTGTTGCCGCTCCCGCTGATCGCCATTGCATCACCGGAGAAGCGTGGCGCAGTGCCTGTCGCGGCTCAAGAAACCACCGATTTCACCGCTTGGCCGTCGAGCGTATACGCCTCGCATCCACGTTGTTGCATTGCACAAGAGACGCCATTTTATTGCACCGGATCGTTGCAATGCATCGAGGCGCCATCTTGTCACATCGCAACCGGAGCGCAGGAAGAGTCGACTCATCGCCTTCTCTGTGACCCTTTTGTTTGTTCTGCGTTACGCATCTAAGGTACTTTGAGAGAAAAGTGTTGCATTTACCATCTACAAGTTTATTTTTTCAACAACTCTTTTTGAAGACATTCTACCGAGTATCTGTAAGTTGGATTTTTGCCGTTGTGGTTTTTGCCAAGCTACCAAGGGGTGAGCAGGGGTGGCCTTAAATGTGTATCCCCCTTACCCTGACTAGAAGCAAGGGTCCCTATTTGTACAAAGGTACCTACCTCTGCCAACTAGAGACCCCCAGTTCTAACATTGGTGGCAGCAGTGGAATTTGAACATGTATTTCTACTTGACCCACAGTGATTGGTGTATATCACTGAACTAGTGCAGACCACTATGCAACCACATACTGTGTTTTATTTTTTGGTTCTATTTTTTATATGATCTCGGAGTCATCCACGCATCATGTCTCAAAATGGTAAAGCAGCAAGTGAGAAGGCAGAATTGGAGTTTTGCATTGAGGATTTATATTCCTACAGAGTAGAGCAACTCAAGCAATTTTGCAAGGATTTGGGATGTCCCATGAGGAGTAGCACTAAGAAGAATGAGCTACAGAAGGCTTTAAAAGCTTGGTGGGAGAGCAAAGAAGCTAAGGAGACAGAGAATGCAGAGGTGGATGAAGATGCACAAGGTGATGGGTTCAGGTCACAGACTCAGAAACAGGAGGGAGACGTCTCTTAAATGTCCTCTCCTATTTGCAGTTTGAAAGGGTCGTAAAAACCCTTTTCTGAGTCAACCTTGTTGGATTTGCAAAATAGCCTAAGCGCATTATATTAAAGATGTTTTGTATTCCCAAATCTTTTATTTTTGCAAATATTGGACGGTTTGACTGCAAAATCCCTTTCTACGTTTGGCTCGTAGATGCTTCGTGGCCAATCTCATTAGTGAGATGGGGTTTGTTTCTGTCAAAATTTTTTGGGTCATCTTATTTTTTGAAGTTCCTAGTTGGTCCTTATAGATTTCTAGGCATCTTTCTGGGCCTTGATTGTTGCAGTGATATCCTCAGCTGGATTGTCCCAGCGCCGTCTAGGTTAGAATGGGAACTTGATATTTTGGCTATTGATGGTACAGCTGTTGTCCACTACAGGCATTTAGTTCGTTGACTCCTCACCACCACTAGCTAATGACATTCCTTGTTTGGCAGGAACGAGGCAACATTGTGTCTCCCTCATCTACTCACCACCTTACCTCATCCCTACAATTGGGTGAAGAGTGTCTCTAAGTGTGGTGGACAAACTTCTAAATGGGTCAGAAAAGAAAACTGGCAGGTGCCCATAAATTGAAGGACCAACCTATGTATTAAACCAGGAACTTCATTTGGGAAGGATTGATGGGCGCATTCATAGAAGGAACTAGATGATGGCTCAACAAGGCAGCGAGTGATGAAACAGAGGTGCCATCAAATGTAGTATGGTAAATACATAGCAGAAACGTGTGGCTGGGATAAACAATTAAGAGGATGACTATCACACCAGAAAAAAATAGATTTTGGGTGCTGCAGAGAATGGCATTATTGGAAAGAACAATGTTGGAATATTTTGTGTTAATGCCACATGCTCTACAGAAACATTTTTAGGTGCCTTAACTCATCTCCCAGGAACCTGCAATCTGTCAAATTAACTTTTTATCAGTGATGCAGTGCAAGCAAATGGTTGCATTTTGCATAATAAATGGAAATGCTTGAAAATAAGGTTTGCATCTTTCTCAATTTTCCGTTTCTTGCAACATTAAAATAAGCATACTGAACATAAGTGTAGGAAAGTGCCCGTTTTTGCATGGATACCCCTAACCTTTTGCTAGATACCTGATGCCAACTTGACGGAGTGTGTGCTAGAATCCTGCTAACCAGGCCCCAGCACCTATGTTCTTTCCTAAAACTGTACCTTTGTACCCACAATTGGCATACCTCTCGGCCACCTGTAAGTCCCTTTTAAAAGGCACACCTGGTACCAAAGGCCTTGTGACCAGAGAGGGCCTCTGAGAGCTGCAGCATTGTAATGACCTACTTCTCTGTATGTTTTGGTGCTTCTGTCAGTCACCAGGCCATTACTTACCACATCCTTTCTCAGGATCCAGAAAGACACCACATTTCACAATACTTACCCAAGAAAGGAATAAACACTGACAACATATAAGACCATTGCCGAGGAGCTCTCAAATAACAAGTCACAACACCTCCCCATCCGAGAGGGTACACAACGCATGCTCCTCCTAGCAATGTATTGGATAGAATAATTAGAATTTAGACATCCCTGATGGGAGGCAATTTCCCTTCTGTATCAACAATTACCCATTAGAGGGGAATCGCCCATCCCTCTGTAAGTACTTGGTAAAAAAGGGTCCCGACCTTCCCTCACAAGGAATACAAACAAATGATATGCTCTAGGGTTTCTTTATTACATGATAATAGGATGACAAGGAAGAAGAAATAACTAAATATCACAGTAAACATTAGCAGCAATCATCAACACATACATATACATAGAGCCTGAAAATAAAAGCATAGTTAGATAAAGTTAGATATACATGGAACACCTCACCATGATCTTAAGCATCTTGTTATCTGAAGAAGGGTCCGGCTCTCTTTCCCTCTCTGGTTGGGTCAGGACTCTCTGTTCCACAAACACGACTGCACGTCTGCACCGTGATGTATCACCAGACCGCCAAACCACCAGACCAGCATCTCACCCTCTCTCTGACCCCCTTTCTCTAATATAGAATGCAGCTCTCCATCGAAGTTTCTAGCTAACTCTGCCTACAGTTCTCATTGGACTCCTGTACCACCTCGTACCAAGAGCACAACAAGCAGCTGGCCAAGCGTTTTGCTCTGACTCTGCATGAAGAGAGTACATTCTTCTTGATAAGAACCGGTCCTGTCTGGTTCATTACTGGTGGACAACACATGTAATCTAAAATATAACCTCTCACCTACAGAGGCTCAGAAGACGACTGCAGTTTAGAATATGGAGTTGCTCAAGCATAGGCCTCTACTACTTGGAAAGCAGAATGATATTAGACCACGTCAAAGCCAATAGGCTAAAGTCATAATTCACCTAACTCAAATAACACTATGCACTTAATCCCTCAGTATCCACTATGGAGCACATGTGTGCACCATCACCAACAACTCTGCACCTCGACATCCCATACCTTCTATTCTTTGGCAAGAATATTCTAATGCAAGACCATCCTATATTAAGGCTAAAGTAACATAGCACACTAAAGTCAGTACACAATGGTGGTGATCGAGGGTCATCACAGAGCATCAGACCACTAAAGTGGCTGATTCACAACATTGCACCCCATGACCCTTGAACATCACCATTCACATATATCAAAAATAAAATCGCTGAACTAAAGGCACAGCTATGACTGAAATACTGCATCTTTTAACTGCAAAATTGGCATTATTGCAAAGTAACTAGCAACTGAATATCATGGCGGAAAAACAAAACCATCATTGGGGCACTGTATCTGTTAACTGTAAAATCAGTATCAATGCATAATAACCAGCAACTAAATAAAACCTAACTGAAGAATGGAGTGTCATTGAAACCTTGCATGTCTCATTTAAAGGCAAAACTTTAAAAACTAAATTTTCAGAGTGAAAGATTCAGGACTGTCAATAACTTGTGTTGAAGTGACTATTCAGAAACATCGAATTCAAAGCAGATCATAATTAACTGGTTTTCTCTTGTTGTTCTTTTTTAAACTTCATCACATATGATCACTATGAAGCAGGCAAAGACTGCATTACCTAAAACAATAACTCAGGTGAAATATCTAAAAATAATCCAGCTTGTGTCATTTGAACCTCTAATAATGAAACTGCAAATTCTACTGCCAAGGCAGCTAACTTTAGCTCAGAAAATATCTAATCTAATTGCAACAAACTGCCTCTATGGGAAAAAAGTGTTATTTTCTGTGAAAAAATGAAAACAAAAAACACCACTGTCTCTTGTCAGGGTGCACAAGCAGTTCTCCTGTGCGAAAGATACACAGCACTCATGCTTTCAAAGTCAGTCTCACTTGAAGGGGGCAGTTCCAATTGTAGCACACTCTGCTGATCCCTTCTTCACTTAGAAAGAAGCAGTCCATCTGTGTAGAGGACAGCCCTCTGGCATCCATCTCCATCAGTATCCCCATCCGATCTGGTTCTCCATAGATCATCAGCTCCCGTCCACCATCAGCCACAGGACATCACCTTTCACCGTCTGGTCTGGCTCCAGGCTTGGGGGAGGGGTTGGGGGGCCCAATCACACAAAAATAACAAACAAAAATAACAAGCGAAAATAACAAAAAGGGACGGGGATGGCCACACGCACCCCGGCATGATCGGGCAACCTGAAACGATAAACACGTATCATTCATCTTACAAAAAACTCCAATTCAAAAGCATACACATTTAAAAAAATATATTTTTATTCATCTCCAAGATCCTTATTAATTGTCAAATTCCCCTCTAAACCTGGGGAATAGTTTAAGAAAACTACCTGCATTATACTCTCTAAATTTATTTGGGTAAAATCTAACTTTTTCTTACACAGCCAGAAGGGCTGGGGCAGTTTACTGCACTCTTTTCACTCCTAGCTAACTGACCCCTCCCTTACAGAGCTTCCCGGACCAAAATTGATCCATTGCCGATAATAACAAGCAGAGACGTCTCTGCTCCCTGTACTCGCTGTAGCTAGCCCTCCCTTCACAAAGCTGTCTGAGAGAGGCTGTGGAATGCCATGTTATCTCACCAAGGTCAAGACAAACCAGTCCGCATGCAATATTCTTTTCCTAATTAAATGCTCACAGCCCAAAACTGTGGAACTTTCCGTTCTTAGATGGAATACACTAAACTAAAACCACATTGAACAGCCCATCTTTGAATGCATGCACCTTCATATATATATATTTTCTTTTAAACTATCATTTGTCTATAGGACTATTGGTAACTAAAAGACAAAACATTGGCAACATTAAAAAGTCACATACAAAATCTCATGGTACTTCTGTAACAATATCTGTGGTAGCATCAGTCAAAGAAGGTATATGTTTGTTTAATTTGTAACAGTCAACTGTCATGGGCAAAGAATTATCGCATTTGTGCACCAGCTACATAAAATCATTTTAAACATTACTTATTGGGGTCACCAACCCTGCTTCTGTGAAATCCTACCAAACTGCTTTTCTGTCTATATGGGCCATTTTACCACTAGTGCGATCTCCCATAAGCAAATCACATTTTCTCTCACACTGTTCTGTCCAGTATCTTTTAGTGTGCACAAGCACAGAGTCCTGGACATTTGACTTCTTTCTTCCCTGCTAAAAGGGGCACATTGCTTTTGAGTAAAATCACAAAATACTTTTAAATCTTGGAACCAGTCATACACAATCCACAGCTGTACACTTTCAGAGTTACACGGTTGCACTTGTCTTTTAAAGCACAGTTTATCGTGCACTGTTAGGTCTGATTTATTTCCACAACCGTTGATCGTTAATTCTAAAACACTGGTCTGCTTATCTTCTTGCACATTCCTTTCTGACTGAAAACTCTCTGCAGAAGAATTAATTAAAACAGCCTGTGCAATTGGCAACCTTACTAGATTTTCTGTAACATTTTTCACATGTAAATCATGCACGTTTAATTCTGTTTTCGAAAGAATATTTTCACACTGGGCATCAATTAACATTTCCTTCAGCTCTTTTTGTAAATGCTCAAATTGTGGATGCATGTTAAACAACACATTAAAAATAACCCCACTATCTCTGTCTGAAATGTCATCCCACTTTTCAGGGTTATATTCTGAGATGTTACATTCATGTTGCAGCTGAGCACATTTTAACTGCATTTCTTTTTACTGAACACTTTACAGGGATCCAGCCCTTTCTGCCTAACGTAAAAAAGCTATTCACAAGCCCTTTATACAAAACACATTTAAACACACAGCAATTCTTGTTCAACCCAACACAATTAGCTCACTCATGAGCCAGAACACCATATGGGCTACCCCCATGCAAATAAATCAACTGATATCTGAGAGTCTGCTTTCAATTTCTAAAAAAAAAAAACAATAATATTTTCCCCTTTTAAATCAACGTTCATATCCTGCAACCGACTACGCCAAATTGTAATGACCTACTTCTCTGTATGTTTTGGTGCTTCTGTCAGTCACCAGGCCATTACTTACCACATCCTTTCTCAGGATCCAGAAAGACACCACATTTCACAATACTTACCCAAGAAAGGAATAAACACTGACAACATATAAGACCATGGCCGAGGAGCTCGCAAATAACAAGTCACAACACCTCCCCATCCGAGAGGGTACACAACGCATGCTCCTCCTAGCAATGTATTGGATAGAATAATTAGAATTTAGACATCCCTGATTGGAGGCAATTTCCCTTCTGTATCAACAATTACCCATTAGAGGGGAATCGCCCATCCCTCTGTAAGTACTTGGTAAAAAAGGGTCCCGACCTTCCCTCACAAGGAATACAAACACATGATATGCTCTAGGGTCTCTTTATTACATGATAATAGGATGACAAGGAAGAAGAAATAACTAAATATCACAGTAAACATTAGCAGCAATCATCAACGCATACATATACATAGAGCCTTAAAATAAAAGCATAGTTAGATATACATGGAACACCTCACCATGATCTTAAGCATCTTATTATCTGAAGAAGGGTCCGGCTCTCTTTCCCACTCTGGTTGGGTCAGGACTCTCTGTTCCACAAACACGACTGCACCCTGATGTATCAACAGACCGCCAAACCACCAGACCAGCATCTCACCCTCTCTCTGACCCCCTTTCTCTAATATAGAATGCAGCTCTCCATCGAAGTTTCTAGCTAACTCCGCCTACAGTTCTCATTGGATTCCTGTACCACCTCGTACCAAGGGCACAACAAGCAGCTGGCCAAGCGTTTTGCTCTGACTCGGCACGAAGAGAGTACATTCTTCTTAATAAGAACCGGTCCTGTCTGGTTCACTACTGGTGAACAACACATGTAATCTAAAATATTAGCTCTCACCTACAGAGGCTCAGAAGACGACTGCAGTTTAGAATATGGAGTTGCTCAAGCAGAGGCCTCTACTACTTGGAAAGCAGAATGATATTAGACCATGTCAAAGCCAATAGGCTAAAGTCATAATTCACCTAACTCAAATAACACTATGCACTTAATCCCTCAGTATCCACTATGGAGCACATGTGTGCACCATCACCAACAACTCTGCACCTCGACATCCCATACCTTCTATTCTTTTGCAAGATTATTCTAATTCAAGACCATCCTACATTAAGGCTAAAGTAACATAGCACACTAAAGTCAGTACACAATGGTGGTGATCGAGGGTCATCACAGAGCATCAGACCACTAAAGTGGCTGATTCACTACAAGCATGTATTGTGCCACTCTCAGAGACCCCCCCACCTTAGCATTTCCATCCTGCCAATGCGGAGTGTTTTGTTGCAGACCAAAGCAAAGTGAACATGACACACATCCCTGTGTGCCATGCCCACCAACACTGCCTGTGGCATTGATAAGTCACTGCTCTAGCATGCCTTACAGCCCTAAAGGCAAGGTGTACCATATCCAGTTGAGGGCATAGCTGTAAGAGCAATATGCCCCTACAGTGTCTGTGCCATTCACAGGCATTTTGAGTGCAGTGAAGCCATTTTGAATACATGGGCTGGGAGTTTGTGAACACGAACCACACAGCTCCATGAAGTCTTTACTGAAGCCTGGGAAGTTTGGTATCAACCTTCCCAGCACATTAAACCCACACTGATGTCAGTGTTGGATTTAATGAAAAATGCACCCAGAGGGCATCTTAGAGATGCCCCTGAAAAATGACCAACTCTGGTGTGGTTTCTGACTGGCTCCCAGCCATCTGCCACCACCAGACAAGTTTTTGGACCCCTTGGCAGAGAGCCCCCCCACTCTCCAGGAACAAAGCACACCATGGGCAGAGATGTCATGCCCCCTCCCCAGAATGGGAAGAGTCCTCGAAAATGGAGCTTCAAAGGCATGCCATCTTTGTAAGCTACCTCCAGCCTTTTGTTGCTATCAGAAACTGGCTCCCACTGGTTCTGACCCCCATTTTGGGCGTGAGAACTGGCAGGAAAACCTAGCCAGGAAGAGAGGTGTGCCCACCTTTGCCAACTCCACCCTTCAAGTGAGGGTGGCGAGGTGAAGCTCACATCTCAGTCCCCGCCATCTTGTAGATGGGGGGGACTCCTCTAATCAGGATGTGGCTTAGCTTTTCTCCCATACTAGGGTGTAGACACTCCAGGGAAAGGACCCATTGGTCCCAACGTGCACCCCCTCAAACGCCCCTAAATCTAGTATTTTTGGGTACCCCAGAACCTTGCCTCTTCAGATTTGATGTGACAAGAAGGACCGCAGAGCTGTGCTGCAGAAGAGGACGACGACAACTGCTTTGGCCTCAGCCGTACCAGCCTGTCTCCTGCTCTGAACCCCTGTGAGCTTGACCCGGCATGTCCTGCAGCTAGCACCCTCCATGAACCACAGAGACCTGCCCTGCCTTCACAATGAACTCCTATGTCCAGTGACACCGGATTTGTCCAATACCAACTCAAGCGGGACTCCAGATCTGCGAGTCCTCACCACTCTGCACTCGACGCCCACGGCCCGAGTGGCCCAACACCCCAGCGAGGCCCCTCAACGCCTGCAGCCTCTTCCTGAAGGGTCCCCCCAACTGCGTCCGTAACTGGTGAGAAGAACCCGACACGAAAGGACACCCCTGCATCCACAGCTCCTGTGTCATGGCGTGCCCTACCAATGGTGTCTTGATGCCCAGCAACTCTTCAACTTCATCCTCCAGTCATTGGTTCCCTTCATCCAGTGTTCTCGTTCCAGCCTGCAGTCCTTTTGCGTGACCGACCTCCTCCATTGAAATGCAGTGGACTTCCAACACCTACTGAGCACCCTGCACCCGGCAGCCCCTGCCCCACTGGTAGCGTGGACTTGGTGCTAATCTGGGACCCCCCCTTTGCTCTGACCCTAACCCTAGGAGCTTGGCTCCTGAGACAGAGTGGCCTGCACATGAGCAGTCCCCACCCGAGATGCTCCCTAGCCCCATTGGCTAACATTGGCACCCTGCACTGTGCACCCAGCCACCCTAGTGCCGCTGGTGGTGCCCCTTGAGTGCGAACCTGAACCTTGGGGAACTTTGGTTCTGTCCCCCAAAATTCCAACTCCAAAACCGTTTACTTACCTGCAAATCTAACATTTCGTTTTTCCCCATAGGATTGAATGGTGGGTTTTCTCTGAAAATTCCTATTAGTGTTGAACTGTCTTATGCTGCACAAAAAATATACTGTTGCTTGCACAAGAGTTAACCTGCTTACAAAGGTCCTGTGTTTTGTATAAACTGTATTAGCAGTGTGTTTCATACCAAACTAGAACTGTAATCAAAAAGTAATCACAAGCCTTTTTTAACAGTTTACAAATCGTTTTCTACATTACAAAAGTAATCTGAACGTTCCTTCAAATCCAGTATTCACTGTATTGATGAGAGTAATATTTTATGAAGAGGTTAACTTACCTTCTACTTAGTGAATCTTGGTTCTAGAAATAAAACAACAAAATAACATTTTATACAAACAATTGGTCTGGATTGAATGCTTAACACTACCCTCCTGATAAGCATGAGTGCTCAATCACACTACCACAAAAGAAAGTAAGGTATTATCTACATTAGCCTCTGCTATAACTCTGGAGATCCACAGGACTCTGTGCACTCTATACCTTACTTTGGTATAGTATTTACAGATCCAGCTTCCTACAGTACATTTATACATCGCTTGCATTCATTCTCTGTCAATATTGCAGGTACATTTTAAAGTGGTTTTGCTTTTTCTGTGAAAATTAAGACCACTTTTGTTACTGTCTATAGCTCACTTAAAAAAACAAAAAAAAAATCATCTGTCAAGGAATAAATTGTTCATCGTTATTTGAGTGTGTACTAAATATTTTCTGCAGCAAAATTATAATGCCTGGGCTTATTCAAAGGTCAGAAGCAAACCCACCTATTTGGCCTCCCAAAGTTTTAAAAGCAGCGCCAAACCCCATCCTGCAGGCTTCAGGGCTGACAGTGGCTTCTGTGCCACTACAGTGTGAGTTTAGGCCTTTTACCACTGCTGTCCTAGGGCGAGCCCTTCTATGGATTTGCAAAGTGGGACACAATCATGCACAAATACCTGATTCACGGATGCAAGTCTTTGCAATCTCAATCTGCTGAATGAGCCTTTACCTATCTCTACTGGGGACATCCTCTCACACTGGGACCCTCCCTGTTTCAGGTTTGGAACCTCGGGTCACCTTTAAGGGTGCAACCCATGCCCCCCTTTGTTACTAGCAGCAGTCCCATAGTAGTCTCCTGGGCCTACACCCTTTTAGTTTCTCACCAAGATTGTGGTTGCAGGGTGGGCCTCCTTTCAGCTGTCCTGCAGCAGCAAGATCTCACTAGTAGCAGGCATGAGACTTCAAGTGGCACACATCAGTCCAGAAGCAGCGTGGGCGATGTTCATCCTTCTTGCAGCAGCAGATCTTCGTGCGCAGGCTGGAGCCTCCAGGCAGCACACTTCAATCTCCTCGGGAGCTGCATATCATGCAGCTCCTCAGCACGTAAAGGTGTAGAGTCAGCAATGGAGGCATCTGTCGGTGGCCCTCTTCTGGGCAGTGGCACTAGATCATGGTTTGCTCTGCCACTTTGTTGGGTACTTGTCTCACGTTGTGGTTCACTCTGGTGCCCCGGTGACTAATTGCAGCTTTTTTCTTGGACACGCCAGTCACATGGCCCCAGATGACGATTCCTCAGGGTCGCAAATGCCAGGAGCTGCTGTCTGAGGCACCCAGTGCCTTAAGGCGACAACCTTGATTCTTCACAAGGCAATCTCAGGATACCTCCCGGATCACTTTGTCTTCAGATCTGATGGATACTTCTAACTGCAGATTCCTCACCTTGTGGATGATCACCAGGCATCCCTCTGGATCTGAAAACTTGTACAGCAAGACCTGCTTTGCACCAACATCTTTGTACTGCATAAGTGAGCGGAGCTGCTCATAAGTACCAACAATGTGCACTGACATCTGTTCCTTTCTTTCTGTGCCTTTCTGCACCTTCAGACACTGATTTGGAACTTTTCCCTGGTCTTTGATCAGATTTTTCAAAGAAATTTCATGCAGTGGGCAAGGGAAACATCATACCATAAAACCACAGGGTTTAAACTGGGCAGAGATTGTTGTAAACAAATGTCTCTGACAGGCCTTCATGAAGTCTGTATGTGGAGTCTGGGATTAGACCACAATTCAAACGTTTATAGGTACTGCTCCCTGATGAACCAGAAAGCCATATAAAAACGTAAAGACAACCCCTATGATATCAAACTCAATAAGGATCTACACTGCGACCGGTTGAATTTGAAAGGAAGATCCCATTCCAGCTCCTGAAGTCATTCGAGTGGCAGATCGTCTCGGTCAAAAGCTTCGGGAAAGTAGAAGAATAAACAAACAATTGCCCCTTTCAAGCCACTCTCCAACTCCAGAGAGGCACGAGGCTGTTAACATGCCTCTTAGTGTCGCTCCTGATCTCCATAAGAGTGATTCAGAGTCTGGTCTTCACACCAGGCAATCGTCAACCACCTCCAGACGACTTCAATCATCCTCCCATCATTGGGGTTCATTATCAACATGCCGTAGTCCTGCTTGAGTCCTTCGCAGATGCTAGCTTTTATCGGAGCTGTTCTTGATATAGTACAGTTGTGTGTCTTTCCCCCGGAATGGAAAGTCCAGGACGCTGGAGCTATGATCCTGATGTTTCAGCCTCTGCCCTGGATCTCAGTGCGGGTGACTCTGAGGCTGCTGGGATTATTGGCCTCTTTAATCCTGCGTGTGACACATGTTAGGCGGCATATACAGGCTCTGCAGTGGGCCCTCAAATCCCAATGTGCAAAATGTCAGGGAAATGAGTCTAACTGTATCTAGATTTTCGGAGCAGACAGCAAAAGATCGTCAGTGATGGCTACTGGACTGTGACTGGGTCAGTGGTGGAACCGCTCCTTCTCTCACACAGTGCTGATGTAGGTCATGGATCCAACAACGCTTGGTTGGGGAGGGCATCTGGGAGATGTGAAGATCAGGGGCCTCTGGTCTCCAGCAGACACTCGACTCCATCAGTTTGTTGGAGTTCAGGGCAATTCACTTAGAGTTGAAAGCTTTACTGCTCACTATCAAAGAAAGGCTGGTGCAGGTACTCGCTACCACGTGGTATTTCAACAAGCGCTGAGGAATGGGGATCTGGGTCCTGTAGCGAGTGGCTGGACATCAAGGGTTCAGGTGGGGACTTTAAACCCCAGAGCGGAGGAACTGACTCGCAGATGCACAGCGGATCATGACTGAGGATGCACCCGGAGTGGCACAGGCAGTTATCCAGCAATGGGGCAGACCCTAGCTCACTCTTTTTGCTACCGCTGAGTTTGCACAATGTCCGCACTTCACGCTGGAGTTTCCAAAGCAGCACTCCTCTGAGATGCCTTCGTATGCAGTGGAACTCAGGAATTTGTGTCACTTCCTCTTCTTCCCTGAGTTCTCAAGATCATGAATGTCTGGGCCAAGTCTTTCTTGTGTCTCTAAATTGAGCTAGAAGAGTGTGGTACCTGGAACTCCTGGGCATGAGCATCTGTCCTCCCATCAAGCGGCTGTTTCTGGAGCATCTCTGTCGCAGCTGCAGGGTAGGGTGTTGTACCGGGGTCAGCACAATTTGCCTCTCCACAGTTGAAGATTGAGCCACGACAGCTGAT
Source organism: Lissotriton helveticus (assembly GCF_964261635.1). NCBI lineage: Eukaryota > Metazoa > Chordata > Amphibia > Caudata > Salamandridae > Lissotriton > Lissotriton helveticus. Next base: position 777,384,210 of record NC_136073.1, on the reverse strand, counting down.
CCCCTTCGACACGGACCTTGAGGTAGTTGATGTCATCTTGGCAGTGAGGCATCACTCCGCGAAATCAGCAACTATCATGGATTGGTGCAGCACCTGACAAGTTGGCTCATTATCTGCAAAACTGACTAAAGTTTTATATTAAGTTATGGCCCTCGCCCAGCAATGATTTGGTTTGATCACTGTTAAAAACTACTTATCAGCTAATTCGGTCTTTTTGAGGCTGTCAAAGCAGCCTTATTTAAGACACCCAATTTTTTTGAACGGTTTACATTTATTTCCACCAAAGCCTTTTATGATGCTCTGAGGAGACTTGAATTTAGTCCTTGCTTTCTTGCTGCTTACCCAGTTTGAGCTGCTGCACAGTTGTCCTTTGTGACTTCTGACATTAAAAATACTCTTTCTTATTACCATAAAATCCGCCAAATGTGTGAGAGAACTTTATGGTCTTTGTGTCAGATTATTTTTCAGCATCTTCTTTCCTGATAAGTTGGTTCTAAGAACCTGTGTTTTATTTCTACCCAAAGTAGTCCCTCTGTTTCATGTCGGCCAGGCTGTCACCCTTCCGGCATTTTTAGCTTCATCTTCTCCATCTAATGAGGAAGAGATACTTGATAGTTTGGAACCCCAAAGGGCACTGAGTTTGGGGGTCTCACTATTGTTTCATCAAAAAAACCTGCTTATGTCTCAGGAAAAACATCATGCGCATACCCCAAACCTGTTCATGGTTATACCACTTAGGTACTAGCTCAACAATGCTGTACACACTGGGTGCTCCTATCCCTGTTTAAAATGTTCACAAGTGTCTATCTCTCCCAGGAATTAAATAGTGTGTGTTTCTTAGTCCCCATAATTTCTTCAATCCCACAACAAAAAATGTGTGGAAGGTGTGGAGGCACCTCCCGGAAACACCAACCAGGGAGCTACTGATAGTTTCTCTTCAGTGTGCTCCGCTTATCATCATTGACAGCCTCCACACCATAAACAATATGTGAAAAGATGTGCACAACTAAATTGAAATGAAAGTATGAAAAAAGGTAAAATAAGCACCCAGAAATGTTTTTTGATGTGCCTATCAACCCTGACCCCCTACTATAAGAGCAATAGAAAGAGATTTTTCTAGCTCCTACACTATAAAAACGAGCTAAACAGTCACTGGCACTATTTCCAATTTTAATAACTGCTGTGTGTTTGTTCATGTTAAAAACAACACCTACTGTCGTGCTCCATCAATTTGATAAGAGAAGCCTTTGGAATAGGACTACCCAGTGTGTACATCATATTTGAGCTAGTACCTAAGTAGTATAACCATGAACAGGTTTGGGGTATGCTCATGATGTTTATCCCGAGACATAAGCAGTTTTTTTTATGAGAGTTGTGAGTGGAGGGCAACCTGCGTTATTTCCCTCTGTAGCTCCTTTTGTGAAGGGTCTCACTATTGTATCTATTCACAAGGTGAGGATTCTGCCGTTACAAGTATCTATCAGGACAAGTTACTTTATTTATTTATTTATTTATTAATAGTTTTCTATAGCGCGGACATGACCCATGGGTATCAGAGCGCTTAACATCATATGGTATTGGTTACAGATACAGTGTACATATAGCATTGAGACGTGCAGATTAAATAGTGTTGTTTTAAACCTAGTAACTAAAGGCTAATATCGGGGAAAGCAGCAATGTGTCGGAATGGATTAAGACCTGAGTTAACTATATTCTGAGGTAGTATTCATTGCGGTTCACTCAATTCCTATATTGGGTATATGGTCATAAAGTCCATGACAAGTCTTCGGTTGCGTTTAACTTGTTTATGGGAGGAACTTGCTCATAAAAAAGTTCTTAATTTCTTTCTTGAATGTTGTTGTGTTTCTAACTTTTCTAATGTTTGCAGGAAGGGAGTTCCAAATCCTGGGAGCTACGCCTGAGAATGTCCTTTCATGTTTTTTTTCTTCTTAAAGATAGGTGGTTTCAGGAGCAGATAATTGGCACTCCTGACAAGTCTGTTTCTTCCTGTGATTTCTATTTTGTGGGCGAGATATTTAGGTGTGTTGTGATGAATCCCTTTATGGGTGATACATGCCATTTTCATCTGTACTCTGGCCTCGTACGGTAACCCGTTTAAGGCCTTCAGGTGAGGTTTGATGTGGTCAAATTTCCTCGATCCTGTAATAAGTATTGCCGCAGCATTGAGGCAGGCTTTTAAGGGTGCAGTTGAAATGTTTGGTAGGCCAGCAAGTGTAGTACATCCATATTCGATCCTAGATATAACCAGCGATTGCACCGCCAATTTCAGGTCTGTCTCCGTTAAAAAAGTTTTCATCTTTCTCAAATAGTTCAAGTGGAAACGGGCATTTTTTGCAATTGAGTTAATGTGGGTTTTCATATCCTGGTTCTCGTCCAGTGTGATTCCACGGGATTTCGCCGAGTCAACTAGAGTTGGGATGCAATTTAATGCTGTAATCCTTTTGGACCATTCTTTGACTAAGGATTGATTTTTTTGTGGTAAGATGAGTAAGAATTCGGTTTTGTTAGCGTTAAGCTTGAGATGATTGTTAGTTAACCAATTCAGCGATGTTTTGAGGGCATCATTCATTGTAGTTATGTCTTCCAGGCTAGCGATCTTGATGTAAAGTTGCGTGTCATCTGCATACATGTAATAGGATATTTTTGATTTCCGTAGAATTACTGTAAGAGGTTCGATGTATAAGTTAAACAGAGAAGGAGATAAGGTGGATCCTTGCGGTACTCCGAGTGTGTTTGGGCATGATGGCGATAGTGTTTGGTTTACTAGGAATCTCTGTGTTCTGTTCTTTAAAAATGATTCGAACCATTTCAGTACCGTGCCAGACATTCCCATCGTGAAGTCTGTTCAGTACTTTTTCATGGTTGACTGTGTCAAATGCTGCTGACAAGTCTAGGAGGATGAGTAGACAAGATTGATTTCGATCAAGAGCTTGAAGTGCATCATCGACAATGTGAAGGATTGCTGTTTCCGTGCTATGATTTGCTCTGAATCCCGATTGGCAGTCATCAAGTAATGAGTAATTGTCTATATGTTTACTCAGCTGATTCTGTACACATTTCTCTATGAGTTTGGCAAGAAAAGGGATGTTGGTTACTGGGCGATAGTTGTTTGGATCTGTTGGGTCCACTGTGGGTTTTTTGATGATCGGGACTACTTGTCCCGTCTTCTGGCTTTCTGGCAGGCACCCCTGTGTGAGTGAGGCGTTTATGATGTCTGTCCATATTGGAATCATATTATGGCTGATTTCTTTCAGGCATTGTGATGGTATAGGGTCGTTAAAATGGTTATTGGGTTTTGTGGATGCAAGTGTTTTAGCAATTTCATTCTGGTCTAATAATTTGAAAGTGTTCCAGTGTGCATTGTTTTTGGTCATCCTGTTCTCATAGTTTGGATCAGAAGGTGATGTAGGCGTGATGTCTTTGATGTTATCTGCGGCGGTCTCAAGCTCTTCTTCCAACTTATTGGCTTTGTTAATGAAGAAGGTAGAAAATTAATCGCAACTTAGTTGTGTTTTAGTGACCTCTTGGACAGATTTTGCCAGTTTGTTGGATTGTTGTTTTATGATTTTGAATAATTTACGTGGTCTGTTTTTGGCGTTCTCCAATTCAGTTCTGATAAATTCCTTTTTTGTGTTGATGATCTTCTTGTTACAATCATTTCTTATTTTTCTGAGTGTTTTCAGTGTAGGGGAGGATGGGTGTTGTCTCCATTTTCTTTCTGCTCGTCTCAAGGTAGGCCTTTCTTCATTCAGTATTCCATTGAACCAAGGATTTTTATTCTTTTCTGTAACTCTTTTTAATTTGAGTGGTATGGTGTCCTTGACTATTTTCGTTACTGTGGTATTGTAATGGTTCGTTAGATCGTTCACATTTTTCAAATTGTCAGGTGGGTTCAAGTCTCTCTTGCAACTTTCAGATAGCAGATCCATATTAGCGTCTCTGGTATCTCGGATCCATTTTTTCATTTTGGTAGTTTGAGTCGTTTTTATTTTTTCCCGTGATTGTATTCGGAAGGTTATGGCGTGGTGATCTGACCAGTCGCACTGTTCAATGGAGAGAATTGAGATGTCCTTGTTCTTCGAGATAATCCAATCCAGTGTAGCTCCTTTTGAGTGCGTTGGTTGAAGACATGCTTGGGATAGTTTCAGATCATTTAAAAATTCTTTAAAGGCGTTGACCTGTTTGTCGTTGTTGTCGTTCCAACAAAGATTGAAATCACCTAAAAATATATTATTGATGTCAGAGTTGGCGTTAGCAGTGATGATCTCCATCATTTGGTCAATGAAATTCATATTGTTTCCTGGTGGATGATATAGGGCATGTAGGTTGCAGATCTGTTTGTTTGCCGATCTTATGTTGAGCCCTAGGTATTCGCATGATTCGAGGGGGTCAGGTTGAAATTGGCCAACTTCTAAATTTGATCTATAGATACAGGCAATACCTCCCCCTGTCCTTATCTGCCTGTCTAGTCTTAATATGTTGTATTGCGGTGGTACCAGAAGGTCCATGACTGGCGATGAGGATTCAGATAACCAGGTTTCAGTCAGGATTGTTATGTCTATTTCTTGATTGATGATGATGTTGGCTATGTCCGAAGCATGTTTCGCCGCAGATCGACAGTTGAGGAGCAGACATTTTAGAGAATTCTCCGATCTGGTTGTGGTCATGTTTAACGGATCCGAGGATATTTGGATTTGTTGTAAGTTGTTAATGTTTAATTCCCTTACCTTCCTAGTGGATGTTCCGTTTATGTCTATCGCTACTCTTTTTATTTCCTGTGCTATCATGGGGTTTGATTAATCATATTCCTGGAGTAGTGATGTTATGTCTTTTTCGGTTAGATAGTTTTGGTTCCTAACTGGTCTGTTTTGTCTGTCTGTCAGCGGTAGCGATCTCTTATTATTTATCGCTATGGATGTATTTACTAACTCTCTGATGAGTTCTACTTCATTCTGAGTCTTCTTAGAGATATCACATAGTTTTTCAATCCCTTTCATGGCGTTTTGTAAATCTTGTGCTAGGTTGCTGATTTGTGTTTGGATCTCGCAGATTTTCCTCATGACCTTGGGTGTCGTCGTGTGAACAATCCTCCGTAAGTTCCCAGTTTCATTATTTCTGTTCCTGAGTTTCCGTTTAGAGCCATGTATCGTTGATGTCATGCTCTTTCCCTTCAGTCGAATATTATCTCTCTCATTTTTTGGGTTAGCCGATCTGTCATATTTTGTTGAACCACTGCTATGTTTGTTGTTATATGTATCTTGTGTTCTCTCTGATTTATTCTCGCTTAATGATTTTTCTATTTCGTATATGGCTCCAGGTTGAGGGTCTTGTTCCCGTGGGTTATTCGATGGGGTATTTGTTTGTACCGGTTCCTGTTGTTCTCTGGTTGGAGTAGTATTTATAGTGTCGTTTTCGTCTTTGCTTAGGTTGTCTGTTGGCGTCTTCTGGGGTTGTATTTGTGGTGGCTTGTTCTGGTTCCTGTTGGTCTCTAGTTGTTGAGCTACTTGTAGAGGGATTGTCGGGTGGGACGGGGTTGTCTTCTGAGCTGCCCTGGTGAAGGAGTGGGTTCGAGTTCTCCACATTTCTTTTTAGGGTAGAGAAGATGTAGTCGAATTTTTCCAGATCATCGTTAGAGGCTTGGATCATCACTATTCCATTCTTAAAGATAGTTATGCAGATGTCCGCTCTGAGTTTAGCGGATGCTGTGGTCATGAATTTCGTTCCATGTGGGATGTTGGTAGTGGCTTTAATATTTAGCAGGTTTGTGAAGGTATTGCGCCATTTCCCCCTTCTTCTAGTGAAGAAAATCATATCTTTTATAATGATCCCTTTATCCATACAGAATGAAGTGTCAGCGATCAATGTGTCAGGGTTTCTCCTCATGAGGTTATGCATAAATTATTTGGCTGCATTTTTGGAGAGATATGCAGGGTATTGTATGTTGTAAGCGTTCATGCCTATTCGTTCCAGATAATTGTCTTCCATCTTGTGATATGTGTTGGCGTTGTAGGCAATGGATTCCTTCTTCCAAGTGGTATTGTAAATATCTTGTATTAATTACAGGCTAATAATTATCACTATTATATTAAGTATTATAACAATGGGATTAAATAGTTGTATCCCGTATTATAACAATTATGCTTATCTCAGTAATTGTGGTTACTTGATATATTCTTGTTATAGATTCCTCTTCTCTGTAGTTTCTTCTGTATTCCACTAGAGTATGCTCTCTTCATACCATTTTAGATCTAATGAAGTTCAATTAGACCTTTAAAGATGTCCGCCGTTTTAGTTGTTCTTCTATGGGCTGAGGACTTTCTCTCTTTCTACTCTTTTACTTTGTCCTCTTTCCCTTTCCATCATCTGTTTGGGATCTGGAGTTGGCTCCTTTCTCTCTGTCCATTAAATTCAAATTCGTCAGTCCTCTTTCAGTTGCATCTGCATCTGAATTGGTGCCATTTTGATGTACTCTCTTTTTGTGCAGTAAGAGCTACATTTCCTTCCCTAGAAGTAGATGGTCAAGTTGTCCTGAGCGGCCGCCATTTTAAAGTCAGGCGCGCCGCTTCGAGAGTTTCCTACAATTTCACTTTCAGATCTTTTATAATGTTATCTTATTTCAATCCCCGCTTGCATTCCATTCAGGGGCGCAGGGTCCCTTTAAATACTTTCCAGTGCATTACCTTCTCTCTGCCTGCGTTCCCGTCTCTCATCTCAAGTTGTTGCCGCTACGCAGCTCAGAGCTATTCCCTCCTCGTTCCTCTTCTTACCGATTGGGCGCCTCTCTCCGCTCTGGCTGCGATCTTCATCCCGGTCCTTGGGCAGTATAGAGGACACCCCAGTGACATCGCGGAGGGCATCCAGGAGCCGCTAATGAATTTCCATCGGGGTGCCGCACAGCCAGGGGCACCGCGGCAATCCGCTCCTCTATGTCCAGTGATATCCGGCGATATCTGCTGTCTTCGTCGGTGTGCGGCGATCGACGGTGTCAGGATGGATCGTCCCGTCGTGTCCTCGGGCACCCTCAGCAGCCTTTGATGGTGGCCGTCCCGATGTCCAGTGAGGGGCAATCACGTTGTACTCCGGTCGTATCCTTCCAGGGTAGGTCGTAGTACTTTACTTCTTAACCTCTTGATCTGCTGTATCTGAGTGCCCGGGGGGTTGGGTCAGCAACCATCTCTCTGATGGATACTCTAACCACAGATTCCTCACTGACCTTTCTGCTTCCCTGTTCTGTGAAATGGTATCCCTTTACCTCCTAAAAATGTCCCAATCTATAGAGCTGCACATTGGTCATACCAATTTGCCAAATGGGCTCTGCTTTTTAGGGTGTGGACAGCCTAGAAACTAACTTATTTCAGCTCACATGGATGGCGTTTATATGCCGCTTGTCATTTCTGGAGCGAAGGACATCAGCATTAAGCGACACGACACCACCTAGCAGCGTGCCAGAGAACTGCTCTAAAGCTTCGGAATCAAATCTGATGCCTGGGAATTGTTCACAAGGTGAGGAACCTGCAATTAGATAGAGTATCCACCAGAAAGATCATTAACAAAGGTAAGTAACTTGTTCAACTTGTCCTGACACAACGGCACAATTGGCAGTGCCACGGTCACACAGTATACTACGTGGCATATTGTTTACCAGCCGGTGCTTATCTGACCTTAAGTCATGCCCACCATATGGGCACACCAATCCAAGGGCTTCGAAGCTTTGATGGGGCTCTGCGAGGCAGGTTACACTGCCCTACTCAGCAGTACATCGATTCCTTTGGCGCACTTACTTAGCAAGTCTCTGTCAGACAGACCCTATGCCAGGGTAAGTTACAGCATTCCAGGATGTGTCCTGACCAGTCCACCTTCCTGGTCTGGCCTTTGTATGCAAGGGTGCGCTCTCCAGTAGGACAGTTTTGGTCGAATGCCCACCACAGAAGTAGTAAGAGATGAGAGCTGGCTACACCCAGCTATTTAGGACATCTCCTTTCCAATATCTGGAAAATAGGCAAGCATCTGTGCCCTTTGGGCTCCTTACCATAACTACCGATACTTCAGGCCTAACTTGTACCCCCAACCATCTACCTAATGGCAACTGTAGTCAGTCATTGTTTTGATGATTTGTTTTTTGAGTTTTATATAGCGCAAACTCGACCTGAACATATCAGCTTTCTGAGCGCTTTACATGAGCACCAGTCTCGTTTCAGACGGACACATTCATTTTTGTTAGGCACGGGGAGATTAAGTGATTTGCCCAGAATCACAAGGTGCTAAGCGTTGTTGCCGAGACTCGAACCCCATTCCCCAGCTTCGAGGTTGACTGCCCTAGCCGTAAGGCTGCATCCTCTCCCCATTAAAAGTCTTGTGTTGAAGGAAGGGCCCTAGCGCATCTAAGGAAAGCCTGTCTGCTCTTTCCTAACCATATCGTCTGGTGCTTCTCTTTCCATGTAGCAGATGTCAACAATATATGCTATCTGGAGAAAGCAACCTCTCCTCCATCTTGTTCTCTATATCACTTGGGCATTTCTTATTACTAACTCTAGTACACATAGAGCCCATGGGATGTCCCATTCCCTAATCTGGTTTGTTCGTGAGCAACAAAACTTTTTAAGTGAATTGGCCAGTTGGCACTCATTCATGTCTCGCAGGTAAAAAAAGCCTGTCACTATAGTTCATCAACATGGTATGTTGCCACAACCATACACTATGCAAAAATAAAAGCGACCAGGACTGTAGTCCCTATTATTATGAGTTTGTGCTTGGTGCACCCCTCCTGATTCAGGACTAGGTTCAAACCCTACCGTTGTCATCAGACCGGGCCAAGGTATATGCGGACACAAGATTAATGTGTGGCATGAGCAAAAATACAAAAAAACAGGACCACAGGTATGCAGTTCGAGCACACAGGGCAAGGGACAAGACTGTATATCATCAGGGGGCTTTCCTAGCCCAACAAGCAGCATCTTCCGTACCGTCAAACTCCTGGATCATCAAGGCATACTGATAGTGCTCCCACTTTGTTCTAAAGTGTCATCTCTAGCAAAATTGCAGTGATAAATCAGTGTTTTACATCAAGATTAGTAGAAAAGGGCTCGAATATGTCCATAGTAGCCTATAAAAACACACTTAATAGACAAGATTTTAAGAAGGTAAATAACAGTGGAAGGTACTTAAGAACAGTTGTTTTAATAGCAGTGTTGGGAGTGGAATCCATTCATATTAGGAGATATAAAGCTACAAACCACTAACTGCCTGGAGATGGCAATTTAATAAAAATTATTAACTGATAATGGGGAAGAAAAAATACCTATCTGCCGGGGGGGCGGAGCTTGCCGGCATCCATGGAGGACGCGTGATCCCTGAGCTCCGTCCAGCTGCACACTACTATTCTTAACTATCCTGCATCAGCGCTACCATGTTCAGCGCCCATCACACAGCCTGACGCCCTGCTGTTGCCGGCAGTCTGGAAGAGCCGGTTCTGCGAACGTCCGGAGCGGAGAAGTGCCGAGGCGACTGAGGCGATCCTGACGGTGCAGTAGGCCGTGAAGCCACGACCTTGCGTACTCCTGGACCCAAGTGACGTGCCTGTGCGTGCGGCTAGTGTGGGTGCCAGAACCCGGTGGATATCTCCCGTGCTGCCGGCCGCGAAGAGGGGGGGGTCTCTTTGCTGCCTACCCCAGACCCCCCCCCCGTAGACGGCAACGCGCCATTGTGGTGGGTCTGCGGCGGGAGACGTTGCGCCGTTGCCGGCGCGGCTGCGGCGAGGAGAAGGCCCGGAGCCCCTAAGCACAATCCTGCGACGTGAGTCACAACTAGCAGAGGTTCGGAGATAGAGACGAGGTGAGCGAGGACCCGCCGGGCGGCGACCGCACTGAACGGCTGGGTAGCCTAACGCTCGGCCCTATAATTGAGGCGACTTCATTACCGGCACTGCGACCCACGCACCGGGTCACTGCTGGGGCCTATTGTAGTGTCTGCCCTGGGACCTGCCGACAAACTCGGGGAAAATAGAAGTCTGCGGAGACTGCGATGTGGCTGACTACACATTAGAGGTGAGACACGCTGGCATTGTGTTGAATTGGGGGACTCTGACTGCCCGCAGAGTTTAGTCAAGGTCCTGCGTTGCGGTCAGTACTCGCATCAAAGGCGCACGTAGCTCCGGCTTGGATCTCGGAGCGCTAGGCCGGCTTGGAGATACCGCGCACACCCAATAACCTGTGAGGAATACGCGGCCCTGCACGGCATTAACCAGAGGGCACAAGATTGGAATACTCTTAGCCATTTATTGCGTACCCAGCCCGCCACACTTCCGGAAAGCTCCCACAAGAGCGGTAGTTGAGCCACCTGGCCCTTCCCTTGGACAGCATGGGGAAGGGCGACAAGACCCAAAGTAAGCTCCCGTTCGAACAACGCCGCACTAAGGCCCCGGATTCCCTAGAGGCCGAGAAGGCTGTTGCGGCGATTAGTACAGACACTTCGGAATATTCCGATATAAAAACCATGTTATTAGCCATGGAAAAAGGCCTACAAGATACCATGTCCTCAATAGGCACCAAGATAGACGCCCTCACATACAGGATGGACCGCATGGCGGAGCGTGTTGACAAGCATGGGGAGCGTTTAGACATGTCCGAGAGACGCCTCACGGAGGTGGAGGAGGCGCAAACCGAACTTGACTCAGATCATAAAAAAATAGAGAAGCTTATGCAGTCACTCCAAGAAAAGACCGAGGACTTGGAAGCCCGTTCCTGACGCTCTAACCTACGCATCACGGATGTTCCGGAAATGACACAAACGGGCAACATGGAAAAATTCGTGGAGAACCTCTTGGTTATCCTGCTGGGGGAGGACCTGTTCTCACCGATGTTTGTAGTGGAGCGAGCACACCGTTCCTTGGGCCCCCGGCCCCACCCGGGAGCCCCGCCGCGGCCCATCATCGCCAAGCTCCTAAACTACAGGGACAGGGACATGGCTCTCCGGGCCGCCAGAGACAAGAAATCTTTACAATTTGAAGGCTCGGAAATCTCCCTATATCCTGACTTCACTGCGAGAGTTCAGGAAGCCCGCGGGCACTTTACCCCGTTCAAGAGACAGCTTCGAGAACTCGGACTTGATTATGCCATGCTGTACCCAGCGAAGCTGCGTGTAAATAGGCAGGGTCATTCGCACCTCTTGACGGACCCTAAAGCTCTACAGCAGGCACTAAAGGGGTGGTCCAGAGATCAACGCAGGGACCACAACAGAACGCGGACGGCAAAGACCGGCAAAGTCACTGGACGAACAGGAGTGACACTCCTTCCTGACATGCCCGGGGAGACTCTGGTGGCCATGGAACTAAATGAACGCTGATACTGGCCTCCCTACAGAGGAAACGGCGCAGAGGACGTCCTGGAAGCTCCGGTGCCAGCGGACTGGTATCGAACTCCAGGCAGAAATCTGACGAATTGGCTGAACCGGACATGGGTGAGATAACTCTGATGACTTAGGAGCAAATAAGGGCTGTCTTATGGTGCAATGTCATGGTAATTTTTACATGCAGGATCTCGGGGTGTGGGGATGAGTAGTGCCAGGGTCCAGTTAGGATCCTTCATCTAGTGCGCTTGGCGCAATAACTGTTGTCGATATTTACAGTTTGGCTGATGCTGTTGTATATGGTGCAGCTAGCAAGTGGAGCGGGGCACGCTGCAAGCATTGCAACTTAATCACCCGGGGGTTGACCGGCAACCTCGGCCCCAGCGCACAATGCACCCGGACTCCCAGTCGGGAGGTCCAATAGTTTTGTATAAAGTTGGGGGAAGAGGGGAGGGGGAAATTCATGCGAGGCCTTGTTGGGGGTGGTCTGCTGTGGGAGGGGGGTGCAGGATCATTGGGTTGGGAATGTTTTGTGGGCGGAGGGGGGGCAGTACTTACATTTGAGCGAGCGAAAGATTTTGGACACATGCAGGACATTCACTTTTAGGCAACACTTAGTTTATCACAATGGCTGACACGGCTGATCTTAGTAAAAATACCCATACACCCAAACTTAGGGCCCTTACATGGAATGTGCGTGGTCTCAATGATCACAGGAAGGTTAGGAAGGTCATCAGCTACCTACAGCGCCAACATGTATACCTGGCTCTACTGCAGGAAACTCACCTCCCCATGACTAGTAGAATGCTACACAGTAGAGGTCTAGAGGGCAATATAACGGCATCAGGCTTTACGTCGCATGCTAAGGGAGTGATTACCTGGGCGAACCCAAAATCTAAACTGCCCTTACAGACGTTGAGGGCGGATGCGGAAGGCAGATTCGTCATTTCCAAATGTACGGGACAGGGGGTTGACTTTGTAATAATTAATGTTTATGGCCCGAATTATGACTCCCCGGAGTTCTTTCAAGCCCTAGTTACCCTCTCTAGACACTATGACAATGATCGTATACTGTGGGGTGGGGACTTCAATCTGGTGCTTGACCCTACCCTGGACAGATCTGCTGGTCTTCCCCGTAGGCCCTCGACGGCAGCCCTTGCCCTGAGGAGTGCAATCACCAGTCTGGGACTGGAAGATGTGTGGCAATTTAGGCACCTGGCACGGGGAGGGTACACTCACTACTCGGCCTACTACGACATCCATACCAGGATAGATTACTGGCTGGTGTCAGCCTCCAGGTCTGGACAGATTGGGGACTGTAGGGTTCTACCGAGGACCTTATCTGACCACTCGCCGGTGCTCCTAGTGCTGGACATCCCAGGTAAAGCCATTCCGCCCTTCACATGGAGGTTTCCCCCATATTCCCTCTTAGACCCGACATTCAGAGGAGAGCTGGCGGAGGCTATTGATACTTTTTTCGAAACCAATGTAGGCTCGGTGGATAGCTTCCAGGTGGTGTGGGAAGTGTTCAAAGTATACATCAGGGGCATAGCGATGTCCAAGCACTCAGGCATACTCAAATCCATTCGACAGAGACTAGCTGACCTGGAAAGCCACCTGGCCGCCCTCGAAGAACAACAGAGCAGGACCTCAGATAGTGCGATAGGGGAAGAAATCAAGTCGTTGTTGGTTGAATACCACGAGGAAGCGGACTGAGAAGTGCGGCATATGGGCAAATATGCAACAGCTAGGACATATGGGGAGGGTGAGAGACCTGGTGCGGTACTGGCTAGACTCCTAAAGGGGAAAAAAGGACGACAGCAAGACTTGGAAATAAAGGTGGGACGCGGCACAGTCTTAACGAATGAATCAGACATAGCGCAGGCATTTAGGACTTTCTACACTGAGCTTTATGCATCCAAAAGTGGGGACCTGGAGGACGACATCAGCTACTACCTAGAACATATCGATATCCCAACATTGACAAACACACACAGGGAGTTTCTGATGCTCCCAATGGAGAAGGACGAGATAACTGAAGCTCTGGTGGGCATGCGAGCTGGTAGCGCCCCTGGAGCGGACGACCTCACGGTGGGGTTCTACAAGGCATTTAAGGACAAGCTAGTCCCGCACGGCTCGATGCTCTTCGATGACATTTGTGTTGAAGGCAGCATGCCGCCATTAATGAGGGAAGTGTTACTAATCACGATACTAAAACCAGGCAAGGCGAGTGATGAATGTGGGTCTTATAGACCCCTTTCCCTTCTGAACGTTGACACTAAACTGTTTGCTAAAATACTGGCGAATCGCCTGGGGCTTCTGGCGCCTCGGCTATTGGCGCCGAAACAGGCTGGATTCATCCCGAGTAGGAGCTTGTCATACAACATACGCACAGTCTTGGGCACGATACCACATGTTCGACAGGATCGGAAGGCTCTAGCCGTATTTCTGGACATGGAAAAGGCATTTGACTCTGTTGAATGGCCTTTCATGAGGCTGATCCTACAGAGGATGGGCTTGGGGCTGCCATTTATCCAAATGATTGGGGCCCTATACCATTGTCCACGAGCTAGGCTTCGGCTAGGCTTCGGCTTGGCAACCTCGTCACCGACTCCTTCCCCATCAGTAGAGGCACCAGGCAGGGGTGCCCCTTATCACCCCTCCTATACGCCCTGGTGACTGAACCACTAGCTTGCGCGCTACGTGAACATCACGGTAATGATGGTATAGGGTTCCCCACATATAAGATCTTGGTGTCCATGTACGCTGACGACACTTTGTTATACGTGCGCGACCCAGACACCAATTTAACCTCGGTATTGAGGGAAGTAGTCCACTTTGGCGCTCTATCAGGCCTAAAGGTTAACTGGGCAAAGTCCTTGGCATTCCCCTTAACCCCGATAACGCAGAATATCGAGATGGAATATCCACTGCAGTGGACCACAGACACAGTTAGATACCTGGGCATTCAAATACACACAGACGCCGAGACCCTGTTTAGGGCAAACTATGGCACTGCCTTTAGCAAACTGGAAGATGATGTTGAAGCATGGTGCAGGCTCCCACTATCGCTGCTAGGACGGATATCCATCATGAAGATGGTGGTGCTGCCTAGGTTATTGTTTCTATTCATAACAATTCCAATAGTTCTTCCCAGGTACTTTCTTCACTGGCTAACGCAACTAATGGTCAAGCTTGCATGGGCAGGGAAACAACCACGAGCCAAGTGGTCGTTGCTAATGCTGCCATATAGTATGGGAGGGCTTGGTGCCCCTGACCTAGAGCTGTATTATAGAGTTGCCCAGGCCGCTCACCTCCACACCTGGGTACACGGGATAGCAATATTCTGCATGTCCGCATGGAAACCCTCTTTGCTAGCCCTCTCACGCTCCCTACCACAATCTTCCAACCTGTTGATCGCAGGACGGGCATACTAGACTCGATTGCAGCGACCAACCACGCGTGGTACAACATTCTACAGCTACAGGGTGGAGCATTATTATACTCCCCCATTATGCCGGTGGACTGGGCACGATGGTTACCTCCCATCCAAGAGAAAGGAGTGATACAGGCGCTACATAAATTAAACGTCAAAGTGGATGGAGATCTGTTTCAGGAAGGAGTAGCAAAAACATGGGAACAGACCTCCTTGGGCAGCGAGGATACATCCCTTCTGACCCGCTTCCAATTCCACAGGGTCCGCAGTGCTCTTGTGGAACTACTGGGGGAAGATATGGCAGAGCCACCTGAGGTCCTGGAACTCTCCTACGTAATAAAAGCTGTGTCCCCCCAGAAACTACTGTCCAACCTATATAAGCTAGCGCAGGCACATAGGGAGCACTCCTACACGAAAGCGCAGCTGGCCTGGCAAACGGATCTGCAGATAGTGATTGATGGCGACATGTGGAGATACTCTTGTACTAACACTCGGAAGCTATCTTTGAATGGTAGACATAGACTGGTACATTTCAAGTTTCTCAACAGGGTGTATTACACACCAGAGCGGCTCCGTAGGTACGGCCTTCGTGACACGGCTGACTGTGAATGATGGCATGCACCTGATGCGGGGTTCCTTCACCTGGCATGGCAATGTCCTGGTGTATGGGACTTCTGGCAGAAGATCTTCGCGGACATTAGCAATGTAGCAGAGGTAGAACTCACACCTGACCCCGCGCTGGCGCTATTAGGGTATTCTAAGAGGCTGCCTAGAGCTACCCTGTGGCTGGTGGACATGGGGCTGCTTATAGCCCGGAGGGTGGTGGCTTGTTGCTGGATGAGAGGTCCTGCACCTATGCCTAAACGCTGGACACATGATATGTTATATTGCTGCACGCAGTCGGAGAACTACAGCGAGCTGCTCCCCCCCACTAGCCGTCCAAAATATTTCTGGGGACTATACCAGATATACCTAAACAGTCAAAAGGAGACAGGTGCCACAGTAGAGGACTAGGGGCGTCAGATAAACATTGGGAAGGAGGGATACTCTGTGTTGGCATAATTTGGTTATTGTTGTTGTCATACGAGGAGATGTGGAGGGGTAATATATGAGGGGCGAAGGGCAGCTCTTCTGTGATAACACTAGTAGGCATGTTCTAGTTCGCCGCCTGCCCAGATATGGGTTGTTGGCTAAATGGCTGTGTATTAAACTGAGGAGGGAATGTCACAATGCTGTCCTGACAGACTTTGCGATCTAGGTTGAATTGGTGGGAAGGGGGTTTGTTTTTTACTGTAATGTTTGAAAAATTGCAAACCTAATAAAAATATTAAAAAAAATAAAAAAAAATACCTATCTGCCAAAGTGTAGGGCATTGTAATACAGGCTCTTAGTAAGCTACATTCTATTTCAAACCAAGCATATCCCCTATCAAATATGTAGACATTATTTGGCCAATGTGGCAATATCCCATGGGATACCAACAATGGTAAAATATAGCCTTAAATTATTTAGCAGTTTAGATAGTTGATATTTCGACCCAAATGGTAAATGGATTTGAAATCGGGGCACTATGCAAAGGGAAAAAAACTTTTTTCACTTTCAAGAGCAAGGAAGAGATGAAAGAGGTATAGATTCAACTTGTATTTGATGAGACATACAGAGATTATAAATACACAATAAAAAATATGTTTATCATAAATTCTACAGTAGACCACAAAGACTAGGCTAAATCATTACTTAATTTGTACCTGCACTTAAATAATTTGCTGTATTGTATGAGTTTGGAGAGTTAACAAAATAGCTCTTATGTGATCAATTGTATTGTATTGAGAAAATACAAGACCGGCTGTGTGTACGCAGAAAGCCAAGACTCCAGTAGGCCGTGATTATAATCAGATTACAAAACAAATTGATCAATGCATGAAAGGCATGGCAAAAAGGGAGGTGAAAAACCACATGAAAATTAATTTGCTGTGGGGCATGTCCAAGATGGCGGCGGTGTAAGACGTGCACTTCGGAGCTCCACCGGATCTCTAGGCCCAGCTACGACACAGCGAGGGACAGGGGTGCCTAGAGCTGATGGAAGTGACCGCCTGCCCGCAGATATCAGGCAAGAACACTTTTGTGGGTTCAGTGGGGGCAAAGGAGTGAGGACAGACGAGATTCCAGCAGCCGGAGCACGGCCGACTGGCGGCGTGCGGCAACGCTGGGCTGGAGGCTGTCCGGTGCGAGGCAAGTTGCACCTGTCCCGCTGACCCCCCGCGTTTAGAGGCGGGTTTTGAGGCCTGCATCACCCCCCCACCCCACCCCGGGCAACAGCATTAGAATTGGAGGCACGATCCTGAGCACTTTCGTGCTTCCATGCTTGGAGCCTTGGACCCTGGGGCCGGTCTGAATTGTGCTAAACTACCTGGCGACGTCTGCGGGGGGCGGCCCTCAGGGGGGGTGAGTCAAATGATACACGGCAGGGGAGGCACCCTCAAGCAGGAATTTATACAATCGAAGAAGAACCCCTCATTAAAGGTCAAGTTTGCCCGATTGAACACGAAAAAGGCGAACGCGTCACAGAAGGTTGAGGATCACGTGGTGCCCTCAAATAAAGCTAGTGGCGAGGAGGGTAGCAAGGAAGAGTCCCCACTCACACGAACATTTATGGAGCGCCTGTTTGGCACCCTCCATGAAGGTTTTGCAGAGCTTAAACGTGACATTAGCTCGGATATCAAGGGAATCAGGCAAGATGTCGCCACCTTCGACCAACGATTGGAGTCTGTGGAACAAAACCAGGATGCCTGGAAGGAAGAGTTGGAGAACCACTGCTGGGAGCTTTTGGAGCTACGAGGTCAGAACTCTGAGCTGCGCTACCAGGTTGAAGATCTGGAAAACTGGTCCTGTCGTTCCAACATACGCATCAAGGGCATACTGGCCCAGGCCATCCCGAACGATCTGGAGGGGTTTGTGATCCGTCACTTCAAGCATGTGATGCCCTTGTTACAAGACCAGGAGTTTGGTATGGACTGCACACATCGGGCCGGGAGACCGGCAGGTGCGCCTGGCCAACCCCAGGACATACTTCTGTGTCTGCATTACTATAATCAGAAGGAAGCTATAATGTCTGCAACAAGACCTGAGATCCAGTGGCTTCAAGGGCTTCAAGGTTTGGCTTTATCAGAACTTATCCCCAACCACATTGCAACGCTGCAGAGCCCCGAAGTCACTGACTGATTTTCTCTGCGCCCAGGAGATTCGGTACAGATGGGGACATCCTTTCCGCCTACAATTTGTATGAAAGGAGAAGGTCTGGATAGTCTGCAATTTGGCTGACGCTCATGAGCTAACAGAGATACCAGAGCTGCAGCAGTCTACCCCCATGGGGTCACCGACCCGCGAGCCCTCAGACGAGGGGCGGAAAACCAGGCGTTCTGCTAGACTGGGACGGAAACCGCTGAATAAACCTACAGAAGCCATCAGCCACAAAGAGTGCTTGCGGCTGCTCCAACACCTACATCACGAGGGTGCCTCCGGGTTCGCCATCTGGTCCTCACCAACCCTGTGGATTTTGAGTTGGCCTTCCAGACTGGTGCCGCTGGACTTAGTCAAAGCTGAATCCCAAGACCCTAGCTACAGGAATCCTCCAGCAGAGCTTCACTGAGATAATCACTTTAACTTCAACTCGCACACCTGACTGCGACACAGACTCCAAACCTATGATTGTGATGACTCCCAGGTGGGAGACATTGCCAGATTTATTGTTCCTGTTGGGTTACTCTCTGTCTTCTAATTTTCATATTTTTTTCCCTCCCCGCCCACGTTGCTTGTCCCAATTCTTTAATCTGGGGGAGGTACGGGGCATCAGGATACTTGAATGTGCAGTCAATGCGTTGCGCCGTCACTGATCATGCTGTCTATATTTAGCCTCAACATCAGAGGCTCTAACTCCCCAGCGAAACGATTGACCGTATTATCATAACTTAAAGACTCAAAGAGTGACATTTATATTTTGCAAGAAACCCATCTACTCCAACAAGACTAGCGACGACTGCACTCTTGCTGGTTTGATCATGAGTATTTCTCCTCTGGACCTGCCAAGAAAGCGGGGGTAGCCATCCTGCTCGACCCACTTCGCGGGGAGGGTAGAGTGAGTTTTCATGGATATCCAGGTTGCTTGCTAGCACTACATGTACAAATACAGGACACCCGGTACACGATGGCCACAGTTCATGCACCCAACGACAAACAGGAACTCTTTCTCAGGGATGCCCTGGGACGATTGAACTCCACCCCTGACAGAGAGATGGTGGGGGGGCGACTTTAATGTTGTAATGGATGGGAAGAGGGACAGATCACTCCTCCGGGCGGGCCAGGATAGAGGTCTGACCCAGAGCGCTAAGAGCCGCCTGGACGAAGTGGGCCTAGCTGACATCTGGCGTCATACGCACCCCACGGAAGTAGACTACACATTCTTCTCAACGGTGCATCAAACATACACATGTATCGATTACTTCCTCACAACACCGGGGATAATGAGGGACACAATTGCAGCAGACATAGGGGCGGCTACCCTCTCCGGTCACTTCCCCATTAGTCCACAGTTCTGCCCCAAAACACAAGCAACAGCTCCTCACTGCTGTTGCCTTAACACAAAACTCCTCACATACGATAAGGTACACACAGACACCTTGGTAGCACTAACTTCCTTTCTGGAGCATAACAACAGCGCTGAGATGAATATTGTCACACTATGGGAGACACTAAAGGTGGTCCTTCGGGCCACTTCTTTAGCATTGTAACGGGCTACAATAGGGAGCAGCGGGATAAGCGCTGTCAGCTAGAAGTCCAGATTAAGAAGCTGGAGACAGCACACGCCCAATCAGGAGCCGTGATGACTCTTCGATAGCTGACGGCTGCACAGTAACAGCTACGAGCCAGAGATATGGAGCAGGCAGAGTATGCACTATTGGGACTGCACCAGAAATATTATGCTGAAGGCAATAAGGCGGGCGCATGTTAGCACATAGCCTCCGGGCACAGGTCATCAAATGGCGGACTTCCGAGATACTGGGGGAACATGGTTCTGCGGTCACGCATGGGTGAGGGCATCACAAACTCCTTTGGCGCATTCTATAAGGCCCTTTACACTGCTGAACCCTTACAGGACGTAGATGTGGAGACATACCTGTCCCGGGTCTGGAAGTACCCAAGCACACTGCCTTGGAGAAGGACATCACAATACAAGAGTTCCTCACCGCTTTACACATGCTGCAACCGCACAAAGCGCCCGGCCCCGATGGCTATGGTGGGGAATTTTACAAAACCTTCACCTCTCACCTGGCCTCGATACTCACACGACTATTTAATTCCATTGACAAACAGGGTGCGCTACCAGAATCAATGCGCAGTTCCACTATTGCAGTAATTCCAAAGCCAGGTAAGGATCCCAAAAACTGCGCTTCCTACCGCCCGATCTCACTGCTGAATTTCGACTTGAAGATTTTTACTAGTGTGTTAACCCTCAGATTGGCATCCTACGTACAGGGACTGGTTGACCCAGACCAGGCTGGGTTCATCCTGGAGTGCGGATGTAGTGACAATACGAGGAGGCTATGCCACCTACTGGACAAAACTCAGCTCTCCTGGATCCCAGCACTCATGTTTACGATAGACGCAGAGAAAGCGTTTGATCATGTGCACTGGCCGGATCTATACCGGGTGCTGGATCTGATAGGCCTTGGCCCCTGATTCCGTAGCTGGGTGCAAGCTTGCTACACAGCTTCCAATGCTAATATCTCTTTACACGGTGTGCAGTCACCAACTTTCCCAACAGGGTGAGGAACTAGACAGGGCTGCCCCCTCTCGCCGCTCCTTTTCGCGCTCTATATGGAGCCACTGACCTAACGGATAAGGTACAATGTGAGGGTGACCGGGGTTCGGATGGAAGGCAGGGAACATAAGATTATGCTATATGCAGATGGCTTGCTCCTGACCCTCACGAACTTTGACAGAGCTCTCGGAATTCTGGCGAGCTTAGGGATTCAAAATCAACCCACAGAAGTTTCTGGTTCTGGATTTGGCATATAGGAACCTGAGCGGACTCAACTCTGTGAACAGTTCCCATTTCAGTGGGCAGAAGATGGGGTCCCATACTTAGGACAAAAAATACTCCCCACTCTCAAGGTTACCACGAGGCATAATTATGGGAATTTACTCACCATGACCTGATCAGTTCTCACTAAATGGAAGCCACAGGGCATCTCATGGCTGCGCGGCTGGGAGCCATCAAAATTATGCTACTCCCCAAGCTACTTTACATAATGCAAACCCTGCTGCTCCAGCCCCCAACATGGATATTAGATAAACTTCGGGCTCTAATCTGGGATTTTATCTTGGCGGGTAGGCGGGTGAGAATGTGCAAACGACGGGCCTTTCTTACGATGGCAGAGGGAGGACTGGGGGTCACGAACATTGGCAAATGTAAATGTAAATGTAAATGTAGTTGAGCTTATATAGCGCACAGCTACCCGCAGTGGGTGTCCCGGCGCTTGCTTAGGGAACCCTTCCTGGTATTCCCCTGTGAGATAGCAGGGTATCCACAAGGTGAAAGTCAGTCATCCCGCCGCGAGGGGCCGTTGTGGAGATTAAGCAAGCTATTGCCCAGAGTCGCAGAGTGTGAACCCGTGAGTCGAGGAGGCACCGGGGCGAGAATTATCGAGTCCGTGGAATTTTTAGCCCAAGACCCGCCGAGGCGGGGAATTGAACCCTGGTCCAGGACCGATCTCAGCTTCCGGGTCTGCTGCCTCTAACCCCTGAGCCACACTTCTCCACTACTATCAGGCAGCCCAGTTGTGATAAATGGTAAAGTGGTCTTGCACACTCACCGAAAACTACTGGTGCTTTATAGACCAGGCAATAGCTGGAATACACATTTGGAAAGTGCTGTGGTTACCCAAGCCACACAGGCCAGTGTGTGTTTACATCTCATCGGTTACGATGTCGACTTTGGGAGTCTGGGACAAGGTACAGCTGAGACATAACCTCTCTACTCCAATAACCCCACAGACCCCGCTGATAGGCACCCCAGACTTCCCCCCAGCTTTGGAAGGTTTGGGATTTAAGGTATGGCAGGATGCCAACTGCAAACGGGTGGGGGAGCTATATGACTCAGATGGACACATGGACTTTGCCAACTGCAGACATCCTACTGAATCCCGGATTCGGCGAGATGACAGTACCTGGCAGTGGCACACTGGGTGACCCGACCATGGATTCACCCACCCGCCAGCAGACCCCTACTGACCTTTGAGAAGAGGCTCATTACCTGGGCCTCAGCAGATAAGAAGCTGCTCTCTGACATCTAAGTGTTTCTGGTGCGGCCAGTACACCCTCTACCTTCCACTGCCAGGGCCAGATGAGAAAGAGAATGTGAACGCCCCATTTCTGATAAAGAATGGAGCGACATCTTACACCAGGTACGAACATCCGCCCTCAACACCACTAGCAAAGAATGCTCCTCAAAATAGCCCAGTACTGGTACCTCACATCGGCCAGAGTTGATAAATGGTACCCGAGGGAGGGCAGGCTGTGTTGGCGGCAATGCGAACAGCAGGGCACACTCACGCATCTCCTATGGCAGTGCCCCAAGATAGAATCATACTGGGCAGGAGTCCTAGAAACTATTAACATAATGTTTAATAGAGACTTCCCCAAATTCCCTAGCTACATATTGCTAGGCATTCCTAACCCGCTCACTTACCCATTGAAATCACCTAAAGGCAAAGCCATTACTCTTACTTTGGGGGCGGCGAGCCAACTCCTTTTAGCCAGATGGGGGACAGACAAGGTTGTTATATCTAAGGTTTCTACCTTGGAATGTTTGGTATGCTGTGAGTGGACTTTTAGTTGGATCCTGGGCTGAGCAGCAGAGAGGATGCTCCTGGTGGGGCTTTGATTACATATATACTGGAAAAACCTATCTAACCATCTAAGAAGAATAAACGTATCATCTGTAACCTATCCGAGTCTTCTGGAATTCCTTACTATTCATTTATTTATTTATTTATGCCATTTTCTATAGCGCGAACTTTACCCGAAGGTGTCAGAGCGCTTTACATAAGCACCAGTTGAGAAACATAAGGGCTTAGGATTACATGTGTTACAAAAAGGATACACACGGAAAAAATTGCAAATGTACAAGATGTAAAGTCACACAAGGAGGCGATACACGTTGATATACTCTAAGATGGTATAAAGGTCTACTGCATATACTAGTGATTACTCTATATACATAGGGAAGGGATAGACATGGATATACTCAAGGAGTCACATAGAAATGGAAGAGAGCACAGCGGTCTACTGCATATACTAGTGATTAGAGTTATCTCTAAATACATAGAGAAGGGATACACATGGATATACTCTAAGAGTCACATAGAAATGGAAGAGAGCACACCGGTCTACTGCATATACTAGTGATTAGAGTTATCTCTATATACATAGGGAAGGGATATGACTGGATATACTCAAGGGTCACATAGGAACGGTAGATGGTACAAAGATCTACTGCAAATACTAGTGATAAGAGTTATCCCTATAAACAAAAATAAGCACACATAGTAGAGATCCTCAGGCAGAGTTCCCTTAAGTGGGGTTGTAGGGGGGACGAAGTCACAACACCAAGGTAGGGTGAGAGGGAATAGAGGGTAGGGAGAGAAGGCAATGCATAAAAGGGAGGAAACATTTGAGGAACATCAAGAAGGAAACGAGGGAAAGGGGTAAAAGACGAAGGAATGGGCAAGAAGACAAGCCGGGGACAAGAGAAAAACTGCCGAGAGCAGCAGCAAAATGGCGGGCAGGAAAAGTGAGGAGGTCCATGAGAGTCTGTGGTGTAACAAAGGTGCCCATGTATCAGGACTGGTTACATAAAGTGTGAGAAATACTGGGACTGGAGAAGCTGACGGCCGCTGCCGCGCAGCAATTATTCCGGTTTGACAAGATATGGCATTCATGCATACAGTACTTAGCAGACGAGTTACGCGAGTTGACCTGCCCACAGTACCTGCGGATCCTGTGACTAACACCTATTGAACATACTTCGCCAGCCTTGCCCATACCCACTTCCCAAGAACACGAGCACGTCAGTGAAGCGATGTCCCCACCTTCCCCCTACCCCCAACCCCCTCCTCTTCTTTTTCTTTTATTCTTAACAGTTTGTTAATAAATGTTGTTCTTTAATATTTACTCACTATCTACAAAGAGAGCAACCAAATGCACAGACCATCGGCCAAGGGTTGTTGGTGGCTTATGTTTTAATGTCACACTATATAAAATCAATAAAAAGTGATTTAAACCGAAAATGAATTTGCTATTTAAAAGAATGAAGGGAAAATTACGAGTAACCAGGAAAATAGCGAGAGATTTTGGAAATTGCTATTTGTGTGGCAGCAGAAAATACCTTGCATACAGCAAGTTATGTATGGGACTAGAAATGAAATATGACATGTGAAAATCATTTACACTTTCCAAAAGTGTACTGAGACAAAGTAGTATTGGGTGCCGGCAAGTAAGGTCGCACAATGTGATATCTTACTTAGTATTAGTAATGCAGTACTCTCAGACTTCCCACAGGCGGGGGCATGAGGGACTATAGTCCTAAGGACCAGACCTGCCAGCAGTGGGCTCCTTTCCTAGAAACTGCAGTTTGGGAATTGGTGGTGCTGTGATGCTGTGTGCAGGTATGTTTTTTTAAGAACGAAAGTGGAGGAGCTTCAAAGACCTCACCTTGGCTGGTGGCACTTGATGTTGGCAAAAATTCGAGGTCTCTGCTGATTGTACATGGCCTTCAGAGCTTCGCGCTAAAGACACTAATACCATTTAATACTAGAAGATCTTTTCATTCGCTTCTAGATAGGGATAGAATCTTGAACAATATAGACTGCTTAATTTCAAATGTACCAATGCCCTCAACTATCAAGCCAACAAATTTTGCCCTGTATCACCCAGCCCTCGACCTAGGGTTTAAAGAGATACTTCTTGTGGGCAGCTAAGAACTTCAATCCTCCAATAAAAGACTATGGTTCATGTGCAAGGACGTTGTCTTCTGATTTGTCACAGGTCCTCCATACCCATCTTTGAAAAGGCTCTTAAAAGACCCCTGTGTTAGTTTAATCGGTACGCCCTGTTCCCAGATCCTGCACACTTGTTTACACATTATAAGTGTAGGTGATCTGTCAGAGGTCCCTTCCAATACTCTTACTTCCTCCCAAAGATGCAGCGTTGCTTTGCAAACCCAAACAGGCACCACTTTTACACTCTCCCACACAACAACCAGTCATACACCAATATATAGACAAGTGCTCTTATTCTATTGCACAACGCCAACGCTCTTAGATGAACTCCGAGACCATGTGGTATTTATCATCTTGGAGATCCAGAATTCTTAAATCATTTTGCTGACCCAACTTTCTCAAACATCCAATGATCCCAGAGCGTTGGACCATAGCAAAGGCCTCATTCTTGGATGATCTCAAAGAACCAGCCCGCTCATACCATATCGCAGACTCTATATTCTTATACCATCTCACATGCCTAGAACTCTCATTCGACCTCGAAGACTCCAGTCCACTACACCATCTCACAGACCCAGAGACGATACCATCCTACAGATGAAGAGATCTTAGACCTCTACAAAGACCCTCCTCTAACACCATCACAAAACCACTCCTCATTTGTTCAGTGCTCATTCTTCTCTCATTCTCTCCGGTCTCTCTTTTCCAGCTCGACCGTCCCATATTCGTGGTTTAGGCAGACCTTGGGGTGGCATAAGGCTCAATGCAAAATTCAGTATAACATGAACGATATTATACCATAACAAAGGACTGCAGCCTTAAGCAAGCAGTAGTCATCAAGCCACTGGATAAGACTATGTTCCTCAATGTTGAACTGAAATATATTTTGCTGTGGCAAAGAAGATTTTCATCTGCCTATGGCTAGGAAATTACATACTGTCTCTGAAGCCACCATCCCTGTGGCAGTGTAGTTCATATTGAGGACGCTCTGACCAGAAAAGTGGTGGAAGATGATAAATAAACATTGACAGAGCCAGTAGGTCTGCGTTTACTTAGCTAGTGAGAGTAGAACACTGGAGGATTAAGCTGGAGCTGATGTTGTTATGTTAACAGGTATTTATTAAGCGCACGGCTACTCCCGGGAGTGTCACGGCGCTCAAGGCAAAGACCCGCAACATTGAGCCACAGTACTCCAGTTTAAGGCTGCTGTTGGAATAACCAAGTTTTTATTTTCCTTCTGAAAGTGAGGAGATCCTGTGATTTCCTCAACGCGAGTGGCAGGCGGTTCCAGAGGCGAGAAGCGAACACTTGGAAAGATCTGCCACCCCTCCGAGAGAGCAGGATATGTGGGGTAATGGTCAGTGACTGGGCGGATGACCTCAGAGTTCGACACGGAATATAGTGCTGCAGTCTTTCCCCAATATTTGGGGCACCTATTTTATGAAAGGCCTTAAAGACCAGCACTAGTGATTTAAAGGTGATCCGTTTTCTAATAGGTAGCCAATGCAGGGAGGCCAGGAGGGGTGTAGAATGAGTTCTCTGCCCTGCCAAGAGAATGGCTCTGGCCGCCACATTATGGATCACCTGGAGGCGGGCAAGTAAAAATTCAGGAAGGCCAAGATACAGGGCACTGGCATAGTCCAATCTCGACACCACCAGAGCTTGGACTATCGTCTTCTGGTGGGAGACCGGGAGAAGAGGCAGAAAGTTCCTCAGCATCCCGAAACAGGTCCCCGTCACTGACTGAATTTGGGCCTTCATTGAGAGAGAGTCATCAAATTTGACGCCTCGATTTTTTACAGTCTGAACGGCTGCAGTGGAAGGAAACATGTCTTGCAGCCGCCAATTATGCCATAGATCACAGGACCGAGAGCCGAAGAACATCATCTCTGACTTTTCAGAGTTGCACTTCAGTTGGTTTTTCCTGAGCCAGTGGAAAACCTCTGATAAGCATGTGTTGATTTCCTTACTGTTAAATACTGAGCTCTTCTCGCAGGTAAACAGCAGTTGTGTGTCATCCGCGTATGATACTATCTTAGCCCCATGATTCTCTGTGAGACGCGCTTGAGGCGCCATATAAACATTTATTAATTTGGGGCTAAGAATTGAGCCCTGAGGGACCCCCACATTCATAGGGGAAATGGGTGCCGAGAAAGGCGGGCACCAGATAGTTTGCTGGCGGTTGTTCAGAAAGGAATTAAACCATCTCAACACCGTGCCTCCGATCCCACCCTCTTGGAGCCTTCGTAGAAGTCCACTGTGGGGCACAGTGTCGAAGGTCGCGGAGAGATCCAGCAGCACCAGAGCTGCCCTGCCCCCTTGTCCAATGTGATTTTAATAGTTTCCACAGCTTCCAGGAGGGCAGTCTCCGTGCTGAAATTGGCTCTTAAGCCAGATTGGCTTGGGTGAAGGAGATGGTTGGCCTCAACATAGTCCGTGGTCACTGAATGAATTAACATAGCTCTCCAGAACTTTAGAGAAGTGTAGTAATAAAAATATCGGCCTATCATTACTGGCCACCGAGGGATCAGCCGAAGGTTTTTTTAAAAGAGGAAGGATTTTGGCATTTTTCCAGTACTTAGGCATTTCACCCGCCTGGAGGGCAGTATTCAAAACTGCATTAACTGCTGGATTAATCACATCCTCAATGGCAGCCAGACTTTTGGCTGGACAGGGGTTGGTGGGTGAACCAGATTTGAGGGCTTTCATCAGTGCCAGGGATTTATCCAATGACATGGGAGGGAACTGAGTAAGAGCGGGCCTATGTCACAGCTGCTAGGACAGGGCAGATCTCTGTCCCCTCCTACTACTGGTAATTGAGCCGCAAAAGAGTCTTGGATAATCTTAATCTTGTCATAGAAGAAACAGGCCATCTGGTTAGCCCAAACCTCACTGGGGAGGAACGGGCTGCTAATAGCTTTAGGGGAGGAGAAATCTTTAACAATATTGAAAAGTTCTCTGCTTCTATTCCCCGCATGCTCGATTTTAGCAGCCAGAAAGAGTTTTTCCCCTCATGCACATCCCTGTAGTGCTCCTTAAGGGCATGTTTGTAGACAATTTTGTCTGTCAGCTTGTAATTAGTACGCCACACCCCTTCCAGGCGTTTACAAGCACTCTTACTTTTCCTAAGTGCCTCCGTGAACCAGGGGACTGAGGCTCTATTAATTTTCGACTTCCACCTAGTATAAGGTGCCCATTCTAAGGCGCGAAACTGGAGCCAATTCTCCATGTAGTGGGCGACAGTTGTTAAATAGTCCCTCATGCCGTTCAGTGAATGCGCATGAGTGGAGGTTGAAGTATACACCAACACAGCCAAATGAACTAGGCAAGAGGTAAATACCTAAAGTGGCTGGCTGGCTGAGCCCAGACGAGATTATAAAATCTCAAGGCACTGGTTTACAAGGGCAGACCCAAAGCTCATTCATTGTATATAGGGAGTAAAAGGTCTGTTTGTCGACGATTCCTGCTGGGGACTTCCTGGGACCAGCGGATACGAGGAGATGGAGAAGGAGGTGGGCTCATCCTTGAAGGCACAGCTGCAGTGCTTAAAAGTGCTGTAGCCCGATCCATTGCCAGTGGCCGAGATTGATTTAAGCATTCCATCCATCACTTCTTTGTGTACTTTTGCTACAACCTGTTGCACCGAAATGGATCACTCTCATTTTAGTAGTCAGATCCACACACATAGAGTTCTACTACCACACATGTACTACATGCATACTATACCCAAATCCACTTAACAAACACACAACTTTAGCTCAAGGTTCTCTATTTCACATAACGGCAGACTGTACACAAGAGAGATCAGTACACAACACCCTTACTTACACAGATAAGTCGTTTTCTTACTACAGAATCACAAAACGCCATGCACTGCCACCAATGCTACATGTGCTGCACTTGGGATAGGGACAGGAGCCACTGCTCTACGATGAAGGCATGCTCCTCCAGGCCATAGGACAGAAGCTGGACCTTGCATTGTCAGGGCCCTGCCTCTTTCATTAACCCCTTGAGCACAGCCGGGATTCTGCGCCTGTGCGGCCGTTTTAATGAGTGGGCGGGTTCATGGCGGCCCCCAGCCGTCATCAGCACACGACCACCGTGATGCATGACGGCTGGGGGCCGTCATCAGCATGGAAGGGGTTAAAGAAGACGAAACCCACTGGGCATGAGGGCGGCATGAAAACTTGATGGAACTTTACATTTTACCAACCCAAAAAACTTTAAGGAGTTTCAGTGTAAATTGTAATTCTGGAAGGGTTTCTGTTCTAGGGAATTTTGGAGGTTATTTCTTTTTTGTGAAAGGCAAGGTGACGGAGGACACATAATAGATATGTTATATTTTAGGAAATCATAATCTGATCAGTGACTCATCGTCCTCACCAGCAGAGAGAGCGGGAACTAATGTTCATTCTTTATTTTAATGTGGGGATCATTCTGTGTGCCCAGTCTTCATTGTTGCATTCTTCTCCATCCTGGTATCTTCAGTGACAAAAATACTCCATCTCCCCAGCGACCAGAAGACTGTCTACGCTATGTGACGCAATTATTGTTTGTTTGGAGGCTATGAGAGAGATTTATATAACTGTAATGAGCCCTAAATGAAAAGTTAAAATAGATTTTTAGTTATTTAGGAAACACTACAACATTTCATAAAAATTCTGACTAATATTTATAACTTAAGAACCACACACTGATCAGATGAGCTGATGGTATGTCAGCTGATGGTTTGTCTTTCTGGGATGAGCGCCATATAGTCTACGTTTATATGTATCTATGTTAATTGATAAGTCCATAGTTGCTGTGTGGACACATACACGTCTAACACCCAGCCAGGAACCTTCAGAAAAATCCAAATAATGCCCTGTCCTTCAATGGGGCGCAGAAACGCACATCTGGGCTTGGGGTTATCAAGCACGTAGGGTAAACTATCAACCCCAGACATTGTGAGCGTTGAACATTAGACGCGTGGAGGAGTCCTGAGTGATGTGGCTTGCATGATCCCATTACTTTCCTGCACAGATCAAACCTTGGTTAAAAAGGATTTCCTCACATTTCTGTAACAGGAAGTTCCGATATGTCTGTGGAAGAGTAAAACTGCTTTCACTTGTCAAAATATTAAAAACGTATCTCACATGAGCTAATAGGCTAAATTAGAGACACTGTGGCCTTTTCTGGGACCTCATGTTAACCTATTACTGTCTCTGGTGTTTAATTTGTGAAAGAATGAGTGTTGGTGCTCAAAGCTTAGCTCAGAAGCCTGTGGCCGGCACTATTGAAGTCACCATACCAAATACCAAGGCTGCAATGTCTTGGATAAACCTCAGGTCTCTTTAATCCACTTCCAAACACCCCCCGGCCCCTTTATCTCACTTTTACCAGTCCCTGCATTCTCCCTTTTTTCCAATTTTTTTATTCATCCTTCTTTCCCGTTTGTGTGTTTTTCCCCTCTTGTTCAATCTGATGAGGAAAAGTGAGTGCCGATCCCCAAAAATGAGTGCTGGTGGGCCTCACCTGCCATCACCGGATCAAATTAAGCACTGCGTGTCCCATGACATAGGCCAACCCACACATGCCGTGTACTGTTTTTATTGGGAGAAGTATGGGTGCATTAGATGCTAGGGATTTTAGGGAGTTTACCATTTGCCGGAAGTTTGACTTTCCTGTATCAGAAAAAGGAAAGAAGTTGAGTTTTTTCACCCATACTGTAAAATTTGCAGAGGATTCTGGATCACAAAATGTGTTCAGATTAATGAAATCCCTGTAGATTCACCTGTGTGTCTAGTGTCTGCGGTTGGTAGGTTCACCCTGGATGTCGGGTGATCAGCCCCTAACTGTTGCAGACATCCCAATGGAACCTCACCCGACAAAAGAATTTCCAGGTGTCTACAATGTGGTTCCTTTCTCAAACCCAATTAAAACTCACCCATGCCTTATAGGTCTACACTCAGATTACCGAGAGAAACACATATTTGGATCAACCTTTGGGAACATGTTTCTGAGTTAGGAAGACTGAAGGAAATCACCCAGAATGGAAAAGATTCCTGAAAATTTGACATGTCTTACTCATAGCATTGTCCCAGCCAGCCAGTCAGGACAAGAGCAGTCTGGATCCCAGCAATAGAATTCCTACAATGTGTAAAACATTGGTTGCTGTATATTTACAAAAGCCAGAGACCCTAAACGACTATTTCGCTTGCAGCTGCTTTAAAAATGTCCAGGTTTTACATGTTTATCACCTGTGGCCACTCTGACCCACACAAAGCACATATACTTGAAATCTGTAAACGGGGCCTATGAGGGAGACTGCTGCCATACCTTGAGGTCTTTTTTGTTTAACGTCTGTTTTTATTTTACCCCCAACAGGGAGTACACAGGAGAAAGGGTGACAGTTACACAGCGATAAGCCTACAACCCCCAAGGGGCCGGCCGCGTCACAGAAAAACGTTGCAATAACATACTGCGTGTACAAGGTCAGTAAGCACTTCAGATTCATATACAGCATTCCGCCTAAATCCCAAGAGGGCCGGCCGCGTTAAAGAATAACGTGTGCCGTCCACCATGCCTAAATGTCACCACGCATATGGTCAGGCCCGTAAGACCGGGCAACAACCAGGGGACAGATCAAAACAGCTATCGGACCCTAGCGATCCAACACACAACCAGGAGCCTAGAAGGAGGCAACAAAAGAATAAGGATAGTGCCCAGAGAGAATAGAGGGAAAGACAGAAAAGAGAGAGTCGGGAAGGTGGCAGCGAGAGGGCCTGGAGAGGAGCAGTCGCCATGGCTCACATCAGGAGGCACAGCTCGGTCGCTCTGGCCATCACCTCATGGGACTACGTGGAGTAAAGGGGATCACAGCGTCATCCACTAACCGCAGCGCCCTCAGCCTAGGAGGCATGCACCTTGCATGTTCAGTTTTGCACAAATAAGCAACCAAGGGCTGCCACACTTTCTCAAAACGTGTAGTGCGAGACTGTAGTCTCGCGGAGAGCAGTTCCATTGCGATGACATGCCAGAGTCTCCCAAACCATGCAGCAATGGGGGGGGGCCTCCACCTTCTTCCAATACAGGGCAATAAGTTGTCTGGCAGCACCCAGCATTTGTAGTGATATAATCCATTCACTTCGAGTCAAGGCGAGCAGAGCAGCAGGCTTGATTCCCAACAACACTGTACTAGCGGCATCAGGCAAAGGGAACCCCAGGACCCCTCTTATGTGGCTCAAGACCTCTTTCCAAAAGAGAACGATCAGGGGGCAGGTCCACCATATGTGTAGGAAATCCCCAGGCACGTGATGGCACCTCCAGCAACCGGGTGAGGAGGAGGGAAACATTTTATGTAAGCGCTGAGGCGTGTAATACCATTGCGTCATTACCTTATACGCATTTTCTTGTTGCGGTATGCTGCGATACACTTTGGGGATATCCCTCCATAAGCGAGTCCATTGCGTCGGCGTGACATCGACTCCCAGCGTCGTGTGCCATCTTTGTTGGTACGGTTGCGGGGACGGAGTCTGTGGGTGTTGCAATATCTGATAAATCTGGGAAACTAGGCCCTTCGTGTCAGTGCAGGAGCGGGCCAGGCGCTCGAACGGAGTAAAGTCCTGGGTAGCCCCAGGGTATATCGCGTCCGTCAAGGCCCAATGGCGCAGCTGAAGATATTGCAACTCCGCTTCAGGTGGAAGCCGAAACTCCTCCCTACAATGGGCAAAAGATTTAATGGTTCCCCCATCAAAGAGATCTGTGAGGACTCTGCAGTCGCCCTGTGTCCATTTACCAAAGGCTCTGGTGCGATAAGCCGGTGGGAACCACGGGTTGCCCTCAATAGGGGTATGTGGGAGGGAAAAGTCGTAAGACCTCTCCTTACCGCTATCCGATCCCACACGTCCAGTACTGTCCTTGTGGGCACCGCTAGATACGCGCTCAGGGACCGCCCTGCTTTATGAGTCCAAGCCAAATTCCAGATAGTACGGCCAGCGACTGCCCTGTCCATATGGAGCCACCCTTTCTCACTCCTCCTGGTGCCCCACTCAACCACGAAGCGCAAGTGAGCGGCCCAATAATAATCCGCTAGGTTAGGGCATGCTAGCCCACCACGATCTCTCGGGCCATAAGGAGTGCTTGGGAGAAGCGGGGTCTCTTACCCCCCCATATGAAGTTGGTGCAGTCTTTTTGCAGGGCTCGGATATTTGGCAAGGGGATAGGCGTAGGCAGACACTGAAATAGGTCAAGGAGTTTGGGCAGAATAGACATTTTGACTGCATTGAGTCTTCCCAGCCATGAAGGGATAAGTGGCTTCCATCTTCCCAGGTCCTCAAGGACCGATTTGCGACATTCTTTCCAATTAAGCGGTGACCAGCCTTCTAGTGAGGGATGTTGTAAATAGAGGGGTTCGACCCATGTAGTCAGTGGGACCTGGGTAATAAATTGAAGTGTATGAAGGGGTCCCAGACCAAGAACACAAAAAATCCACTTGATTTTCACACAATTAAATAAGATCAAAAAAACAAAAGTAATGGTTGCCAGTGTTTTTATTTTCACTGAACCCAAAAAACCATATGATGGTTGTATATTCACTAGTATTTATACACAAATATCAAGTGCGCCCACACAAGAGAGGGGAAGGGGTGCAAGGGGAGGGGGTATGTTTCAGTTAGTTAACATCTGCTCTAGCGAGGGAACCTCAGACAGAGGGATCGTAAGGTTGAGCACCCAGGACTTATCATGATTGATTTTCAGACCGGAGGCGCCCTCGAAGGCGCAGAGGACCAGATGGAGCGCTGGTAAAGACTGTCGGGGCTCCGTAAGGGTGAGGATGAGGTCATCCGCGTAAAGCGCAACTTTATGGGTTTGACCACCCATCGGAATGCCGTGGATGCCCGGGTTGCGACGGATCATATCCGCCAGAGGCTCGATCGCCAGGGCAAACAGCAAGGGCGAGAGAGGACATCCCTGCCTAGTCCCTCTACCGATGGTAATCGGGTCCGTTAACCGCCCATTCACGCGGATCCGAGCCCTTGGCGCAACATAGGGTGCCATGATCCTGGCGACCATCTTTGGACCAAGCCCCACTTTGCAAAGGACCGCCCGGAGGAACGACCAGTCCACCTGGTCGAACGCCTTCTCAGCGTCCAACGAGAGGAGGCATGCCGGGATCTGCCAGTGATGTGCCTTCCCCACCACATGCGCGATCCTCCGTACGTTATCGGCCCCCTGACGTCCACGGATAAAGCCCACCTGGTCCGGGTCGACGAGGTCAGGCATATGGGGGTCCAGCCGTTTAGCCAGCACCTTGGTGTATATTTTAAAGTCGGTATTGAGTAGCGCTATCGGGCGATACGACGAGCAAAGTGCAGGATCTTTCCCAGGCTTTGGAATTAGGGCTATTTCCGCCATCCCCATGTCTGGAGAAGGTCCCTGTCCCTCATCAAAAGAGGCGAAAAGCCGAAGGAGGTAGGGACTCAGCTGAGACTGGAACAATCGATAGAAGGAGAGTGGTAAGCCATCAGGGCCTGGCGTCCTCCCCAGATTGAGCTCTCTAAGAGCCGAAGTTACCTCTTCCTGCGTTATTGACTCCTCCAAAAGCTCAGCCGTGAGGGGATGCAACGTCGACCCGCTATACTGCTCCAAGACTTCTTCCGTCAGGGCAGGAGTTGGCGGCTCCGCAGTGTAAAGTGAGGTGTAATAATCCCGGAACGCCTGCATCTTGTCCTCCGCCGCCGTTGCTCGCGCCCCATTAGGGAGCACCACATTCGCTATATGGGACCTGGCCACCTTGACTCTCAGCCGTCTCGCTAGGAGTTTCCCGGCCTTATCCCCACCGTCGAAATGCAACTGTTTCAGAGCTAGAAGGGAGCCCTCAGCCCTGTTCGTACGCAGCAGTCGCAGTTGGCCCCGCAGATTTGCCAGGCGGCGTCTTGTCTTCAAGGTAGATCCCTCCTGGTCCTGCGCTTCCGCCGCTTTCAGGTCCCTCACTAGGCCGTCCTCCACCGCCCTTCCCTCTCGAGCCCTCGCAATCGCCAGGGATGTAATGTGACCCCGTATCGTAGCCTTAAAGGCGTCCCAGACCACCGAAAAAGGCATCTCGGGCCGGTCGTTGGTCTCAAAATAGGAGGTAATGGCTGTACGAATGTCCTCGACCGACGCCTCGTCACGGAGGATGTGCGTTGGCAGATACCATTTCCGCTCTCGGGGGGGACAGTTCCGCGGATCCCGAAGGAGCAGTTCCACATGCGTGTGGTCCGAGATGGATATGTCCGACATCTCCACATCCACCACATCCCTGAGGAGGTCGTGGGATAGGAACAGATGGTCGATGCGAGAGTATGAGCGGTGGGCGCTCAAGTAAAAGGAGTACTCTCTCTTATCCGGGGAAAAATAGCGCCACGCGTCAAACAAACCTAGGTCGCCAATCTGCCTTCGAAGCGCCAAAGACATCGCCCCAGCCCCGTTAAAGGAGCCCTCACTCCGGTCGATCGTAGGGCACCACACCATATTAAAATCTCCCCCAAGAATGAGAGAGGGGCTACCCTGAGGTACCTGTTCCCGCAAGAGGTCTCGGAGGAAACGATCCTGTGCCAGATTGGGGGCATACACATTGCACAGTGTAAGACGTCGTAGTCCCACCTCAACAGTCACCTTAAGGAAACGTCCATCACCACTGCGGAAGAGCCTATTCTCCCCCCGCCTGATGCAAGCTTTGCACAGAATCGCCACCCCTGCCGTCTTCGTATCCGCCGCCACCCAATACTGGAGAGGGTATCTAGGGTGCGCCATGCGTCCAATGTCGGCCTGGAGAAGGTGGGTCTCCTGCATGAAAACGGTGTCCGGATCATGCCGCAGGAGATAGTGCCAGATCTGTTTGCGCTTATTGGGCGAGTTAAGGCCCTTAACATTAAGGGACAGGATCTTTAGGGGGCCATTCACACTACTAGCCATGGTAGGGAGCACTAGAGTTCGCTGTCAAAACCATCCTCAGCAATCCACACATCCGCCACACATCCCGGGCCTGGGTCCTCCCCCAACGCACCTCATCCGCCACCCCCGGCATCCTCCCAGGTCCCACACAGAAGGAAAGAGAGAGAAGAAAAGAGAGAAAAAGGAAAATAGAGGCAGTTAGAAACATAGAACGAACAGTCTTCAGCCGAACCGGCTGGCAGCATGAACCATAGAAGTGCGGCCAACAGGGCCAGAGTCCGCTGACCCCAGAACAGGGCATCCTACACCCATAGGTTCGAATGTCCTTCGGGATGTCACTCCCCAGGGGGCAGTTCAAGAGGGACATGACTATCAAAGTGCACCAGGAGGTGTGGAGCCCCCACCTCCCCAGGCCCAGTGTAGGGGAGTCAGGAGTCTGTCAGTCCCCCCCCATCACTCAGCCCCTAGACTGCAGAAGGAAACAGGAGAACAGTACCTCAGGAGAAATGTGGCAAGTATAGTGTCATTGTCACGGTGTAGGAGGGCGCATCTTGGGAGAGCGTCCCTTGGGGTCGGCCACGACCTCCTCCAGAGCTTTAATGTGGGCAATTACATCCTGTCTAGCCTGGCTGTGTGTGGGGTCCTCAGCAGGTGTGGTGCGTCGTCGCCTCGGCACTGTGGTCCAATCAGGTCCAGTCGGCGTGCTCTTACGGGACGAGGATCTAGAGGGGCTCTCTGGGGGAGAGGACAGGATATGAAGAAGCTGCGCCGCCTCATTGTAGGATCTCAGAGCTTTGCGCCGACCCTCACACTGGAAAATAAGCGCGAAGGGGTGGCCCCATTGGTACGAAATGTTCATACTTCAGAGCTTCTCCGTCACTGGGCGGAATGTACGTCTGCGTTTCAAGGTATTAGGCGCCAGGTCCTGGAATATTTGAATCTTATGGCCCTTATATTGGAGGTCAGGCTTGTCCCTCGCGCGTTTCCAAATCTCCTCCTTCTCTACAAAAAAGTGTACCCTGGTGAGGATGTCCGGCAGGAGGCCCGATCTCCCCGCAGGGGCCGCCACTCGATGCGCACGATCCAGAGTGGGTGGCGAGACGTCTTCATCGCCTCGGACCTCATGGAGGAGCTGTGGCACATAATCCATCACGTCCTTCCCTTCTTCTCCGAGTGGCACGCCGCAAATTCGGAGATTGTTGCGCCGACCCCTGTTCTCCAAATCCTCTTGCTTGATCTGGAGCTCAATGTTCTGCTCTTCAAGGGCGGTCAGGCGCTGCCACAGGTGCTCTTGGTCCTCCGTCCGTGCGTCCATGGTCCTCTCCAGGCCGTCCACATGTGGTTCTGAAAATCTGGACCCTGTTGTTTTCCCGATATCGAGGTCCAATACCCGTGTCACAAAATATCAACGTACCATGACGAATTTGGTGTAGACGAACCGATAATGCTTAGGACATCATTCCTATGCATTTGCATCATAATTGAAGATTGCTAACACCCCTAAATCGTAGTTTCCGTCCCGACCCTTTAGACTCCATTTTGTAAACGACATCCATCTTACGTCTTGCCCTCATGATAAGTCAATTAAAGGTCGAGCTTGATCTAAAAGGACACGTCCACCTTCCCTGACTTCCCCCTGACCTGTCCCAACTGACTCCATTGCCTTTAGCCAAACCTGTTTGGGCAGCTCCTCGCCCAGTGGCCCAAAACGATAACATCAATGCATAACATTCCACAACCAATTCACTACATACAGACCATGCTTTCTACAAACATGCACCTGTCCACGTTCCCTGTTTTATGGCCAGTTTTATGACTAGGAGGTGCCTTTCTTTGTTGGTGTTTCATCGATATCTGATGGGAGTTCCGGGCCTGGCCGGGTAATCTATCACGAACTGGACGTCTAAAATAGGGGCTTGCCTACATGACTTCGCTCTTTTGTATTATTGTAGAAATATGTGTATAGCCATATCATAAACTCAGGAATTCTTGCTTGCAGCTATTATTTTCGTATATAAGGAGACGGCTGGTTCTGTAAAAACGAACAGTCTCCTGAGAACACACGATCCGCGTTTGTCGTGCTTCTAGGACACATGTTACTTGGTAGCTGCCAATAAAACTTGATCTCGGACTGTGACTAGAAGACTCCGTGTTTCTGTGGTCCGGAACAAGGGAGAACTCAGAGGTCTTCGGGTGTTATCCCTGGCACCAACGGGTTCCTAAAAACCCGTTACCTCACACACGGTCCCCTATCTCCGTAACCTCCCTCTTGAGCTCAGTAACGCAGGAGTGCACCTCAGTTCTCAGGGATCCTATTTCGGCTTTAAGATCAGTCATGAAGGCAGCCATAAACGCCTGTGTAACCGGAGGGGAGTCCGCAGCCACTCCCGACGGGCCCTCTCCAGCGTTCGAAGCCCCCGCCTTGCCCCACATGGCTACCACTGTGTTGTCTTTATTAGGGGCCACTGCCGGATCGGCCCTGGCTCCCTTATTAGTGCGTGTCATCGCCACTCACACCCAGGGGGGGCCACCTGCAGTCCAAGATCCCCAAGATCCGCCTCACCGCAGCATCCACGCAGCACCAGACGGTCAGAACAAAGCACAAGCAGGGGGGTTGTAGGGAGGCCCACAGAGACAGTGCACTAGAGGGAGCAGGTCCACACCCCGACCACCAGAGGATCCAGAGTCCAGATCACCTGGCTCCCGTGGCAGCAGGACAACAGTGGGCCCCCCCCACCCCCCCAGAAGCAATCCAGGCAGCTCACCTCAAACTAGCAGACTGGGCTCACCGAGCCAGGGCGTCCAGCGATGGTCTGTCCGGCCTCAGGGCGTTCCCACCACTCCGGTCTCTCTGCCACCGCTCACCTCGAGGGCCACCCCCGCAAGCTCTCCTCGCACCGCAACCTCGTCGTGGCAGCAGGGCAATGAACTCCACGCACCACCAGGTCCCAGCGCTCCGCTGCTGTACTCTCGTCGCAATCGCCGTCAGGGGACTCCCACTGGG
The DNA here is from genome assembly GCF_964261635.1 of Lissotriton helveticus. Lineage (NCBI taxonomy): Eukaryota > Metazoa > Chordata > Amphibia > Caudata > Salamandridae > Lissotriton > Lissotriton helveticus. The sequence goes on along the minus strand of NC_136073.1, from coordinate 777,345,431 downwards.
GCTAGGACCTCGCTGATGCAGTCAGGAAGCCACAAGGAGGAACTGTACCAGTCCACAGCCAGAGCGCTCCGCACCCAGCCCCACCACTGCCTTGCCACCGCTCACCCAGCGCTCTTCCGAGAATCTGTATGTGCTCACGTGCGGTCCCCCAGGGCTCACCCCTCGCCGAGTCTTCACACCGGGGGCTCCGCTCCTCTTCCGCCACCAATATCGCGCATTAGGGGGGGCAGGGGCCCCGGGCCGGCACCCCACACCGGGCAGCCGTGGACAGCGCCGTCGGGAGCCTCAGTACTCTCTGGCTGTCAGGAGCCTCCACCCCCGCATACAGGGGGCGCACCACAGGTGTGCCCCTCGGCCTTAGGGGTCTGCACGCCGGCCTCCCCTGCGATGCACAAAATGGCGGGTCACAGCGTCCAGTGCCACCCGTCTGCAGTGACTCACCACCGCTCGCTCTGTAGGGGAGAGCCACCCACAGGATCCTCACGTTCCAATTCTCAGGGCGGATAGTTCAAGACAGCCCAGGAAGCTCAGGGTCTTGCACCCGGGCCGCAGCTCCCGCCCGCCGGACACCACAAGATGGCGGCCCCTCTGTACTCGATCCCTGCCGGGGACCCAGCACCTCCGCTCACCCACTGCTCGCCGGGGCCGGGAGAGGGTCGGCCGCTGCCGTCACAGGGAGCGCGGTCACCAGAGCTCCCAGGAGCGCGTCAGCAGCGCTCGCGTTCTCACGCTCCCCTCCTCCGCAGTCTGGGCGAGGGCAGAGGCGACGCGGGGACCAAGATGGCGGGCACCCCTACGAGCCTCCGGCCGGCGGCAAGAAGAAGCTCCTGTCCTCCGCTCTACCTCCGGCGCTCACGACCAAGTTCTGCGCCAATGCCAGCAGCCCCCTTCAAGCAGCTCCGGGGGAGGAAACGAAAGCCGCCGACTCCGCTTTAATGGCCTAAGATAGCCTGGTACGGCGGGAGCTCCGTACAGATGCGTCCGCTCACGGCGCCATGTAAGCCACGCCCCCCCTTGAGGTCTTTTTGGATATGGTATATATATAGAGACCAAAAATCTCCTCCTCCACCACTTGGGCTGGGAGGCTGCAGTGATGGCAACTGCAAGGTGGATAGGTTTTCTCTCTGAAATTGTCTAATACTGAAACATTGTACATTATTTGAGAACAATTGTTGACATTTTCCATATATAAATTACATATTACAATATTGTGTCATGTTATTCATTAATTACTATATAGCCAGAGGCATGATATAAAAATAATATCTTACCTGCTCTTGACACTGCTTGTGTATCGATATGCTACACAAAAAGATAATGGGCGGAATGCTGAACATTGTCAAGTATTCACCCCCAGTCACAGATCTGGGTTTAATTCATGTCAGGGTTTACCGATGCGCCTACCTGATTTTTAGACAGAAAACTACATTTCCCTCACGCCTTGGGGGTTTAACTACAACTCCCATGATCCTTTGCTGCCCGACCGGATATAGTGCGGCATGCCCGTGAGGAAGGCGTACTTGATTCTGAATTGCGAGCGGGAGCGGCTGCCCTCGACCTTTCTTGGACCTTTTCCTGTGACCCGTTTCGGGAAGAGAATCGGCATGAGGAGTGGAGGCATTGCTCTGGTACTGTTAACAGCGTCTGTGTGGTATAGAGCGGGTAGCTCTTATAACAGTCGCTTTTCTTCTATTGGATTTTCTTGTTTTGTTTTGGGCTTCTAACTGTACTCTGCTCACCCGAGTTTGTGAGTGTCTCAGTTGCTTTTGTTCTATGTTTTGGATACGTTCTTATCTGGTGCCAGTGGCGCAGTGTAGGGGGAATGATCTCCGCATTACCGTCATGTAGATATAACTTCTTATCTCTTGCTTTGTGGATTACAAGTACCAAAGCGGACGGCAGTGGTATAGGTACCACGCCCTACCGTGTTTGGGTTCTGTGATTGCGACTGGGGTCTTACTTTTGTTACTACAGGTGCAGATGAGGAAATCTGTTACCAGTCATTGAAATAACCTTTTGCGTGGAACAAGCGTTTTGCTTGTTTTATTCCTTATTACTGGAAGACTGACTGCTGCCTAGAATTAATTGGCACCAGGGCATATTTGATATCGGATTTGATTTGAGCTATTGGGGGGTATGTATTTCATATTCACTCTGCATACGTATAGGCAATGTTATTGATGAATGCTTTGGGTAGTAATGGATGTCCTTGTATTCTTTAGGGATAGAAGGCGCTCTGTGAGATACCACTGCATGGATGAAGATAATGCTAAGACAGCAAAGGTGACCTCTTATCCCTTAGCGAGAATATAATGAGAGTAGGAAGTACTGTATTAACCAGTTGTGCATTTTGTCTTACAGCTTCCTTTTCCCTGCAGTCCCCTTCCTTTTCCCTTCCCGGTTTTTTCCCCTTTGGGGTTTTTTCCCTCACCGTATCGCTTGAACACCCTGTGTTTATACATTCAGTGTGTTCGGGAGGTCCGGAGGTGGAGCTTTATTACTGCGGACGGATCCTGCAGAGTGGAATCCTGACAATTCATTGTTATATTTCTCACCGCACAATTCCAGTTTAGACCCAGCCATATGTAAATCAGCCTGGACCCTGTTCCCTATGAGAACAGTCCAGCATGTACTGCCGGGACAGGCAGTCCCAGGACTGGAAAACAAGCATCCTGGGACCAGTTTCGGGGTATCACAATTCATCAGCCAGGCTAGCTTGAAACCGGTGGTGTAGCAAGCACGAGACCCACATCTGGGCATACCCTTCCCACTTAAAGTGAAAATGCAACACAGAAAGATTATGGAAGGAATGCTGAACATTGTCAAACATTCACCCCCAGTAACAGATCTTGGTTTAATCCATCATTATTTTGCTCACCGCGCCGTTCCAGTTGAGACCCAGACATATGCAAATCAGCCTTGACCCTGCTCCCCATGGCAACAGTCCAGTCTGAACTACCAGACCAGGTCCTTCCTGGAATGGAAAGCAAGCATCCTGGGACCGGTACTGGGGTAGCGTGGTGAGTAAAAGAATGATGGATTTAACCTAGATCTCTTGGCTGGGGGTGAGTGTTTGAAATGTTTCAGCCCTCTCTCTGTCCATCATCTTGTTGTGTTTGCTATGTTCACCCTAAGTGGCCAAGGGTATGCCCAGATGTGGGTCCCTTGCTCGCTGTGCTACTAGATTCCAGTAGCCTGGCTGATGAGGGGTGATACCATGAAACAAGTCCCAGGATGCTTGTTTCCTGTCCAGGGAGCATCTGGGCTGGCAGTTTGTGCTGGACTGTTCCCATGAGGAGCACAGTCAACAATGATTTGCATATTGCTGGGTCCAAACTAGGGGTGGCAGAGGGAGCAAAAGAACAATGGATTTTACCCAAATCGCTTGACTGGGGTAAGAGTTTGAAAAGTTTCAGCACTCCGTCCATCATCGTGTTGTGTTTTCTTTGTGGATAGACCCTTAGATATCGGCTACTGACCCTGGATCCTGGAAGAAGGTGGTTGACTAGTCCCTAGATCCAGCAGCCGTTGAAAGAGTTAAGCTAAAAATGAATTGTGATCTTCTTACACTGCTGCTTTACAGGAACATCAAAGTGCTATATAGATCTGCAATTTTCTGTTAAGAGACAAAACATATCATTGGACATCAATTATTAAAAATTAGAAATAATAATAAGTTAGAAATGACTGTAGGTTGCAGTACATGTATTGATGTATTGATGTCACAGATTTACATGACTTACAGATGATAGAGAGCCAAACCATGTAGTACAAAACTTTAGAGTTTTTTTTTATCATCAGTATTAATGTGGCACAGATGTGTGGGTGTTAGGACACACAAACCTGTGGGGGTGGTAGCGATGCATTCCTATGTGTGAGCTTGGCCATGACTCTGCCACAGCAGGCTGTACTTGTATGAAAATAATTATATGTAGCCGTTGTTTGGGGCAGAGACACTTGGAAATCTTGTAACCACCACGGAGCCTGCACTTGGGAGCTGAAACCCGACTCGGGGACCCACACCAGCACGCCTACAGGGGCCGGGACTGCAAGAACCAGGAACCAACGCGCATTGAAAACGCAGCGCACCTGGTGTCTCTTCCCGCCCCCTCCCGCCAATATAACAGCTCATTAGTTTGCGCGCACGCGGGACGCGCGCGGGTGTGCGCCGGGCTAAGCCCGGGCAAAGGGCGGGCCGTTTGAGGCCGTTCGAGGACGGCAGAGACCGGGACCGGGCCACCCCTCCTGGTCGGATCTTTCCATCATTACACCTGCCACCAGGCCCTGACCACATTGAGGTTGAGATGTGTACCAGGGAAACAAGGAGCAAATCCTCGCAGGCGGTGGCAGGAGCCGCTAAAGGTCCCATCGATAATTACTTTGTCAAGGCAGGATCACTCTTGATAGACGAAATCACTGTACTTGAAAGACGCATTTCCCAGGAAATTGATTGGGTAAGGAGATCATCAATGTTTATTTATTTATTTTTAACATTTGTTAAGCGCGAACAATTGCCCGCAGGCGTCTCGGCGCTAAGAATGGGCCCAATGGCTCTGGCTAAGACTCCTGAAGGAAGGCCAGAGGCTAATAACTTTAACCATGAGGGTCTGGGGGTCAACCAGTCACCTATTAACTCAGACCTCACTAGGGAGGCCCTAAATGATCTCGAGGATATGAGCCTAATGACCTTACCGATGGGCCAAATACCACCTATCCCACTTCTAACCCCCAACACCGACTCGGCCATAGTCACCATTACCGAGAATGTTTCGGATCTCTTAAGGGGAGCAAGGGAAGGAGCAATTCAAAAAAGGAAGAAAGGGGGGCAAACCAAGGGAGGATGTAAGTCAAAAACATCTAAGCCCATCCCCACAAAGGGCGATGCTAGCTTCGGTAGTAATACCTTTGACCAACCACCCAATACCAGACTGAAGGCCCCACCAGTACCCATTGTACCTATGGGCACACCTTCTCATTCCATCAATATTTCAACGGAATCCTCTAGCGAGGATATAACACTTGCAGACATAGGTACACTTTTTAGGTCTCTCCTAGGCCCCCTTGAAGCCCGGCTGATAAAGATCGAAGCCAGGCTGGTCAATATAAAAAAATCTACAGTCCAGCTGGCAGATAGCCTGAAAACAGAAACTAAGGGAGTTAAAGGGGGGTTAGAATCAAAGCTTAAAAAGGGTATTGATTCCTCAACCTTAACGAGGAAGAATGGCATAGCTACTTCTCAACACACAATAATCTCCGTAAAATTAAACCTGTCAATTTACCACCTGAGGCGTCCCCTTATACAGTAATCTTGGTGGGTGTACCTGAGCTAAAATCTACCGCTACAGAGACGACTGCCTCCCTTAAAAACAAAGTCATCAATTGGTTGTCTATATATAGACCTCTTCCGCAAGGCACGACTAGCGACGTTCTTATGGTGAGACGGACTACCTGGGTTGGAAATACGAGAAAAACAACCAGAGGTGACTGTGTGGTGTCAGTTTTAGAGAACCCAGGACAGTCTCCTACATCTGCAGCTGGGCCCCCGATGACCAAGGGAGCCACATCCAGTCTCTCCCTCTCTCATTCTTCTACCCATCGAATATGTATACATTAGAAGATCAGAGATGGGGGTATCATCAAGAACTATTGGAAGAGTGGGAGAGCAATTGTGCGGGGAGGAGGGACACTCATCATAGGAGTATGATCCCCGAATATTTACCCCCATATGGTGACGAAGAAGGATGGGAGACTAGCACTAGGAGGAGGGGCGGATGGGGGGGAAGAGTGAGAGGGGTCCCGGGGCCATATAGAATTCATCAGCCAGCTTACCTCCCAACCTCTAATAGGTACAGCAGCCTTGAAATGGTTGACTGACTGCCTGAGTCCATAGGTAGGGACCAGCATCAATCCCATACACTAGATGGGTGTGAGGATATAATTATCTCCTGTGAACAACCCCAGGTCTCACGAGAAGTGATAACTGTTCCTAATGATCTCATACACTGCCAGGATCCCGGTCACCCTATAGCAGATACACTGGGCAATGATAGTAATTTAGGGGCGGGTCAGGTGGAATTGCTACAACATCTAATGGTGAATCTCGTCACAAAAGAGAATGACAATTTTGGCACTGTTTCATTATTTCCAAGACCTCCAACACTCAACCTGATTTCGTGGAATGTAGATGGGCTGGGTAATAAAATGGACTGCCCAGAGTGGGCTTCTTTTATTAATTCAAAAAGTATCTGCCTTTTCCAGGAAACTTGGGAAAGGGAGGAGTACACATGTCCGGGGTTTGCAGTGTTTTCAAAACCCGCTAAATGGGGGGGAAAGGGAAGACCGTCAGAAGGGCTGGCAACTTGGGTAGCCTCTCAATTAGGTTGTCAGGCAAGACGGCTAACAGTCGATTCCGAAGACATATTACCTGTCTTGTTAGAATGGCCAAACTCCTCCAAACTGATGATAATAAATGTTTATTCGCGACCTGTAGTTTCACTACGCGAATCGAATACTATAGAGGAACTCTCGGTTTTCTTGAGTGAAATCCCAAGAGACCTCCCATATCTGGTTGGAGGGGACCTGAATTCGCACTACGAGCCACTGCCTGGCCTTCTTGATGGACCCTCCCTAGAGGAGGATTTAAGATGGCTGATACCTGCCACGGTGGCACCTCCACCAAGAGCTTGGACTTCCCTCGCATTGCAGATTACCGCCCTTACCCTAAACCATGGTCTAAGGGCTTGTAATGGGCGTATTAAATCAGATATCCCAAGCAAATGCACCTTTAATAAAGCAGGAAGGGAATCCAGAATAGATTATGTCCTTGTCCAACTGTCTTGTTGGTCACGAATCATCGACTTTAGGGTACTGGATAGAGGGGACAGTGATCATAATGCCCTCGAACTTGAATACGCCATGCCAGGCATCGAGGACATGGGACGGGACAATGAAAGTGTAAAGACAGGGTTACTCCTGGAGAATAAATAGGAGGAGAGTTAGGTGGGGAAAATTGGCCACAAGTGGTGATAAGTTACCCAGGCTTTATGCCAGAATTACCCCAGTGCTGGAAAAGGCATTCGTTCTTGGTAAGGATCTCGGTAATGGGGAAAACAGAGAGCACCTATGGCGAACCCACGAAGAAGTAATAAGTACCTTGGAGTTAGATCTCTTTGCAAATGGCACTGTTAGAACTAGCGGGTTACATAAAAAGTCCTGGTATAATGCCACATGCCGGGACTCGAAACGCGAACTCCTACTCGCAATTAAGGCGCGTGGATGCCAGGAGGAGATACAAGCCAGAAGACGGGCATACAAGATACTGTTGGCAAATGCCAAGGCCGAATGGGATCAACAACATTGGGAGAAACTCTCAGGTGCATTAGTCACCAAAGACTCTCGCAGATTCTGGCGGTTAGTCAGTAATTGGTCAGAATACCTCCCGTCGGCAATCGAACCCAACATTGCCCTGAGCGTCTGGCAAAATCACTATCAGTCCCTATACGCAGTAGAGGACGCTGCCCTGAGTATGTCCCACCGCACTACAGCGAGTGGCCAGGAGGGTGAACCCTTCACGGAAAAAGAAGTCTGGGCAGCAATTGCGGGCTTGGCAGCAGGCAAAGCCCCAGTCCTCGATGGGGTCCCAGGGGACCTTTTCAAGCAGGAGCCAGGGATATGGGCTCCCTATCTCCTGTTGATATTCAATTCGATCCTTAGGGGAATGGAGGTCCCGGATACTTGGCTGGGAGCAGAGGTGGTCCCAATATTTAAAAAGGGATCCCCTCTGCTCCCAGCCAACTACCGCCCAATAAGCCTCATCGATGTATCCCAGAAGCTTTTCGGTAGGCTAATATTGAACCGCTTGCAGAATTGGATTGAGGAGACAGATACCCTGAGCCCATATCGGGCAGGATTTAGGAGGGGGGGTCTCTACAATTGATCAAATATTTAGGTTAAACCTCATGTATTGGAGGACTGCATTGATCGAGGGCGGCACCTTGTACATGGTTTTCGTGGACCTACGTGCCGCCTTCGATCTGGTGCCAAGATCAAAACTGTGGAGGGTAATGGAAGAGCTAGGCGTCCCGAAAGACATCCTTGCAGTCCTGATAAAACTACATCAAAACAACTTCGCACGCGTCAGGTGCGGGAGAAGTGGCAATTTAACTGAAAGATTCCCCCTTTGCAGAGGGGTGAGACAGGGTTGTGTGCTCGCACCGACCCTGTTTTGCCTCTTTGTGAAAGGGGTAATCGCGCACCTGGCGGGGATTGCAAACACTGACGCCCCAAAATTGACCGGCAGCAGGGTGCCCGCAATCATGTTTGCGGATGATACCCTGCTGCTGTCCAAATCCCCGATGGGCATACAGCGGGTGTTAGACGGTTTCCTGGAATTCTGTACTGATAGGGGACTTGAAATTAACCCCCAAAAAACAAAATTCATGATCCTAAACCCCACGTCCTTCAAGCGTTCAAACCCCTTGCTTGGCACAGTGCGCTTGGAAAGGGTTCACACAATAGAGTACTTGGGGATAACTCTAAACCAAAACCTAACGTGGGGGGAACACCAGACAAAGGCGAACATGAAATTGGCCCAGAAGGCGGGTGGTATTATGAGAATTGCAACCAAGTCATCATACCCCCCTCTCACCCCTGCTATTCAAATTTACAAGGCACAGGCACGGGGGGGTGTTACTTATGGGGGAGAGATGTGGGGCCACATTCCATCGTCCACTTTGCTAACCACAGGGAATACATTTCTGAGGCAGCTGACAGCCCTTCCCCCAAGTACCCCACTTCTGCCCCTGAGACTGGACCTGGGTTTGAGGCCTATCACGGAGGAACTAGGGCTCAAACCACTTACATTTTGGCGCCGTCTTTGGAGCAGCCAAGATCTTCCCTCCTATAGATCTGAGTTACAGGAATTTTTATCACTACCCAATACCACCAAGATCCCTTGGTTAAAATACACCAAGAGAACTTGCGAAACCCTCGGACTACCAGAATTATGGTTAGACCCGGAAAACACAAGCACCAGGATTCCAAGGAAAGCGCTCTCCAGAGCATACTATGATAAAATGCTTCTTCGAGCCCTCGATAGCGCACGAGAGGGATCTCTGACACACCGCTTCATTACAACCAAAGACTCGTATAACCTTGAAAGTGTTTTGGATTGCATGACTCCTGCCTTAACAAGAAAATTATTCCTGCAATGGAGGTACGGGACCCTTCCATTATTGTCTTTTACCAAAGCATGGTCCTGCCGGTCTCGCACTGAGACGTGCCCGGCATGTGACCATATAAAGGAGAACGAGGTGCACGTGATTTTCTTTTGCCGAGCCTACCAGCAAAGCAGGAAATTTTGGCTCGTCCCCCTCCTTAAAAACTTGGGTTTTAGAACATTTCTACCTGCATATAGAGTTTTAAAGACAGACTTATCGCCGCCAATTGTCTTTGCTTTGGCAACATTTTTAACTGCAATGTGGCACATCCGAACTCGATTGATAAAGATGGCTGGAGACTCTTGAAAACTTTTACCCCTTGATTCCCTGTCACCCCCTTTATTAGCATTCTCTTTTTTAAATTTCCCATGTATTTAAAACCAATGATTCACTTATGCTCTGGGATTTTAACTAATGTGGTATTCTGTATATCTTTTATGATCATGTGATCGAAATAAAGATTTCAAATTTGATTTGATTAATATAAATCTAATTGTTATAAACTCTTAAAGGGATGGGGTGTTACCTTTGTATGAGTGAGATGTATGGCTATCTTTGATGGTGGGGCTGGAGCAACTCATTTGTGGAATAGAAATGTAGTTATAAGAGAGGGGTTTAGTTTTTATTCTAAACTAGCATGAGGATTTCCTCAACCAAACAGGCTATATAAGAGGGCAGAGTGTGTGGTGGAGAGGATGAGTTAATCATGGAAGTGAAAAAACTGAAATCCTGTTCGCCTCCAAGAAACGCCTTTGCCACCTGAGTCCTAGAAGACGTCTGTACCCGCCTCCTCTTGTTCTGGCATTTCCTCTTTAAATCCATCAGGGTGCATGCCTCCACCACCAATATACGACTGTTGGACCTATTCACAAAGTGTATTTGTTCTATGTTTAGTAGTACAATAATACTGTTCACATCAAGAAAATGCAATTTACTAACCTACGCTGAGAAGTCTACACCTACCTTTCTTAAAATGTATGTGCAGAGATCTCTTCCACGACTGGGGAGATCTCCACACACGTAAGCCTATATTTTAGAAGTACATTTTGGAGAAATAGGGTGACTGGGTGGAGAAACCATACTAGAAAGTGTATGGGTTTAAGGAGGAGTTTAGGGAGGGACATGCATCCACCCACAATAGAATAAACCCATAGAAATTCACATACCTCGCTAAAAATGACCCAAAACAGTCCTAAATGTGCTTCCGCTCAGATCTGTAGTAATGTCAGAACCTCACAGGTACTGCAACACCTTCAACATCCCAAATAATGGAGCAGGGACTATAAAATAGAACACCATAAAAATGTTTTTAAATAAAATAATTCAGTTCTACTTTTAAAAAATATATGTAAATGTAATTTTATCTTCAATGCTATCTAAAAAATAAATTTTTATTTTAAATATATTGCCTTTTTTAATTTAAAAATAAGTGTAGCTATTTAAAAAGCAATCAACCTAAATTAATTCTCTGCATAACTTTTAGTAATTTGTAATAAATATAAATATCTGTAACTTTTTTGGTAATAAACCTTCTACAAAATACTTGTAATATGTTTAAATTAATTAAATATTAATTTCCACATTAAGCTAATAGTATTCTATTTTGTTTTATTTTGTTCTACATTTTAAATAAATATCTAAATTTCAAAACCCCTTCCTATTGTTTCTTACATGGGGTCTGCTTTAACAATGTCTCTATTGGTTATGAGTAATCAAACTAATTCATAGGAGAGCTAACACAACTTCTGTCAAACCAAAGGTCCATAAAGAATCAGATTACAACGGGCAGTACTATAGCCATTAGGCAACCTTACCATCCACATAAACTAGATATTACCTATTATACATCTTTAGCATTTGACCCACAGGGTAGTGAGGCAGGGCAGTTGAGACTTAATCAGGAAGGGGATAGAATGAGGCTTAGAAACCCATAACTCTGCAAAGCACATAATGGTGTTTCTCACAAAGAGTACAGCCTATTATATTTGTCACAGAGATAACCATGTAAAGCTCCTTACTCCTAAATTTGGTTACACCATGCAAATTCCTACCTACTGTACTTAAAAAGAGGTCTTTGTTAGCAATGCCTCTATCGCTTTTGAACAGTGGAACTTAATACCCACAAAGAAGAAGATCCAGAAAGAGAGAGCACACTGACATTTAATAACTCAACATGATTGATTTTATTTTTAAAAAAGATAAGGGGCCAGATGTAGGTCGGTCGGTAACGGCCGAAAATCTGTATTTTCGGCCGTTACCGACCGGTATTGAGCGATCAGCATGTAGATGACATAAATTTGGCCGAATCGGTAAATTTACCGAATCGGTAAAATACCGATTCGGAATATTTACCGAATCGGAAAATATACCGAATCGGAACATTTACCGAATCGGTAAAATACCTAATCGGAATATTTTCTGAATAGGTAAATATACCGAATCGGTAAAATACCAATTCGGTAATTAAGATTAGGTAAAATTGAAGATTGAGATGTAGGGAGGCTCTGGAATACCGAATTTGCTTCAAATTCGGTATTTCAGAGTCGGTATTTACCATGGATTCAAATCAGGTGGTAACCAGGTGCAGCCTATAAAAATGGACCCAAAATGCAATGCTGTTTGCACAATGGCGGCATTTTATGTCATCGCAAGACGGCTACGGCTACAGGAGGAAGGAGAGAGGGAATGGCTGAGACAGGAGCAGGTCTACAGGCAGAGGGCGACCCTGTTCATGCTCACAGAGGAAGAGATACTTCAGAGGTACAGGTTGGCTCCAGACACCCTCATGGAGCTCATCAGGGACCTACAACCACAGTTGCAGCACCCCACCCCAAGGGCACATGCAATACCACCCCATGTACAGGTGCTGTGCAGCCTCCACCTGCTGGCATCAGGGAGCTACCAGAGCGTGGTTGCTGCGGTGTGAGGGGTGACCCAGAGCAGCCTCTCAAGGTTTTTTCACAAATTCCTTGACGCCATGTTGCATAGGATGGAGCATTACATTTCATTTCCATCCACCCATGCTGAACTGCTTCAAACCAAATCTGAGTTCTACCAGATGGCAAGATTTCCCCATATCATCGGATGCATTGATGGCACGCACATCCCCATTTGTCCCCCTGCTGCCACAGAATACATTTACCGCAATAGGAAGTCAAGCCACACCATCAACGTCCAGGTGATTTGCAATGCAAAGTACGTCATCACAGACCTTGTCGCAAAATTCCCTGGAAGTACCCACGACTCCTATATTTTTCAGAACAGCGGCATCTATGCACGGCTGTCAGCAGGGGAATTTGGCGAAGGCTACCTCGTAGGTAAGACAGAGTGTGCGACCCCTTCAACACCTATTGCAGTGAGAATTACAAGTATGCATGTGAGTAATGTATTCCCATTTCCCTTTTAGGAGACAGTGCATATGCCCTACGTTCCTTTATCCTCACTCCCTACCTCAACCCCTCCACACCCAGCCAAAGGAGGTATAACCGGGCCCACAAAAGTACACGCAATGTGGTAGAACGGACCTTTGGCATCTGGAAGAGCAGATTTAGATGCCTTCACAAGAGTGGAGGTGCAAGGCAGTATACCCCCATCACCTGCTGCAAGATAATTGCTGCCTGTGCCATGTTGCACAACTTGGCTGTGATGAAGGGTACTGAGGTGGCGTTGTCTGACTACGAGGATCATGATGACGACAATGCTGTGCCTGACATACAACCTGCTGGAGTGTCAACACCAAGTGATGGCAGATACAGACGTGAGGAGATAACAGACAACTATTTCTGAGTGAGTAAAGAGACACAGACAGCTTGTGAATGTGAAAAAACGTATATTTAATGTTGCAACAACGTTAATGCACTGATGTTGAACAAAGAATAAGTATTGGAATGTGGGGAATACTAATGTCCCAGGTTGACTCACACACACCGTAAAAGTCATTTACGGGTGCGCTTCGCAGACCCACTGGGGTGTGGTTCACTCCCTTCGCCATGGCCTGCAGGCTCAGCTGAGCGCCTGGTGCTCCGGCGTGGCTCAATAACTGCGCTAGCCGGGCTGCTGCGGCTGCTGCTGTCGTATGCCTCTGCCACGTCCAGGGCAGGATTTGCAGCAGTATGTGAGATTATCATTGCCGCCAGGGCAGTGGTAATCCTGGCCATGCCCCTGGTTACCTCCGCGGTATTCTGCGTGAGGCTTTCTTGTATGTTTGCGCTCCTACGGCATAGCTGTAATGTTGCCGTGGCCAGCCGGTGCATAGCCCTGTTGTGCACACGGGCATCCCTGCGCCTTGTTTGCTCCTGGGCATCCATTTTTTCGAACACTTTGTTGATGGCGGAGGTCATGTCAGTGTTGGTCTTCGCAACCTCCCTGTTTGTTTCAACTAAAGCACTGATGCCCTTGCCCATCTCTCCCATTTGCTGATTCAGGATCCTAAACTGGCGGTGGCAGGCCTGAATGGACTTCCCCTGCATGCGCTGGATGCGCACCATGCTCCCCTCAAGGCCACGGAATACAGTGCCCTCTCCAGGTGGAGCTGCACTGCTGGGAGTGCATTGGCGCCTGCGTGTGCTGCTGGACTGATGTGTGGACACCTGTTCAGTAGGAGTGACTTCCATGGTTGCTGGTGCCTCACCCTCACCTCCCGGCATGACTCTCAGTGGGGCCACATATCTCCTCCTGACTGGTGAAGTAGCAGGTGTTGTCAGGGACCGTGATGGGGAGTTCTCAGGTGAGAACACCAATGGGGGGCTTTGTGAAAGGTGTGGGGATTGGTAATACACAAGGGAACGAACAGTGTCATCCTCAATGGAGAGGGCAGTGGCGTCTTCTCCCTCCTGCGAGGCTGCTGCGATGCTTGGCCCTGCCTCACCACTCTCCTCCCTCGCTGGCGCAGTTCCTTCTGAGGCAGATGGCCCACTGGCTGATGTTCGCCCTAGGTATAAAGAAGTGTATGTACACTGAGTGCTATTGTCTTACAGTCACTACAATAAATGCATTGCACATTTCACTTTCATTACTGTGATTGCCTTTCAAAGCATTGCTGTTTTCTGTGCACTTACATGTGGTCCTACTTTTGCAGACTACATTACCCATAATGCATTGCTCATGTATAGTGCTAGCAGTACTGGACTGGGGTTGGGCTGTACACAAAGGCTAAAGGGAAGCAGTTTGCTTTGGGGTGTCATGCTGCGCAAGCCTCTTACCTTTCTTAGTAGCTCTGGCGGAGGTGTCCACGTCTCCTAATCCCACGACAATGTCGAGCTCGATGGTGGAGGCCACCAGTTCCTCAAGCTCAGTCAGGGGGGGCGCAGGGTTCCTGCCTCCACCGGTCACACCAGCCTGCTTGTGGATCTCTGCCATTTTTCTTTTGGTGAGGCTCCTGAGGTCGTAAAACCTTTTCTTAAGGTCATCTTGGCTCCTGCTGGTCACACCCACAGCATTCACCTTCTCCCCTATGGCAAGCCACAGGTTTCTTTTGGCTGACTCTGCTACAGTGAGGGACAGCCTGCCAAAAAGCTGTTTGTGAACCCTCACAACTTCCTCAACCAGTACCTGCAGCTCCATGCTGCTAAACTTCAATTTTCTTTTTCTGTCAGCCTTCTGGCTCTCTGTGCTGCTTGCCATTATTTCTGTATTTCACTCCAAACAAATCTCTCCCTGCTGCTCTGTCTCTCTGCTCAGCTCTGACTGCCTCTCCAGAACCTTCTAATGAGTTGCAGCTGCCTGGGTAGCCACTTCCTGGTAGGAAGGGGGAGGGTGGTTGCACCTGATTGGCTGTTGTGTTAAGTTTCACTTTTGTTTGCTGCCCGTTTTTTAAAATACTGATTCGGTATTTACCGAATCGGTATTTACCGATTCCCCATAGGAATGCATTGGAAATACCGATTCGGTAAATACCGAATCGGTAATTTCCGATAGTCTGATACCGACTTCTACCGATTCGGTAAAAAATACCGATTTTTTACCTACATTTCATTTACCGATTTTTGAATACCGAATCGGTAAAATTCGGTATTTAAGAATCGGTAAAATCAAATTACCTACATCTGGCCCAAGGTACTTTAAATCATGCACAAACACAAAACATAAATAAATTAATATCTACCAAATGAAATAATTATTTGTGTACGATCTCACACTGTTAAGTTATATAGTCATTTCTATATTTCTATTGTTGGTCAAAAAGTTAACAATGTAAAACCTCTTCCTTTCGTATGTGACTCAAGATCATACCATGCAAAGCAACTACCCATATGAGGTCTGCATTAACAATGTTTCTTTCAGTTATGAGTAACCGAACTGCTACTTGGGTATAAAAAACAAGGGTTGCCTACTTAACCTGCTGAAAATAAGATCAATAAAGGGAGAGACACAAAGCCCCTCTTTACACGTTTTAAATCTTTATTTGTGATTAAATGAGTTATGATGGACAGCTGCGCTGTCAAGCGTGACCTAAAAACAGGAACTTATGGATAAGAAATGCCCTACAGAAGTGGGTGAATTAGAAAAGACTATTTGAGGACAAAAATACAGCAAAAACAATATCACAAACTGTATCTGCTTACAGTATAATGAGGAGTCACGGAGAAGGATTCATCACAAATGGAAAACAACTGCATCCAACTGAAGCCATCCTAGAATAAAATACACAATTAATACCTCAATTAGCTATACACACCCATTAAAAATACTATTAACGCATAGACAACTAATGCCACTGTCAATCTTTAAACCATGCATGTTCTCAACAAGCAAAAACAGAGATGCAGAATCCAAATTACTTTTGCAATATATGCCTTGCATCCAAAGTGGAAAACACCAATGTTTACACACCAGCGCCCTTAAGTGTTAAAAGCAAGTAAAATAGAGCATAAATCACCTACATTGTCACACAAACTTTGAGTGGAACAGCCAACAAAAAAAATGATAACTTCAAATGTGGATATGAAAACAGAAGATCTCACCTTCAGAAATTGATACACACACAAGATATAAAACATACTTTAAACCCCCATCACGAAACTCCAGCAACAAATGCAAGCAGATCAACATGTGTCCGTGCACCCAACCAGTTGCCTGGGTGCGTACACACAAATACACAGTTGTATGTACAGGAATTTATATAGCGCAAATCACCAAGCGGTTTCTAAGCGCTTGCTTAGGGAACCCGTCCTGGTATTCCCCTGTGAGATAACCCCGGCAGGGTATCCGCAAGGTGAAAGCCAGGCATCCAGCCGCGAGGGGCCGTTGTGGAGATTAAGCAAGCTATTGCCCAGAGTCGCAGAGTGTGAACCCGTGAGTCGAGTAGGCACCGGAGCGAGAATTGTCGAGTCCATGGACATTTTTAGGACTCAAGACCCCGCCGAGCCGGGAATTGAACCTTGGTCCCGGTTGTATGTACTCAGGCAATGGCATGCAAACAATACCTGCCCGGCCTATGAGACCAGCAGGAGATACTGGATAATCCTACTCTGCTGGAATTTAGGTGTAGGGAAGTACAAAGAGGTCATAAGGATTATGAGAGCAAACACTAGCAAACCAATGATTTTTGCACTAACTCAATTTCGGCTGCAATGTTGAGAGTCATGCAAACAAATGTGTGTTCCCCCCCAAAAATAAACGATTGTTGATTCACGCAATGCGCAACATACCCATCTTTTGTTTTAATATTTTTAGTCTGAGCAATGATAGATACAAACCTGAACGCTTGTAAGAAATTTTACAAATTTACGTTATTTTAGTTATCTCAATCGCTTACAGATTTTCAGGGAAATTTTAATGTCTTGAATGACTGTGCACGCAGATTTTTAGGGGAATTTTTATATCTTGACAGATTGTGCGCTTATACGATTTTATGTAATGTTTATGTGCTTTTATGTCCATGGTGCTGAAATAAGGACCTTTTTGAATTTCAATTTGAAAACACCAATGCTTACATATCAGCTCCCATAAGTTTCGTAAGAAAGAAAAAAGAGCATAAATCATCTACATTGTCACACAAACTGTGAGTGGAATAGCCAACGAAAAAAATTAACACTTCTCATGGGCATATACAGATAGAAGATCTCATCTATAGACATTGATATACACACACAGTATAAAACATATTTCAAATACTGCAAATAAATCATCATGTGCCCGCAACCAGTTGCCCGGGCGCATACACACAAATACACAACTATATTTCCACTCAGGCAATGGCACACGAACAATACCTGGCCATTACTTTAGAATTGGAATAATTCTTAAATCCTATCACATTCAAACTTTTAATTTTTTAGTAGATTACTAAAATATAATATTACAATCCTGTTGCATACCCATTCCATCCGTGCCTTCTTTGGTACAATCATGCAAAGTTAGCAGTTTGAAAAATGAATCAATGTGATATAGTTTGCACATCACTAAATGACCATCTAACACTAACTTCAGGTTGAGTATTCCTCTTAACTAATCTTTGTCATGCTGTGGAAAGTGTTCAACACCAACAAACTCAAATCTCAGAATAAAAAAAAAGCTGAAAAGTGCAAGTATACAAAGACCAATTCCAGGTAAGTTCCTACACAAAACAAACATTTGGCTTTGGTCATGAAATGTCAATACATTTTTGACATCCTTCATACAATGTACCAATGAATGTGAATGCCTCTATAACCATTATGGAAGAAGATTAACCAACAGTGTACATGGTCATTAAATATATGAATGAAGCCTTAGGTCTGGGAGAACCATGAAGACCACATAACTATAGTAAATGAAATATACTAGTGTAGTATTGACTTTCAAGTGAGTAGCTAGAACGGACCATTTTATTATGCTTCAAATTGTAAAGTATTGAGAGGATTCTTAAACATTTGACACATCACATTGCAATTCAACTACTTCTGAATGCTGAATTTCCAAAATGAAAAACATTAAGCAAAGGTTTGACAAACAGCAACACTAAAAGAAATTCTGGATATCAAAAACCACAATTTTTATACAGAAGTACTTTGAGCAAAACACAGACTGCCGAAATATCCATCATTTGGGATGCGCATATAGCACCCTCGAGGGGTAGAATTACATCTTACTGTGGTGATGGTCCTGAATATTGACTCTTGAATATTTTGTGACATTAATATTGTGGTTAAAATAAATGTAGTACAAAAATGTCAACATATTGAACATCTACGGTAAGTACATCATTTTTTGTACAGTAATATTGACATTTAAACTTGTTTAATAAAATATTGTGGTATTATACATTGTTTTAATATGTTTCATAATGTGTGTAACTTTGTTATTTAGAAAATATGTTAAATTATGGATTTTTCTATCTGTTATGTTTTTCGGGTTGTGGGGTTTATAAAGTATTGGGTGGAGATGTTTTTTAAAAATATGTACAGTTATTGATATTATTTTAACAGTCATGAGAACCATTTTATTTTTTATTTCCTTTAAATGTTTAATTCTTTTCTCATTCTTTTTGTTTTTTGTTTAATGTGTTGTGTGGTATATCGGGGGAATGGGCAGGTAGCATTTTATGAAGATATGTTAATGGCTTTCAAAGTACTATTGTTAAATATATTATTTAAACCTGTTATGTAATTTAATACATTCCCTTTCCGTCTGCCTTTACATGGCAGTTTGACCGCCATGTAAAGGCAGAGGAAAAAGTGAGATCGTAATCCCTCCGCAGGCACCAACCCCATTGTATGGATTACAGTCAGGCCAACGCTCCGATGGGCTCCTTGAGCCTGTTCAGAGGCGTCTGTCTGTACCTCCAGCCACCGTGCTCCGACCAACTGCATCATAATGCGGCGGTCGGACCTCTATGCTGGTTGTCTGCCCGGTTGTCTGGCGGACCACCTCCGACGGTCCACCCGACATCCTGATCAGGCCCATAGTGTCAACTGCTTCTACATTCATAAAGTTACATTTGCAGAGACATATGCAAAATGAAGAGCATTGTCTTTGCGACTTATCCAATCAACCTTAAAATCCCAATATGAGAAACAGGATAATGTTCACTGTACATTAAACGATTGGAAGCGATCTAAAATTTACTAAAACTACAGAAAGGAGGCAATGTGTCAAATACCATCATGCAGTCATTGGTGCATTGATTTGGGGATTTCATAAACAATCACTATTTGCAATTTATTTGTAACAGAAGCTAAGATCACAAGACACCAGGCTATAAGAAAAAGTGGTAAAGTGCATTGTGCATTAGCAATGTTCACAAGTGGTTAGATTGCTTTTTCCCATCAAGCTCATAAAGTGCTTAATATGGGATCAAGGAGCCTATAAATCGAGGCGCACACTGGACATGACCAAATATCTGCAGCTTTAAACGCCCACAGAGCTCATATTCCTTATCTTATATCCCTCCCTGAGAAAGTTCACAAACCTGGCTGAGAACTGTACATTTACTCCATTAAGGCATGTGGGTATTGTTGCTTTACATTATGCCTAATTGACGAAATATTGGATTAAGCCAGTAGCACCTTAAGCGGGACTGGACCTGACACATTGTTTGCGTAGTCCAACCTCCCAGGGAGTTTTTAGGCAGAATGTTGAGGGCTCTCTGGATCCCATATAGGTGATGGACCCAACTGCAACCTGAGCCTTATACCCACGCTGCTAAAGACTGCTTTAAGTCTCGGTTCTTCCTTTCCACTACTGAATTTCCCTCTGGATGATAGGGGGAGGAGTACCACACGGTCACACCCAATTGTGTCTTTGTAAGCCTTAGAGGCGAACGCTGGCCCCTGGTCTGAATGGAATGTGCCAACTGTGCCGAATGGTGAACCCATATTTAACAAATCTATTCTGCAATTTTTCTGTATACATGCAAAAAGTTATACATGCTATATTGATTACCTTCTATTCACATGCCTACTTAACCTCTGGATTATACCGTATATGTCTCATAACGTGGCTCAAATAAGGGTTACATTCAGGTAACACTCTTCAGAAATACTTTTCTTGAAACACAAGGAGTGCAAGTTTCACCCCTCGCTGAATGCTTCCATCCTCTTTTATTGTTACAGCGAGTCCTCACATGACATCCGCTGAAACTTCCTACGCAAATCCAGGAGGTTTGCCATTCACTTTATTCCTGCCATTACCACTCTCGATCCGTTCTCCGCATGCACCTAGGCACAACTTTCTGTGCACCACGTACTTAGGCACTATAATGATACACCATAATTCAGTGATTGTTGCTCAGCATGAATCGCACATATGTAGGCACAACTTTGATGTACCGCGATACTGTGGATTACTCGGGCACTCTTTTCACTTATTTTCACTTCCTTTCAATGCTCGCAAAACTGCCTGACTATGGGTATTGTTTTTTAATTCACAACTCTAAGCATATGGTCCGGTCGAATACCACTAGCTGGCTGAATGCATGATTTAGCTGACATGTTGAAACTTTCTGCATTCTAAGTTCCTTGACAGGTTCTCCTGTTTTTCTTCCTATTTTTCCTCCAACAGGCATTGTGTTTCTTCTATAGGCCATGTATTCTTTTAGTCCTGATGATGATCCCTTTATCATTTGAGCACGGGATCGAAACGTCGTCGACAAACTAAATAGTGTCACATTTAATCATTGTGTACGACCAATGTGGCTACTATTGTGGTTAGCTTGATACATTCCCTGATTAAGCCAAGCTTCCAAAGCTCTTGTTTTGCCTGAATTCTTTTTGTGTATTTCTTTGTGGTAATGTTTTCTCCTATGTTCTATGTACTGGATGTAGGATTGTGTCCCACTGTATTGTGATGTTTTCCTATTTCCTTCATATTATTGCATTGATTGAATAAAAGTTCCTTGTCCGGCTGGACATCGAAAGCCTATAGTACCTATTATGGTCTATATAACATTTGTTTCTAGTATGTTCCTCTCTAAGGACCATTGTTTCATTTTAATCTAATATTAGACAATATGAAAGATCTGGTTTCATTACTGGAAGCAAAGGATTATTCATAAAAGAGGTCTTATTTTCTATTGCACCTCTGTATTTAAGTTGTGTGAGAATCTTTTTTTTAGCCAAATTTTTAATGGGCTATACCAGTAAGTTCTTGAGGTCAACCTTACTGGTATTATGTGATAAGGGGAACCTTCATCCCACCCCACACGGTTACGGCATAACGCAGGAGTTAGCCCTAACACCCACTCCTTGGCATATGAATGTTTAACTGATTCTGGGATGAGGTTGAAAAAAGCAGGTAAAATTGCCATCTCAAGTTCAGGGCAATTTTTCATGAATTCAGGCGGCTAATCTTTTTCAGCCAAGAGAATATCATAGCCAAATGACAAATTCTCCCAAAAGAGAACATTAATGTATCTTGGTACGTCCCCCTCTAACTAGAGTTGCATCTCATAGAAACCATGCGGGACGCTCACCCTAGTATTGGTATTTCCACATGGATAACATCATTCAAAGCTACTGCCACCAGACAATTCATCAGGTTTTGGTGAACTATTGTGACTTCTGTCGCGCTGTCCATCATGGTTGGAGCCCATGCTGGTCTCAAAAGCAGCATCCTCAATAACTGCGGCATGCTTGACTTTCAGTCCAGCTACCTTCTTTTTGAATTAAGGTTTTGATTGTGGGTTTGTCTTCTTTTTTTTTATATTATGTACTCAGAAGAACGTTGTGAGTACTTCTTCTGTTTCATATATTCCACTGATCTTCGCTGTGACTGTCTACCTCTCTCCAATCGTTTTTCGGGTGTATCCTTTAAGGAATGAGATGAACGTGTATCAGTATCTTGATACCTGTCAGGCATTTTAATATCACGGTTACGCAAATGATAGCCCTTTTCAGTGGTCTTCTGCTGAGGACATCTGCCCGTGACTTAGTCTTTTCTCTACGTTTCTTATTATCCCACTTCTTCTAACAAGAATCAGGTGCTTGGTTTGAGTTATCCTTTTCAGAATTACTCTTAATTTGTGGTTTTGTAGGTCTGGCTCCCACATTATCTCTACCTATGGATTCACAGGTTTCTTAAATAATTTTAGGTAACTCTTGCTCTTGTTCTCTCAGAGTTAAGTTATTGAGTCTATGACGTATCGCTAACGCTGCTGCTTCCCCTTTAATGTTACTCAACATAATGGCGGATATTGTGGCAAAATTGTCTATCTGCTTTATCCCCAAATCCAGGGCAGAGGCTCCCTCATAATCATTTTGAAACTGTTTAAGCACCTCTGGCAAAACAGCTGAGGGTGTACCATGAGTCCTAGTATATACTGCAGCGAAGACTATACCCCAAGTGGCACAGTCCTCCATGGGGGAGCCATCCCCATCGGCAAGCATATTGTAAGAATTCTGTGTTTTTCCTGAGGTCCTTTATGGGGAAACACTGCTTCAAGCTGACTTATTTTTTTGGGCAATCCAGAACGGAATCTCCTCGAATCTGGTGCGAATTTGACGTATAACAACATTGATAGTCTGTGAACTAATGCCTGGTGTAGCCAATTGTGGTTGTGCAGCTTGAGCAGTGCTTGCAGGATTTACGGTCATGGTTCACATGAAAAACTGTGTCAGACTTCTATATATTCTGTTTAGACTGTTATGTTTGTTTATTTGTGGTGCTGTCATATTAGCTTTGTTTGCATGTGGTATGTAACTGGCTAAGACTGGCCATGTTGCTCCCTCATTGCTAAAGGTACCTAGTCTAATTTCTTAAATAAAGTGCGGTAGTATGCCTTCAAACCAACTTTGATATTCTTGGTATGTTAATGGTATTTCTAAAGCTTTGTATGCTGTATAGGTATTTGGAACGTCAGTTGTAGTGTAAGTGTGAAACAACCTTGTGCGGGCGTTTGCTTCTGGGAATGTAACCCATGAGTAGAATTCCTCTGTCCTAAATGCTGTGTGTGCCTCAACTACGAAAGTAACTTCCCCACCCTCAAGTGCAAGATAATGTTGTAGCAGTTTCTGAGTAACTGCATGACTGCAGTTCTCAGGTATATTTAAAGCTGCTGGTTCAGCCATAAGAACGTGTTCTATATTCAGAGAGGGCACTCCTATGAGGAGATCCTTTGTAAGGTTCAAGCTTGAACAACCTACAGCCAGTACATAGGGAAAATCCCACCTCAGCTCAGTAGGTTAACCCTAACACCAAGGACATGTTGTGTTACCAGGTGAGTGGGGATCTTTGGGGATACAAAAGAAAACTACTCAGGCGATCCATTAAATAAGAGCCCAATCTATTTATTTATTTAACACTTTTGATTATTGGCATTTCCAAAAATACAACAAAGAAGTACAGTATAAACTCCAAGTCAGATTCCTGTGATTTTAGTAATGCAGTTCAAAATAAATACTGAATCTGTTTTTTGGATCTACAATTATATGCCCACACTCTAAAAGCAGAAGCAAACAATCACCTACCAGATGCTCTCTCTCTCAGGAGCTCTAAATGCCATAATATAATATTAATGCAGATTTAAACTATATAGAATAAAATATTAACATTATCTGTGTCCATGCGTGTCTAAGGCTTATTAAAGAATGTCAGGACAACATCAATTGCTGCAGAAATTGGAGAGCACGGGGGGCAGGTGAAGGCAATCCATTCTATCTACAGCAGCACCCATGCACCACCCCACAGCCTACCCTTCCTCAAAGTCAACTGAACCCTCATCCCCAGGGGATTCCCATTCATCCACCACCTCCCTCCAGAGAAGAGCAATAGGACTGCAATGTAGGCCCCTGGCTTCCTCCCGCTGAAGTGCCCTTTCCTCAGACCCATGCTCAGCGACTAACATCAGACACCCATGTCTCCACACTGGGACCCCTGGGTGATTCCCAAGCCATGGCCACACATCACCTAGCCAAAGCCAGGGCCAAGTCACAAATCTTTCCCCCACCTTCTTGGGGCATGGCATACAGAAGAGACCAAGTGAAAATACAACAAACATCACTGAGAAGGAGGAAGCAACTCACCAGCAAAAGTCCCAACCTCTACCAGACCAAACCTCTATGCAGAGCATGAGCATTCTGGAAAACCGTATATTATCCGCCACCAAAAACACTACAAACGACAGCAAGACAATTTACTGGCTTCCTTAAATGCCAGCTTTAGTCACCACAGTGAATGCCCTCACATGGCAGTCAGACAATTTGGAACTGCAACTCAATTTAATTCGAGCTTTATCAATCTCAATATTAAAAATAGAGGAAAAGTTAACTCCCTGGCAGAGAGGTCCAAAAAAGCTGGTGGCACATACATTTTGTGTTCTTTGTGTACCTGCCACCAGATTGCGGAGAAACTGTCAAACCAACCTAAATCTAACAATAACGGATATAAAAGCAGCCTTTACAAGTACAAGTAAGAAGCAGCCCTAATAGGCCTGACCCAAACCCAACAGACAAGGGAACGAGGCAAGCAGAGCTAAGAGTGATCCACACATTGGAGCCTGCTGGCACGGAAATCACATTAGTACCCCCACTGTTGGGCACGGCATCATCATTGAAATTCTTTTTAAATACCTCCCCGTACTCCCTAGCAGGAAACATAAATAAGGGAGCCCCCCAAACCCCCTTTGAGCGTAAGCTGGATTCAGAAGCGAAGGATAGAACCCCCCAAGGTCTTCTTAATGACAGAAAAACTCCCAGGAAAAACCACTCTATATCGAAGAGAGTAAAAAAAAGACCAAAGAAGGCTAGAAGTAAAACCGAGAAAGAACTCTTATGAAACTATCACCCAACTAATCAAAACCTCCCAGACAATAAGTTGCCCCCAATGTTCAGAGGCAGGAAAAAGAGAAGAGCGAACTAAAATCAGCGCAACTGATCGCATCCTCACCCCAGGCAACTTAGACCTCAGCATTCACTTTACCTAAGTTTAATACAAAACCCACTGTCACACAAAACATAGTCATATTACCCACTGTGCCAAGAATTTACCCAAGGAGATGCACCAACAACCCACATAGAACCAGATGTAAGCCCTGCTCAGAAATTGAGGAAATGAGAAGAAGGAACTAGCATCAGGGCAATCGACTGCATCCCCATTTCAAGGTGCTGCAACATCAGCACTCTCTTCACTTGAGTATAAAACACGTTTCACTACAGTCCAAAGCTCCCTAATCCCACCTACAGTGTCCAACAACTATACACAGAGGGTGCAGCAATCACCTGGTCAGGCGTCAACAGAAGCTCCACATGGAACCCCTTTTGAACATTTCACCCTTGCCCAAACATGTAACAAAGGCCAACTTGGCAAATGCCCAAGTGAGGACTGACCGACAAAGTTGGTGCTTATTCCACACTATCCCTCAGAGGGGAACCACGATGTCCCGAATCTCTCCAACTTACTAAGACTCTTTCAAGCCATCCCCAGCCAGTTAAAATGTATGTCTGAGGACATCCTGAGCATGATTTGATATCTAGCCCAGAGTGCAGCAATGGGAGAGAAGCCACAGTCTTAACAATAAAAACAAACCTACTGGCAGAAGTTATATTGGAATACAAGACTATCCTTGAGGATGGGGCATAGGAATCTTTAAAATGTCAGTTCCTAAATATCCCGCGCCATTAAAAAAGCTACACGACCCGCCCAACTTGAAAGCTCACCCCTACAGCATCCTAAGGGGGACCCGGCACTCATTTTGCCACTCATTGTCAGGGAACATATACATAGACCGCTCATATTCACCAACAAGGGGCCCCATTGGGAAAGTCGCAAGAGGACAAATTGGGGGTGAACACACACCCGACTGGACCTGAGTACCACTCATCCTGTCCAGAGAGGCAACAGCATGTTGCTAGTGTTATGACTCGCACACCTAAAACACAACAATCCACAAAGCACCGGACATGAAATGTGGCTGGGGGGCTATCGACTCTATTAAATTCAGAAACTGCAAAATTACTGCTAATGGCATCGGACATACTTTGCCTTCAAGAAATGTGGTCAATAACTCCACTAACAATTCCCAGCTTCCAAGGGTTTCATAAGGCAGCAAGAAAAAAAAATCTTTGAGAGGCTATTGGGGGGCCTGTCCATTTATCTCAATTTCAGACTGCAACTAACAGTAACAGAAATACCATCTCAAGATGAGATTCTTCAAGCACTTGCACTGCAGAGATTCAATGCAGCAGCCTCCTGAACTAGGATCCTATTAATTATTGTCTATTTCAACAGCTTCGGCTCAACACAAACCAAAAGGCTGAGCCAGTTAAGGGATAACCTGGATCACATAATTTGCGATCATGTGAATCATGAAACAATATGTGGGTATTTCAACTTGCGGCAATTAGGATCAACCCCTGCTGGCAGCCCACCAACAAACTCTTTAGGCACAGCTGCATAAAACCCTATAGCTGAAAACTCAGAGCCATCATCTCAGTTTTTGAAAACTTTCAGGGGAATAAGCACCATTGACTATGTCTTTCCCCCAGAAAAATGTGTGGAACATCTCGAAAACTTTGAAGTACTTTCTTCACACGAGAGTGATCACCTTCCTCTCCGCACAATTTTTAGCCGCAGCTCATCCCAACGTAAAGGTCATAAGTCACTGGCCAACTCTCACTATGATGAATCTGCATTTTTAATCCGTAGAATAAAATGGGGCCAGGTCTGTCTGCAGAAATTAATAGCATGGAAAGCTGCCACTGGCCAGTCCCTGCTGCCCAAAGTGGCGAACATCTATTTACCCATTGGGAATCCATAATCAGGGGCAACCATAAATCACTGAACTCCGTCCCAGGATGTGGGCTCTCTTTGCCCAAAACGTCCAACAAAAACCAATCCATCTTGATTAGCTCATGGCCCATTGGCAAGCTGATGACAGCAAGTTGCAAAACCCATAACCAAAAAAAACAATGCAGCCTTGCAACAGGAACCTCAGGGTACAAGGAAACAATATAAGCAATTGGTATGGCTGGTAAAAAAAACGCAAAGGTACAACAAGTGGCAATATGTATACTCATTCATGAGAAAGCGTAACCAGGCTGAGTTATGGAGGCATATAAAAAACAAAACACGACAGGACGACACCACACCTAAGGCCATCGACAAAGCCATGTGGACCCTGCATGTTAAAAAACTAAACATAGTCGAACAACTGACTGCTTTCTCACCCCAAATCTTAGACCCCACAGGTGACCTAAAGGGATGTGTCCTCGAGTATATGATTAACAATATTTAAAAAGTATTCAGCAAAACGAGAGCATCGGGTGTGCCAGGCCCAAAAGGGCTCCCAGATCATCTGTTCAAAGACAACACAGTACTGTGGCTTGCAATACTTCCACTGCTCTGCACATGTTTCAAGTCACACCAAGTTCCTAACAGTAGGAGAGGTTCAATACTGCACCTGATTATTTAAAAGGGCAACAGATAAAATCCCATCAATTACTACCTGATTTCCCTGTTGGACATTGAGGCCAAGATATATACGCCTCTGCCATGTTAAAAGATCTTGAGTCATGGGCAACAATCCTGCCAAACAGGATTCAGACCAAGCTCCTCTACACTGGAAAACATAGTTACTCTTTCCTACCTCATCCACCAGGCGAACAGCCAGAAGTCACTAGCTCTTTATGCATGCTTTGTTGACTACTCCTCGGCATTTGACCTGGTGTATAGAGGCATCTTATGGAGCAAACTCCAGGCATGGGGCATTCCAAGCAACCAGTTCAACGCTTTTATATCATTGTACACATGAACTTGGCTGAGGGTCAAGCTTTCAGACACAGTGCTAACCAGGAAGGTCAACATGAATCAAGGGCTAAAGCAAGGATGCATCCTAGCTCCAACACTGTTTAACCTATACACAGCAGACATGTTTCCAGGACTAAATCACGCCAATTTAATTCCTCCAAAAATAGAAAAAGCCAAGATCACAATATTGCACGCTGCGAGGCCTCCGGGTAGTTACGCGCTATACAAGTGCAATTTTTCATTTCATTTCATTGTATGCAGACAACATTGTTTTGCTTGACCACTCCAAAATAGGGATCTAGAGAGCCCTAAACGCCCTTGACACATACAACATGGAAAACAAGATGGATTAAATGCCTGGGACGACTCCTGGTGGCCGACCTCACTGGGAACAGTACCAACACCCACCGACCATGCACGCAACCTAGGATTCATCCTCGACTCTTCCCTCTCCATGTCTAAGCAGGTCAACGCCGTCTCCTCCTCCTGCTACAACACCCTCCGCACTCTCCGCAGGATCTAAAAGTGGATCCCGTATGAAACAAGAAGAACGGTGACACAGGCCCTCGTCAGCAGCAGACTGGACTACGGCAATGCACACTCAATGCAGAAATCCCAGCCAAACACCTACGACGACTACAACGTATCCAAAACGCCTCCGCCCGACTGATCGTCAACGTCCCCCGCCGCAGCCACATCACCCCTATTTGATGTTGTTTGAGATGTCCTTGTATTAGTATGCTTTTTTGTGTTTCTGTTATCACAACGTATTAAGTGCTCGTTTTGTAATAATATGTCGGAAGGACTGTATCTGTTTATTGTTGTAATTTTATATTGATTTATCAAAAATGTTGGTTTTCAAGTACATGAATTTCTTGAACTATCTCCTTGATTATAATTACCCTGAGAATCCACCGTGTTCAATAACGAGCGGTATACGACAATCTATGACATCTGTAAAGGTTTGCCATGGGCCAGCCTATAGTCCCTCCTTTGTTTCTCTGACTCACTGGAACGTCACTCTAGTTTTATTGTATACGAAACCCAGTGATATTCACATGCAGTGGTTGATTAACATGGCCTTGAATAACCACCTTGGTATCGGCACACTTTGAGATCTTTAAAGGCCACCGTGAAAAACGAGTGGTGGACGACAACCTTCGATATTGTTAAAGGTTCACTTGACAACGACATATTCCTTGGGTCAGCCGATAGTCCTTCCTTCATTTTTTTGACGCTTTTGTACGTTGCTTACGTTTTTAACGCACACGAGACTCCATCTCGCTGCTCTTCCGGCGTTGCAGCTACGCGCAACATTGAAATTACAGGAACACTGACCTTCAGCAGTGTTTGGGTGAGTTTTTTAACCGGTGGAGCTTTTTGCCTGATACGATAAAGCGTTCTGTCGGGCACTGTCCCTAATTTAAATTTATTTGCATTTCAGCCGTATTAATCATTTTGGAACCTTCTGATTCTAACACGAACCATCAGATGTTGATATACGCCGACAAGCATTTAGAGACAAGGTGAGCCTTGATCCCTGATATGCTTACTCGAATAATTTTGATTAAAGCTAATCTCTCTGTCAGGATCCTTAATTACGTATTGTTTACATTCTAGTTACACCATTTATTGGATTTTCCTGATACAGACACGCCAATTTGTGGTGAGAAGGTGAGCTTTTGACCTTCTTAATACCTACCTGTTTTAGGATGATTTTCGAGTTTTGTTCATTTTGTAATTTCAACCAATCTATCATTTCAGCGTTTTGAACCATTGAGACCCCCTTTTTTGAGTTTTTTAACCGGTGGAGCTTTTTGCCTGATACGATAAAGCGTTCTGTCGGGCACTGTCCCTAATTTAAATTTATTTGCATTTCAGCCGTATTAATCATTTTGGAACCTTCTGATTCTAACACGAACCATCAGATGTTGATATACGCCGACAAGCATTTAGAGACAAGGTGAGCCTTGATCCCTGATATGCTTACTCGAATAATTTTGATTAAAGCTAATCTCTCTGTCAGGATCCTTAATTACGTATTGTTTACATTCTAGTTACACCATTTATTGGATTTTCCTGATACAGACACGCCAATTTGTGGTGAGAAGGTGAGCTTTTGACCTTCTTAATACCTACCTGTTTTAGGATGATTTTCGAGTTTTGTTCATTTTGTAATTTCAACCAATCTATCATTTCAGCGTTTTGAACCATTGAGACCCCCTTTTTTGACAGAGTTTTGAACCTCGGAGCGATATACTTTCTAGCTCCTACCAGGTATTAATGACTATTCGGCCGAGTGTCCACTATGCTCAGAAGTATAGGTATCTTGCAACATGGGATAATTGATACCTTAATATATTTTTTAGGTGTTTACAAATCCTGGAATATGATTTGAACTTATTCCATACAGTCCCGACACAAGGGTAAGCACTACTGCCCCCTCCTTTTCTCTCACTGTGGCAGAGAAACTCTATTTTTATATACAATCTATTGCAACAGCCCTATTTTTAATTCCCTTTCCATAGGGTCATTCAACAAGCCCTTGGTTGTCCCATTCCTCTAGTCCTGATGAAGACTTGCAAGGCCAAGGTCCAACTAGCCTACCGGCCCTAAGACGAGTCGAAACGTCGATGCCCCTGTTGTTCTTTACCTGGACCTTATTTCATTATTATTATGTGCATATATTATTGGAACAATATGTCCATCTTTGTTTAAATATTACTATAAACTTGTACATTACTTTGGTGGCCTGGTCAACTAGGACGGTGATTAGTCTAACCGATCCTTTTTATAAAAATTGTGTAAAAAGATGTTATGTCACTATTCCTATGATCCTTTCTTTCTATCTTTCCATTCACTTAATACACCCTAATCACTCAATATTTATATTGCACGCTCTCTCTGGGGAAACCTATGCACTCTTGAATTAAAAAAGAGTATCTTACTTCTAAATGCAATGAATTAAAATTGTTTCTATTGTGGTCTGTTGCAATTGTTTTCTTGACTGCGATATTGAGTTGTTTGGAGCGTAAATAATGAGAATGCTCTATAACTTGGTTAAATTGATAACTCTGTACCGATTGAATTAGGTTTTGTAACTATAGGTCTAGGACCATTGTTTCTTATATCCTACTCAGCAACCCAGCAGGGCCTGAAAGTGATGCCCCTGCCGCAGCTGCCCTCCCAGCACAGAAATCCCAGCTAGGCTGGTGGGTATCTCTAAATACAGCATCAAACCGCGAGGCACAGAATCCTGAAAAATCAACAACGCCTCCTTCCTCTGTGAATGGCTTTTGGATGACCTCAGTGGTTGAAGAGGGTGGGATATATTGAGAATGACATCACCAACCTTTTTCAATTGTACAATGACAGTTCCCCTACCTTTTGATGAAAAATAAACTGTTACCGCACAGATAATGCGTACCTTCATGTGCCTCTCGCTGAAAGGGAAAGGCGTATGGTTCTTCTGCTTTGTGAACAAGCCTTCTCCACAGGGTGCCAGCTACCTGAGCAAAATGTAGGTTTGTGCAATTGACTCATGAGTAAATGTAAAAGCTGCTTAAGAGCCAGTATACGAATGTAATTGATGGAGTCATTTGAGGCTTCCTGGTGACAAAGATTTGTTCTTTTTGAGAGGTGATGCGAGGATGTTTCAGCTTTGTTCTGGAGTGTGCTGTTCTAATGAAAACTTATAAAGAAAACATTTGCATTAAGTACAGTTTGATTTTGACTAAAAAATATGTATTTTAACCAGTGGTCGAAGTGGGGGGGAAAAAGTTGGGGAACTGTGGGCGAGAACAACCTGAGGATTAGGTCAGTGGGAGGAGTCAGAGGTGTGGCCAGAAAGAGCAAATCATTCACATTTTTAGTGTTTGTTTGGCATTTCTCTACCCAGCTGCAGATTATTACGTTATTTAATTCAGCCAATGGAGACACGTTTATTTAAGATTTAGTATGAGTTATTGACATTAAAATACATTCACAAAGTGGGATTTGTTTCCAGTCACAGAATGTCCCAAATACGCTTACAAGTGGAATCGCAAGCCATTTGTCGCCGAGCCATGGAGTTTCTGTCATCAGCACTTCTCCCTTTTTCCACAAGAGCAGTTCAAACATGAATGGCAGAATATCCTAGTTTGCAAATGTTTTATAAACAATTATGGCTCTGCAATATGTGCCACATAATTCATCACCTCGTGCATAAATTGATGATTTTAACTAATAAATTGTTTGTAGCTCAAACGGATCAAAAGTTACAAACAAACGTGACTTGTGTTTCTGTGAAGTGGACAGCCCTTTGCAAAGGTTGACTGATCATACTTCTCACTGCTGCATTTGTATGTTGCACTGCTACTAATAAGGCAAAATCTTTGCAGACTGTTAGCATGTGTAAAAGAAAATATACAGTATTGCGCTGCAGCTTTTTGTTGCTGCATAATTTAGTCAACACTGCAAAATAATGTTATCCTCCATTGCTACATAATTCCAGGGGTCCCAAAGCAGGCAGCACATGTTTAAAGTGCTTGTGCATGAAACAGAGAGACCATGAAGTTTGTAAACTAAGTTTAGTGTGCGTGCAAATCCTGCATTGCTGATCCCTGGTGAGTTACACCTACTACTGCTGAAACAAGGCCGATAGAGGTACCAATGGCAGCAGTGGACTGGTCTCAAGGACAAACCCCGCTTTAGCACTGGTGGAGCCCTGTGCGACAATGTTTGTTGATGCCCCCAACGACTCCCTCCGCCATGGATTCCCTCACTACCACCCTTCAACAAAGCCCCTCGAGTCCCCATAACCACTTTCTCGCTCAGATGCATTTGATTTGATTTACAGCGCCACTGACACCAGTGTAAGGTGTCAGAACACTTGACATCACACATTACAGAGAGACAATCAATCATATGTGTGTAAATCACTCTATAGGAAATACATAAGGAGTAGTACTATAAGGTGTAGGACTCACATAACACTATACTAGTAAGCAGTATAGTTTAATAGCTCACTGTTCTATGTTAGGATTTTGACTTATAAACTGCAAGTAGGAAAAGGCTCTCTCTGACAAAAGTAGTAACCTACTGACCTGTTTACATTATGTGCACTTTGTGATCTGCATGGTACATGTTCTTTGCAGCAGGCACATTAACCCTCTGCGCTACCTTTTCATGAGTCAAAACTTCCCCTTGACAAAACTCCATTTCTATCTAGGAAGAACATTAATCACCGGAGTTATCATTAAATTTTGAGGCAACAAGTGATTTTAGAAACATAATATACTTGCAAACATGAGTCAGTACCTCCAGGAATGGTGCCCTTCCCCACCCATGGAAAACAAAAAGTAGTGCTTCACTGGCAAACTTAGTAAAGTGGCGCTAATATGTTTAGGTGAATAAAATCAATCTGGCCATTTTGAGACCACTCTATCTTTTATTGTATTGTAATTGCATGTATATAGTGCGTACTACTCCTAACGAGGCGTCAAGCACTTTTTCTGCGAATAGCATGGTACTCCGGAGCCCATAAAGGATTAGTGGTGAATTAGTATAGTGAAATATGAAAGTAATTTGAGTGGTGGATATGTTAGTCTGTTACACAAATGGGAGTGGGCGGGCATTCAGTGATCTGACTGAAAGGAGCAGACATGTTTCTGATGCTGAGTCTAGCTGGTGGCCCCACACTGCACAGCCCCGGGAAGGGTGTGTCACCAACTTACTCCCTCTCACCACCATAGGCAGATCTACCCCTTGTCCTGCTCGACCAAAGGTTGCCCAGCCCACAAGAGAGTAGTGCAGAGAGATGGCCCAGCCCTCTCTGTAACCACTGAACCGAGTGCCACAGTGCCAGTTTTATCTTAGGCACTTAAGTATCCTGGGAGTAGCTGCGCCATGCGCTTCATTGCATTCTACATGAAGGCACCCGGCTACCTGAATACTCGCCACTCGAGGACCGTCTACTCTTAGATCCAATGATTGATAAGGCCATTTCCCTGACTTACCGGATATTGATTATCAACACCCCAGACTGGGAGTCTGATGTGGGTCTCTTAGAGGATGACGATTAGGCTGAGGTGTTACAGACTCCTGGAAATAGTTATAAGAGCTAGATTCCGGTTGATTCAGCTCCGTATTCTCCATAGATCCTATGCCTCTCGAATAGTTTACGTCCAAATGGGCACTTGCGAGACTGACAAATGCATTTGGGGGTGGTGCGAGACAGGGTCCTTTTTTCAAATACTGTGGTAGTGCCCTAGGTTCCAAACATACTGGGAAGGTATAACTCGAGTAATGACGAACATGGTGGGTGAGGACGTCCCGCTTGATCCAAGGTGGCTCATCTGGGGTGTGACTTGGGAAACGACGTGGCCACAATGGGCCAAGACCTCGCTAGCTCTAGTGGGAGGGGTGGACAAGAGGAACTGGGACACCCCCAACACTCGCAGCCTGGAAGAAAGACCTCGACTGGTGCTACGGGGCAGAACGGGTGATATACCAGAGCCAGGGATGCCCCTGGAAAGGCGAAAGATATGGGGTGCCTGGGCCAAGTATAGAGGATATAGTTGTAGGCCAGAGGGAGCAGGGTGCACTGATGTCAGAAAATGTATGCTGCGAACTATGTCAAGGAGAAGGTTATTGTTGCACAGTGCGCACTTACGAGGGGGTATATGTTGTGCATTGTGAATCCTGAATTGCATGTCTCTCCGAATCTGCTATTATGAACTGACTATGTACTGAAACTTGTTTATGGTTATGGGAAAAAGAGCACACGTCAGCTAGGGCCCAACAGAGCTGTGTCTCCGTGCTCCAGCCCTCTGAGCAGGCAAACTTAGTATTTCAGCTGATTGACATACAAAAATAAAATGCTGCAGTTCAGGAAAACAGGTCTCCTGAATGGACAATATATTTCATATATTTGAAGTGTATGTTAACATTCAGCCAATAATGTCCACATATAATGCATAGAACATAAAAGTAATTGTTAACTACCCTTTAATTAAATGCGACACTCCAATATATAGGCTCACATCCTGCTTATGCTGGCAACATCCTGTTATTGGGAATACCACTAGCGACTGGTCGAATAACGACACGCACTGTCGCTCCCTGGCTTGAGGCAGGGGTTAGCATGTTGTCGGACTTGTTCCGTGACAGACAGCTACTGGACCATGGTAACTTTGTTAGGGAGACAGGGGTGCCGGATCATTTGTATATATTACATGCAGCACTAATACAATATGTAAAGGCGCACTGGACCCACGTCGGCAGGAACCATCAACGCACGCACTGGTAAAAGCACTTTATTATATGGGACGGGGCAGACCCCTAATAAAATGGTTATACGTGGGGATACGTGCCCATACGGGGATAGCCCTCACTACTCTACGAACCACATGGTCAGATGACATAGGGCGTGCCCTAGAAGAAAAAGAATGGGAGAGAATTCTGGGACATCCTAGGAAAATACAGAGGAACCCAAAATTCAGATATATCCAAACCATGATACTACACTGGGCATATTTCACCCCTCATAAACTGGACAGAATGTTCCCGCAAACACAACACTGTTGCCCTAGATGTCACTGGGAAGGGCAGAGATAGTTCACGTGGTCTGGGCTTGCCCACATATACGAGAGTTTTGGGACTCGGCCAGGCGCTATACACAGGCAGCCGCACAAAGGGACCTACCCGAACCCCTGGAAGCATGTATCCTCGGCCTCGACATGTCCTCCACTAAACACAAAGTGCAATATAGGCTTGTGAACCTATCGCTCATCTTAGCAATAAGGGCTATCACCATGCGGTGGAAATCCAAGAAGTCACCTTCCGTACATACGTGGCATAGTGAGTTGATTCGGTGAGGTAGAGCAGAAAGCGCGGCAATCAGGTGCGAGGAGGCCAGGGGCCTACGTAAAACCCCGATAGCGCTGGAGTGGGATGTTATGCTGGAAACCCTCAAAGCGCAAGAATTAGATACTGCGGATGCTCGCACTGACTCATAACAAAAAGTGTGTAACAACTCCAAACCTACCTCTTGGAGATAATTACAATGGCCATTATGTATACTAATGAACAATTGACGTTATTAACAAACCCAAGAACTACTTATGTCAATGTTGATCAATGATGTGATGTATCAAGCTTGAGGCTCCACGGTGTCTTTGGACGCTGCTATATGAAGATAGAAGGACTGGAGGGAGGGGGGGGGGACAAGCTGGGGATCTATTTTTTGTTGTTATAGCAGACAAAGACGTGTTGGGATACGGTCAGGCATCCGGCTCGGACTCTGTGTATATTTGTTAAACATTTAAGCGGAAAACCATGTATGAATGAGTGGACTATATACAGTGTGAGAAACAGCAGGTATTAGCTTTGTCGGTCTTATGTCTTTTTATATAGTTGAGCTCACAAAAGTAACGATACTGTGTGTACTGATCCACATGTTCATTGTACTGCAGCAGTTGTGAGAAGTTGGCCTGATGTATGATGTCCACAATTCTGTGGGCACCTTGTATCAGTCCAAACAATCCCTTATGGTGGTGGTTGTAAGTCAACCTTATAGACAAGCTATCCTAATGGTAGCATGGACTAAGCAGTCTTAGGCTTAACTCAAGAGGGCATGTGAAGCCAGCTGTTTTACCATATGCAATCCTGTAATATCAAATGAAAGGACACCACACAAGTTATATATTATAAAAATATATGTATTTATTACTAGAATAATCCTCTGTACTCTTTGAGTCCAGAGGCACAAGCGTTTAAACAAAAGCACAGTTAAACATACACATGTTTCACAATTATGGATAGGGCCGGTGGCCACTCAAACCATATACTAAATAAGTGGTATAAGTATCACTTTACGAACAGTGGTAAGGCCTAGGGCCTTGGGATTCGCTTGGACTACACTGGACTAATGGCAGTTAGGACGGGAGTAGCCCGCGGGACTCGGGTGCAGCGCTAAAAGCACACGCATGCACCAATGCAAAATCAATGGTGCGTAAAAGTTACAAAGTTACTGTTTTGGAAGTCTTCCGACTGGAATAGAATTAAGCCACTTTAAACTAAGACTCTAGAGGTGTAAACCACTACAGGAGCACCGGTGTTAGATCCTTACCTCACCCACAGGTAGCGGGTGCATAGGTGCCAAAGTGTGTCGGGTTTCGTCGTGGAGTTCTATGGAGCCTGGAGATGAAGATGCTGCAGGCGGCCAGGAGAGAAGAGTCCGGTTGGATCCAAGGGTGGATCGAAGATGTATAGTACCTGAAAGCAGAGGGGACAGAGTCTGGGTCACTAGCCAGTGACCAAGATGGAACCAGGAAGGAACCAGGCGATGTTGGGCGCAATCAGGTGGTTGACAGGAAGCTTGACTCCGCTGCCACGTGGACTCTGGGGCATCGAGGATGACCAGGAGTGGACCACAAGCTGTCCCACAAAGGTTCTCGCTGTCGGCGGTGTCGGTTTCCATATCGGAGTCAACAGGCCTTGGCAAAGACAACCCACGCAGGATTGGAAATTCGCTTCTTACTCGGACCAGCAAGGTCAGAGCGGTGGATCCTTTTCAGGGGAGCGAGGGCCAGTCTAGAGCAACCAGACTAGCAGAGTAGTTTTAAAGGTTCGTCGGTTCTGGGGCCACTAGCCAATGGGCAAGCAAATGGACCAACGCATCAAGCAGGAAAATGCAAAAGGGCCCACGCAACACTCGGTGAGGGTGGAGGGGAGATCTTCGGTGCACGAGCTGCTCGGGGCTGGGGATTTTGTAAACCCCAATGCACAGCTTTGAGAGTGCCTCGGGAGCTGCACGGTCAGCACTCCGCAGTCTTTTCAAGATGGCCGGCCACACGCTTCACGTCGCCTCCACGGGTCTCAGATTCGCTGGGACTGTGGATCGGGCTGTTGGAAGTCAGGGAAGCTGGGTCTTGTCAATCTCTGTTGCTCGAGTTCCGGCGGGAACTGCAACAAAGCAAACTGTTGGGCGCTGGATGGTGCCTGTGTGCACAGGGTGGTCACTCCTTGACCACAAGGGAGATTCTTCAGTCTTCCACGTCGAGTGGGATGTCGAAGGGTCCAGAGTTCTGTATCAAAGTTTCAGTCAGGATAAATCTAATGCTCATGGGCACAGCTCCTACCTTTATTCCAAATGAAGGGGCTGGTTTACCTGCTAGGTCCCTCCTATGGGTGGGACCAGGGAAGGGGGTGGTTACACCCCTTTCCTTTTGTCCAGTTTCGTGCCAGAGCTGGGTCTAGAGTGCCCCATAACTGGTTTTACTGTATTTTGCATGGGACACCTTGTGTGCCCCAGGCAGTGTCTAGTTTCATTCAACCCTCCCTGCTCCAATCCACTATCTCCTGTCTGGGGTGGTGTGACACCTCCCTGTGACAGGAAACTCTTTGTCCAAGCCTCCCCTGCCAGGTTTCGGTCAGCAGCAGGAGGCCAGACTTGTGTCGGTGGCAGCAGCATCCATTTTGTGATGCTGGGGCTCTGGTTAGTTTTAACTGCGTTTACTGTTACCCACATGTCTTCTCCCTCTAGAAGGGTGGAATGCTACCCCCTCGCCAGAACTGGCGAGGGGGTAGTATTCCAAAGTGCATGACACCTTACACAACATGTTTTGATAAAGCCAAACCAAAGTTAGCAATAACCGCGAGGATTATAATGCACTTAAGAGTATATGGTATGGCAGTATCCCAGAACAGCTATAAGGAAATGGTTCTGAAAGCTGCAGACAGGCTCAGCTCAGGCTAGAGCACCATCTCACATAAAACCAAGCACTCTGCCTCCAGGATTGTTAAGGCCTGCCATAGGAGTGACTTATAGGTATATATGTGTCCAGATATAGGTTTAGATATAGGTATACTACATCTAAGCAAGGGGTAATTACACGACCTTGCCCCAGCTGAGTGACCAGCCAGTTGTGTCAGTTTGGATGGCCAGCCAGGGGTGGCAAAAGATATGCTGCAGCCCCTGGTAGGCCTTGGATGCACCTATGCCCTGGGTACCTATAGTATACTGTACAGGGGCTGGTAAGGTGTCCAGTACCAAATTGGTGATGTACCTAAAGTACATGTATGTGAATTTAGAGAGAGAACAGCAGGCTGTGGGTCTGATTAGCAGGCCCACAGCCACATTATGTCGAAAACCAGTGAAGCAAAAAGCAAAAATTGGGGTGACCATAGGAAAGCAGACCCTACTCTCCTACATAACCCCCCCCCCCCCCAAACGCAGGGACATTAAACTTAACCTTGACCAGATAAGTCTTCATGTTCTAAGTGGAAGTACCTGGAGAGACCATCTACATTGCCATGGCCAGTCCCTGGTCTGTGCTCCACTGTAAAGTCCATCCCCTGTAAGGAAATGGACCACCTGAGCAGTTTGGGATTCTCACCCTTCATCTGATTTAGCCATCTTGAAGTGAGTGCCAAATAAGTATGATCTCAACTTCTTCAGGGCCGAAACCACAGCAAAGGCCTCCCTCTCAATAGCTGACCAACGTTTCTCTCTAGGGGCCAGCCTTCTGCTAATAAAAGCAATGGGCTGGTCTTGACCATCTACATTAAGTTGTGAAAGCACAGCTCCCACCCCCAACTCAGAAGCATCTGTTTGGACAATGAACTCTTTGGAGTAGTCAGGACTCTTTAGGATAGGTGCAGAGCATATGGCCTTCTTCAGGTCATCAAATGCCTTTTGACAGCGAACTGTCCACACAACCTTGCTCTGCCCTATCTGGCACTTGGTAGCCTTGATAGTCAGGCCTGCCTTTTGCAGGGCCTCCAGAACTTTCTTCAGGTGGATCAGGTGATCCTCCCAGGTGGAGCTGAAGAAAGCAATATCATCTAGATATGCTGCACAAAAGTCATCCAACCCAGCAAGGACTTGATTCACCAACCTTTGGAAAGTGGCAGGTGCATTCTTCAAACCAAAGGGCATTACCACAAATTGATAATGTCCACTGGGGGTCGAGAATGCTGTTTTGGCCTTAGACTCCTCAGCTAACCTGATTTGCCAATAGCCAGCTGTCAAGTCAAATGTGTTCAGAAATTTGACAGAAGCCAATTTATCTATGAGCTCATCTGCCCTTGGAATAGGATGAGCATCTATCCTAGTGACCGCATTGAGACCTCTATAGTCCACAGAGAACCTCATTTCTCTCTTTCCATCTTGGGTGTGAGGTTTTGGCACAAGGACTACTGGGCTGGCCCAGGGGCTCTCTGATGGCTCAATAACTCCAAGTTCAAGCATTTTCTGCACCTCAGCCTTTATACAATCCCTGACATGGTCAGGTTGCCTGTAGATTTTATTCTTCACAGGCAGACTGTCACCAGTGTCCACCTCATGGGTGCACCAGTTAGTTTGACTGGGTGTAAGAGAAAACATGTGTCTGTGAGCCTGCAGAACTTGTCTACAGTCTTCTTGCTGCTGGTCAGAGAGGCTGCCTGCCAAGGCTACTCCATCCACTGAACCATCATCAGGGTTTTGGGATAACAGGTCTGGGAGAGGGTCACTCTCTTCCTCCTGGTCCCCATCTGTTGCCATGAGCAAGCCCATGCCTGCCCTGTCCACATATGCTTTCAATCTGTTTACATGGAGCACCCTGTGGGGGCTCATAAGGGTGCCAAGGTCCACCAAGTAGGTGACCTCTCCCTTTTTCTCCAGTATGGTGTGGGGTCCAGACCATTTGTCTTGGAGGGCTGCTGGGGCCACTGGCTCCAACACCCACACCTTCTGCCCTGGCTAGTACTCAGTCAGAACAGCCTTTTGGTCATGCCAAGCTTTCTGTAATTCTTGGCTGGCCTCCAGGTTTTTGGTTGCCTTCTCCATGTATTCAGCCATCCTGGAGCGGAGACCAAGTACATAGTCCACAACATCACGTTTAGGCTTTTTGAGAGGTAACTCCCATCCTTCCTTCACAAGACACAATGGACCCCTCACAGAGTGGCCAAACAAAAGTTCAAAAGGGCTGTAGCCAACCCCCTTCTGTGGGACCTCTCTGTAAGCAAAGAGCAGGCAGGGTAAAAGGATGTCCCATCTTCGCCTAAGCTTTTCAGGTAACCCTTTTATCATTCCCTTTAGGGTCTTGTTGAACCTTTCAACAAGCCCATTGCACTGTGGATGGTAGGGTGTGGTGAACTTATAGTTCACTCCACACTCTTTCCACATTGCTTTCAAATATCCAGACATGAAGTTGGTACCTCTGTCTGAAAGTACCTCCTTTGGAAAGCCTACTCTGGAGAAAACTCCAAGTAGGGCCCTTGCCACAACAGGAGCTGTTGTGGTCCTCAGGGGAATTGCCTCTGAATACCTGGTGGCATGATCCACTACCACCTGTATAAATCTGTGCCCAGATGCTGCTTGGGGATCCATTGGTCCAACAATGTCTATCCCAACTCTCTCAAAGGGCACCCCCACCACAGGTAGTGGTATCAGAGGGGACTTTGTGATGCCACCTGTCTTGACACTGGCTTGACAGGTGTCACAGGAGCGAAAAAACTCCTTTGTATTCTCTGACATGTGAGGCCAGTGAAAGTGTGGGACAAGTCTTTCCCAAGTCTTAGTCTGGCCTAAGTGTCCTGCCAGGGGAATTTCATGGGCCAAGGTGAGAAGGAAGCCCCTAAATTGCAGAGGAATCACCAACCTCCTGGTAGCACCAGGCTTGGGGTCTCTAGCCTCTGAATAAAGGAGCCCATCATCCCAATACACTCTATGGGTACCTTGAACATTCCCAGCAGCCTCAGCAGCAGCTTGCTGTCTGAGGGGTTCAAGAGAAGGGCAAGTTAACTGAGCCTGCCCCAGATCTGCCCGTGAGGGTCCCCCTGTCCCCAGAAACTCAACCTGATCAGGTTCAAGTTCTTCCAGGACAGTCTCCTCTGGGTTCACAGAACCATCCTCCTGAGAGGGCTGATCCTCAACCTGGGGCAAGTGGGAAGGCACTGCCTTAACCCTCTTGCTCTTTCTCTTGGGTTGTGGTTGGTCTATTGTTTCAAGATCCACCACAGGTTCAGGTAGGCATTTCTTGGCCTAGGATCTGGTTACAGCAAGGACATGTGCTGAAATACCCAGCATCTCTGCATGAGTCCTATACTCCACTTCTGACCATATGGAATTC